>NW_027248358.1:939375-1252500 GCF_041260155.1 Ptychodera flava | reverse complement strand
TGATTCTGTTGCTGCCATCTCCTTCAAGCATGATATGTAGAAAGCTAATGATTACGAAGCCCCAACCCCAAATTTGAAAAAAGACTGTATGTCTCATGATGGTCTTATAAATTGTTAAGCTTTGAGTTTGTTACCAACTTCTTCGCTTTTCCATCTAAAAACAGTTCGACAATTTATTGGCGTATGTCTACTGGCAACGATGGTGATGGTCACATCGCAATACTACAGATCACTATGGATCAAACGTGCACAGAAGAAGCATGGTGCTCTAGAAGCCAATCAACATTCCCCATTACCGCCTCCTCGGTCATTCCAAAAACAAACCGGAGCGATTTTTAATGACAACAGATTATCTATGGCAACATCTGGCACTTCGCAGAGTTTAACCAATGGGAAATCGTCTAAATCAACTGAGTTGACTCCCAGCGACATCAAGACACGTTTGCTGATAATGGGGCGCATGTCTTCAGCTTCTTCAGCGACTGCAAGGCTCTTTTCTCTACGAGAAGATGTTTTCTATCTCGGAGAACCGGGACATATGATGTTCAAAATGATCTTCCATAAAGATGTCCACATCGATAGCAGAGATTACGTTGACGAAATGCAGCAACAACTGTGCCAGTTCCTGGGAGATATGTTCAGCTGTAACTTTTCCTCGCACGGCTACTTTGTGGATACCCTGAATGAGAAGAAACTTTACAGAGGAAAGGGTAGCTTACAAAAATTAGATTATCCAATAACTGAGTCTGGACTTACTGAATTATGTCAATCAAAATCTCACATCATATCCAAAGTACTGCGCCTCAGTGATGTAACACAATGCTTGCCAACTTTTCAGCAGAACAATGTAAAATTTCTCTTTTTGGTTCGAGACCCGCGGGGATTGGTCACGTCTCGACTGCGCCGGTGGGGAACAATTTTGGCAAAGGTCAATGATAAAACAAGCGATAAATATTACCCCGTTGCAAAAATGGTCGAAGATCACTGTGCCTGGCTTGACAAGGTGTTTAATTTATTGACAAATGGTCCTAGATGGTTTAGGGAGAACTCCATGTTGGTTCGTTTTGATGATAAGTGTATGTACCCTGGAACCATCGACCAAGCAATCTGTGATTTCGTTGGAATTACAGCACCTTCTCCAAGCTCCCCAATTTCCAAAAGCTACAACGAATCAGCAATAAACTGGCTGATTGCCCACAGCTATGAGAGAATAAAAGAAATACAAGATTACTGCCCAAAACATATATACAATGAATTTGGGTGGTTAATGATCAATGACAAGAAGGAATTTGAGCAGGCAAAACGTCATGGTACAGACCAATGCCAAGTAATAAAGTGACATTGAATTATATCATACCATAATTTGGCAAAGCTATTATAATACATTTTATAGCACTCTCATGTTAGCTTCATCTATTTACATAATGATGACTACTAGATTCAAAACTATTTGTTCCATGCATTGAAATGTATTGGTGCACATATATGTATATATTCTCCAATACGCACATTATATCAAATACATACATACATACATACATACATACATACATACATACATACATACTACATACATACATACATACATACATACATACATACATACATACATACATACATACATACATACATACATACATACATACATACATACATACATACATACATACATACATACATACATACATACATACATACATACATACATACATACATACATACATACATACAGACATACAGACATACATACATACATACATACATACATACATACATACATACATATATAGTACATAGTCATTTCCCCACACTCATGACCTGAGTTTAATTAATCTATAACATTCTTAAGGTCACTGTCCTAAAGTCAGTTTAAAAACTGTTATATAGTTATAAAACCTTAAGAGGCACATTTTTCTTTAAGACATTTGGGATCTTCTCACTTGCGTGTTACTTCAAGACTTTGGAAACTTCAGCAGTATTGATTTAAAGACTTTTCAAGACCTTCACTGCCATCTTGGATTTATTCTGTGGACTTTGCGCTACCTCAAGCCTGCAAGCAAGCCAAAGGACTGTTCACTTTGTCCTAGTGTCTGAGACAACTCTCGAGCTTTGAGCAGTCCAAGCTGTGATAAATAGCATGTAAACTTTTACAGTTTGTATTCTATCCCTTGTCTTAGCGATTAATTTTATTCTTGCAATAGATTTTGTTTTAAAGGAAATTGCTGATTTTTTTTTCTCATGTAACAAAAAGTACAAACATACATACAAACATAAAGTGTAAATGACTTTGAACTAGTACAATTAACGACAAGGAAGACAACAACAATTTCAAAATGAATTTCAAACTGTTTCCCAGTCAGCAGCTACAATTTATGACAGATAAAACTCTAAAGGTTATTACATTTTCAGAGTTCCGCGGCCTTATTTTCAGTATACGTTAAAATACTATTTGTTTATCATTTCAATATTTTGCAGAGCAATAAATTTAATATTTTGTTGTTAATTGTTGTAATATGCTGACTGATTACCCCGATGATGTTTTTTTTTCAAAACGGACGGTAGCATGTCTTGAAAGGCTTTGTTTTTTGGCAGTAAAATAAGGATAAAGGTAGTTTATTATTATCCATAATAGACATGGGTAATTCGTTACGATTATGTTTAGTCTTATTTGAATGAAGGCATTGATGATCATACATTTATAATGGTTGCATCGTATACGTAATACATATACAGGTCACGTCGAAGACGGACCTAGAATTACTGAGATGGTACAAATACATACGGAAGAGTTCAATGTCAAATATGGTTCACAAAGCATCTGAATACACAGAAGAATTTCAATCTTTTATTTGTCTCGCATACATGTTGACAATCCGTCCTGTTATATTCCATACTGAGGTTCATGAAACCCTTTATCAGATAAGCACGTGTCCATTAATTAATGTTAGTGTTCTGCGCGCCGCCCTAGTGTCTTAAAAAGTGTTGTTGGAAAATGAAATTGATTACGACTTGAACGCGTCAGCGATTAAATGTTATTGTGTATGCAGCACAGTACAGAATATTTTGTATCTTCAATGTTAACTAGGCTAAAGAATTAAAAAATACATGGTTTCAACACCGACAATGCATGGTTATAGCATCGGGTACACCATTGATACAGGCTACCCAATTACTGAATGCAGCATTGAGATGGTACAAATACAGACTACGTGATTGCTTGACTGACTTACGAACCACTGGGGTAGTATAATCGTTGAATGATGGTCATATCATCGGGGTAGAATAATTTAAGGCTACCCCAATGGTTTACTGATGGTTCCAGCAAAAGATTAGTACAAATTAAGGCTACTTTCAGATGAATTGCAGTATTTGGGTAGTATCAATACAGTTTACAGCCATGGTTGAAGCGACACCATCACAGAGTGACATGTAGCGCCACTTTCAAAATGGCGTAGTCACAATCATCTTTGGCGGTGCCACCATGTTCTGGTTACCAAAATTACTGTTTGAGACACTGTCATATGATAGTAGGAATTATTATAATTGGATATCGCTGTTAGTATGTTTCGTTCTGTTCAACACGGTTAAGTGAGAATGGTCCGATATTCAAAACAAGTCAATGAAAGATACATCTTTCCCTGCGAGACGAATATCCCTAGAAAGGACCCCTTAGGTGCTTAAAGATAGTTGGAATGCATGAATCATCAAAAGTGAGTGGAAACGGCGAGATGACGCTTGGATATCTGTAAAACTGGCGTGTTTATACCCTTTTTCGGGTTATGATTGGATATTGCACTCACTTGATCCCACTTACAGTTGTTTCAATGCTCACATGTCTAGCAATGCTCACCTAAAGTTACTGTCCAAAAAAGATCTGGCAAAGTAAATTGGCATGAGTAACTGCCGCTTTAACCGCGATGTTCAGACCCCCCAAAACAACAACAACAACAACAACAACAACAACAACAACAACAACAACAAACAAACAAACATTGTATATCGTAAGTTAATACAGAAGGCACAGTTTATCACTTAACTTTAAGGTGAGTTACCAGAAAAGTTAGCGTATTGTATTCATATGTCAATGAACCGGTCTACTTGAGGCGGAGCTCTTAGGAGTGGCCAAGAATGTTACTAGTATATTTAAGTTTGCCCGTACATTACATGTTGTTAAGAATTCCAGCAAAGTCAGAAATTTGAATAAGTACTGCACAGTACTATAACATATGCCATAACATTCGCTCGGAAAGAAATCCTGAAAATGTTATTACGGTCGCATATACTAGTATTTACCTTAGAGCATGGGAAAATTATGAATACAAATTCAGGACTTCATGTAATGCAAACATTATTTTTCAGAATTTGAATTTCAGAGTGTCGGCTATAGAGATAACAACAAGATTTGATCTTCATGCGGGCAAGTATGGTGAGATAATGTAATTAATAGGTAGATCAACATTTGCGCATGTATGTTGTTGGGGCTTTCTAACTATCTATTAAGATTGCTAAGCATGCACATTGATATGCTGATCATACATGAAGTATTAATACAACAGCTTGAACAATCGTTTTATTAAAATTCCGTGCGGTCATGGTAGCAATTGTTTAATTATTGATGTTGCTGTACAAGGAATAGATTTGCCACTACATCAGGTTTTTTTATATTTGTATCACCATCGTTACATATATATTGCTGTATTTTTAATAGTATTAAAAAAACTTAATAACACGTCGCTCTGTCAATATGTGTTGCTACGATAACATTTGCAGGAAGGAACAATCACAGTAACGTTTGAAATATGTTCATTTGTTGTTCTGGAAACCATTCATTTTCTAATTCTTCAGACTAGTGAATATTGAAAAATAAAACATAGTATTCTTACTCCTGCCACTTGGCGGTGTACATGAAGTAAATAAAGTCGTCGACAAGTTTAAGGCCAAATTAAACTTCAGTTTTCGACAACAAATTTGAAGAAAAATAGGCGACGCACTGACGGTGAACACCTATTTGTGGGCACGCGCTTATCCAAAAACAGATTCAATGAATTTAAACATAAAACAATGTTCTACTGCTTGTTTAAGTGTATAAGAAAAAGAGTGAATTTCCCTTGTATATTAACGTGTACTTTCATGTTTTGTGAACCACACAGCAGGAGATTCAACTAAGAGGAAAGACAGATGAAACTAAGAAATCTTGCCCGTTTTACGTTGAAATTTATTCAATTGTACTAATACACATTCGCAATTTTTATTATGGTGACAGGCATCTGATGAAATATTATAAATAAATCTTGGTAACAAATGCCTCAGTGTAGGAGAACGTGTCAAACGCCCTACTGTATCACTGAAGACGAGGGAGCGTGGAATATATACGTTACCAGTAAAGACAGATTAACGTTGATTGTGTTTGTCACCACCAATAGCTGGCCATGGGCTGACGGAGTGGCGCACGTATACGTAGAAACGGACAGATCTCGCCTAATTTACAATACCCCGAACTTATTCCATATGGTCTGAACCCATGGGAGAACAGTGGACAACGTCCGAATTGAACAGTGGAACACAAAAGAACGACAAAAACTAATGAAGAAAGAATAACGATATGATACCATTTAATTTCATCTACACTGGAATGTAATCCACTTATATAAGCATTTTAATCATAGTTTTTGCGTCAATTGTCACACAGCATGACACTATCGATGGCAACAGCGTTCACAATATATATTTAATTATTTGTTGACGAACCCATTTGTGAACAATGCTCTAAGCTTGAACGAGTTGTAAAATATAAACTCTATAAGTCAACATGTATGAAATACCTCTCCGTCGATCTACAACAGTCAAAGTTATCTAAGACAAATAATTGTTGGGTTTGTCCAAAAAAGAATTCTGTTTTCGGTCATTACACTTAAGCATTTTAACCATTAAAATTTGAAAATCATGAAGCTTGGTTGCCGAATCGATCTCGGGTTGTGATAAAATGTACACATTTGTTAGAAGCATTTGCAGTGATTGAAATTTCGTTGAAAGTGGGTAATGAAAAACAAAATGAAATCTACTCAATACAGTACCTACGCCATAAATTCGCCTGATTATTCAAAGTTTGCTTAAAGATAAAACTCCCATTTTCCTTAATAACTTCCACGTGACATCTGACCTAACAATATCACATAGGACAACGGAGGGTTGTTCATTTTAAAGTCAATGCACTATTGACAAATTAGTTATATTACCACCACAAACTATCACATGTGTCACCCGTATATCCAACATGCTAATGGTTGGACGAGATAAAAAGCGGTGTGTTTGAGAGTTGTCAACTGGACTTGATAGAAGATGGCAGGTTTGTGCACAATTAGCTTTCCATCTACGTCTGTAATATTCGGTTTTTATAAGGAAACGGGTGCAAGAAATCTTCAGTCACATGACTAGTTTCGAATGTGATCAAATCTTTGAACAAGAACAATCAAAATGTGATGCGCCTGTTAGGACAGTGAACCTAAAGCGATGACATTTATGGACATAATAATTGTGCATGCACTTCTGTCATGACGAGAAAAAATAATTGTAAGATCATTTAAACGGCAGACATACGCTTTTTAAAGAGCTTACTCAACGAGATTCCGATTCATTGATATTTGTCGTTTCATCTTTTCTCTAAATGACATTTATAGACACAGTGCATACTTATCAAACAGCTTTCATTTCACACTGAATGGCTCTGATAGTCTGACAAATTGTTACCGTGTTCGTGGTCTGACGCACAGCGATCACAAAATGAGTTTCTTTTTCTAAGAACGGCAGAATCCAATACAACTTTTGGACTGTGTAAACTCAAATTCTCATAGTCTCCACTTAGAAAAGCAGTCTCCTTTTCAAAAATCTGATATCTTATTTACTTATTTGGAAATGATAATCGACGTGTAGATTCTACTAATATGTATAGAAGTATTGCGTTCAGGATCAACGAAGCGACGTATAGTTTTAGTTGACAGTGTGTCAATAAACAAAAGAAAATCAATGCAGAGATCATACGGAGGCTTGCCCTTCGCATATTGCTCTCCAGAATGCAATAATTACGACGAAATTTGTTTGAATCAGTCTATAAGAGTGGTTTAACCCTCTGAGCGCCAAAACCAATTTTTGTCACCTGTATAAAATATACCGAAGTTAGTTTCTTCAAATTTTTGCCAAAATTCTGATAGAAAACTGTAGCTAATGAAAGGTGATGACTGTTTGATCCAACATTATCAAAAACATTCAAGAAAAATTCATACAAATTGGTTGAATGTTGCACTAAATTTTGGTGGGAAACATTACAGCACTCAAACGGAAATAACGTGTAACTGTCGACGTAAAGCACTGTTGATAGTGCAAAGACTCCTGCCTTGAACGATAACATCCATTCTTCTTGCAGCTTGTTTGATCGTCTGTTCATTAGAATTGATTTTCATGTAAAACATTCTCATGAATCGTTGATTGTGGCATTGTACCCAGGCACACATTAATATTTCACGTTGCATAGCATGTCCGTTAAAAATGAGTATTTAACACTTTTCCTCGTCCGTTTACTTACAGGACACAAGTATATTGGAATCTTCTTTTTGGTCACGCAGATCATTATTATATTATCTTACCATTACTATTCGAATTGGATGAAACAATCCAGAGAACACTTTTTCAAAGACAGAATTGAAAAGGAATTTGACAGGGCGACGGAATCAACACACACCATTGAAAGACAACAGACGTTGACTCCAAGATCAACATCCGGGATATCTGACTCCGGACTGAAAGCCGACCAGACGCACGTGTTGATCCTGGGGCGAATGTCCACCGGTTCCACGGCAATTTCCAATCTATTTTCTCTACGAGATGAAGTCTTCTATGTCGGTGAACCTGGCCACCTGTTGTTTAAGAGCGTATACTATAAGCATGTCCACATCGACAGTGCAGATTATTTGCAGGAAATGCATTCAGTGCTCTGTGACTTCTTAAGAGATCTGTATAACAGTGAATTCAAATCTCACGATTATTTTCTAGAGGCTCTAAACAGTAGACCCCTTTACAGATCAAGAGGAAGCTTGCGTAATCTTAATTATCCGATCACACAAGCTGCCTTAGGATCATTTTGTCAATCAAAGCCCTATGTAGTATCCAAAGTGCTCCGTTTAAGCGACCAGAACATGTGTCTTCCCATGCTGAAGGACAACAAGGTGAAGGTCATATTTTTGGCTCGAGACCCACGAGGAACGATCACATCTCGATTACACCGTTGGGGAGACATTTTAGCAAGATTAGATGACCTGCTAATGCCAATTATTATCCGACTGAAGACGTTGTGAAAGAGCATGGCAATTGGTTAGACATGGTTTTCAACTTCGTGAAGAACAGTTCCGATTGGCTAATTGATAATTCTATGCTAATCCGTTTTGAAGACAAGTGTATAAATCCAGGCGCCATTAATCAAGCAGTTTGTAAATTTGTAGGAATGCCAGCGCCACCTAGCAGGCCATCAAGTTTCACAGCGAACAATGAATCAGCTACAAAATGGCTGAATACCTACAGCTACGATAGAATAAAAACAATACAGGATTACTGCTCAGGCCACATTTACAAAAATTATGGATGGCTGTTAATCAATGACGAGAAAGAATTTGAACGAGCTAAAACGTCTTGGTACAGGCCAATGCCGCAAGATGAAATTACGCTCAAATACAAAATACCGTGATTTGGTAATATTTTGGCAGGTTTTTTGATTCTGCACTTCTTAGTGTAGGAACTTTGATATTTCTTTTGATGGAAAATTTGAACGACGCTCTAATACAAAACATTTTGTACAAACCACCAATACCATTCTGTCCATGATATTCCAAGAATAGAAACGGTGTGGATGGTTAGGTATGTTAGTTACATCACGCACCCATTCGATAAACACTGACAGATAAAAACATCAAACGAAATGAAATGTATTATTGATTGCGTGTAATTCTTCTAGGATATGATCTCGTATCAAAATGATTCACGCAACCTGCTAGCATTCAATACCCACCTTGTAAGGGGACGAGACACGGTCGGTCCAGATCTGCCCTGAAATTTCCTGCTAAATTTCTCGAATTTCATTTGTCAATTTCTCTTCTTCTACGCATGCAATTTTGTAGCTGTGGAAACGCAGCTATCTGTTGGAGGGGTAGCGGGGATCGCTATGTGGGTCAAAGGTCAACCCGCCACAGATAGCTGCGGGCCAACTGCCATCGAAAGTGGGTCTATTACGACGACACAACATGTATCGGAACTTTGAACGGCAAAATAAACCAAAGTGAGCGTAATTCAATAAAATGACCTATACCATACTATGGCAAGCCAAGTGTTGCAAAATTCAAAAACACATTTGTGTGTTCTAAGTTTTCATGTTTGTGTTCTAAAAATTTATGTTTATGTTCATAAAAACCATGTTTATGTTCTTAAAATGTATGTTTATATTCTTAAATGGTATGTTCATGTTCATAAAAAACCATGTTTATGTTCTTAAAATGTATGTTTATATTCTTAAATTGTATGTTTATGTTCATTAAAACCATGTTTATGTTCTTAAAATGTATGTTTAAATTCTTAAATTGTATGTTTATGTTCATAAAAATCATGTTTATGTTCTTAAAATGTATATTCATGTTCATAAAAACCATGTTCATGTTCTTAAAATGTATGTTTATATTCTTAAATTGTATGTTTATGTTCATAAAAATCATGTTTATGTTCTTAAATTGTATGTTCATGTTCATGAAAACCATGTTCATGTTCTTAAAATGTATGTTTATATTCCTAAATTGTACGTATATGTTCATAAAACCATGTTTATGTTCTTAAATTGTATGTTCATGTTCATGAAAACCATGTTCATGTTCTTAAAATGTATGTTTTTATTCTTAAATTGTACTTTTATGTTCATAAAAACCATGTTTATGTTCTTAAATTATATGTTCATGTTCATGAAAACCATGTTCATGTTCTTAAAATGTATGTTTATATTCTTAAATTGTACATTTATGTTCATAAAAACCATGTTTATGTTCTTAAATTGTATGTTTATATTCTTAAATTGTATGTTTATGTTCATAAAAACCATGCTGTTATTCAAACTTTCATGCTTATGTTCATGAAGGTCATTTGTTTGTTCATTGAACAAATTTTATGTTCATTAAAACACTGCTTATGTCCATATCTCCCTGTTAACACTGAGGGCGCTCTGGAGTTAGCAGCACGAGACAGCTATGGCGGCGGACCAAACAGTTACACCGCATACAGCGAGAAAAGTGGGCTTTACGTGTGTTTAAAAGCAAAGCTTAGCACATCGTGGATCTAGACAAGTAGAGCGTGCTCGAAAACGGAGATCGATCACAAGTTTGTATTAAATATCGGCTGTTCTCGGCAAAGAAACTGCACGCTCTCATTCGGAGGCGCAACAGCGGTTTAACGTTATAAATGTCTACGCACTTTCGAAGTCCAAAGTCAAAGACTCAGGGCTGTGTGGTTATAAATATCGGCTGTTCTCGGCGGAGAAACTGCACGCACACCTACAGTCACCTATGGTCGGTCTATTCCGCTCAGCGTCTATGCCCCCATAGACGTGTGTACATCTCCTTCTCAGGCATATGTACACACGTCTATGAGGGCATAGACGCCGAGTGGAATATTCTGACCAAAGGTGACTGCGCTGCACGCTCTCTGACTCGGGGCAAAACCAGCGGTTTGCCTATGGCATTTTGGCAGTCCAAAGTCAAAGACTTAGGGCTGTTGTGGCTGTGGGAGGCACTCTGATTAAAATCCGATGTAGAGAATGGTCCGTTACTAGTGAGAAGAGGACCGAACAAAAACAGACCTAATTGTGATAACATAAAAGACCGTACACAGCATGCATCGTACGCAGAGCTATAGTCGTGACCGGTCTTCCCACAGGCTATCGTAACGTTGCTTGGATAGTCGTTCGAGGCGGGCGGCCGCAGGTCGCCGTTTACTAAGAAAAAAGAGAAGTAAACGGCGACCTGCGGCCGCCGGCCTCGAACGACTATCCAAGCAACGTTACGATAACCTGTGGGTCTTCCGTTCTTCACGACATGCGACCTGAGTCCTGAGAGTTTCAAAAATGAGCGACCCGCGACTTTCAGATGCAGTGAAATATGACCTGCGAGTTGTCAAATGGAAAACGTATCTTTGGTAGGCTATCTGCATCGGGCAGTTGAAGGTATTTGGTCGATCTTTTACGTTAGGGGAGAACCATTTGATTTCTGGGGGGTATGGAGGAAGTGGGTATGGGAGCAAATTTTTTTTTCCTGTCAGAGTGACAGCAATTTTTTTTTCTACTGTCAGACCTGCATCAATTTTTTTTTTTCGAATGGAGTAGCAGTGCAAATTTTTTTTTGGTCATCAAGTTTGTAATGCGTTGTATATAAGGGAGTCATCATTATTTACGGCCTGAAACTCCGAATTTTCGAGTGACCCCCCTCGCCAACCATGATGAATTTGAATAACCTCCCTCTCTAACTCTGAAATTTTGACTGATTCCCCCACTTAGAAAAGTTAAATACCAATACATGTGATTGTAAAATTTACAAAATACAGCAACAGTAAAGACCTTTCAAATCCTGATGTACCCTGCTAGACTATCATCAGTTATCTCATGATGGTTCAAAAAAGGTGAACCCATCAAAATGAAATTCAAAGTCACAATAAAATAAAGATATAAAAGCTTACGCAGTATCTAACCATATAGTATATTGTTTAATTTGGATGGGTATTATGACAGGGTTTTCACTAGGATATCTGACCGGGCAGAATTTGAAAGTACAGGGGGAGAGCACGCGAGAGGCTTAGGGGAAAGTGTCACAGGGGCTTTCCCCTATCTTGCATGAACATTTTTAAGATATTGATGTGTGCAATGGTGCAGTCTGGTGCAATCTGAGAGGTGTTTTTTTAATTTTTTTACTTAGTGAAACTGTTAGAATACCCCAAGGGGAGAGCACAAGAGGGGGACCCCCCTCTCGTATTGGAAATTTTGAGAAATTGATGTGTGTAATGGTGCAATCTGAGAGGAGTTTCAGTTTATTTTGCACTCGGTAAAACTGTTTGAAAATGACATTGAACACTGATATTTTTTACATTTTTTGCACGATCAGTGTTTGAGTCACAATATTCAACAACCAAACAATGACAATACAATTTGTGAAAAACAGTTCTGTTTGCCAGAGACTGAAGACAAATGAATATACAGGAACGGAAAAGCTGTGACCTAGCTTCTTGCGTCATTTCTCCAGCTGCCAGCTTCTAATAAAAAGCCGGAATATGGTATGTTTATCTGTCAAAATGGTCATTGAACTGAGGTACATTAAAACATGTTTCTGTGATAATAAAGGATGATTGTCGAGATCCTGTGAAAATTTTGAGAAAGGTTCACAAGGCTCACACATTCTATTTCATTTATTGTTGTTCCTCAATTTTTCATTGTTAACTTGTTCATCTTTCTAACATATTTATATTGAGAGAATTAATATATTGGTTTTAACAGTAGTTTATTGACTCCTGTCTTGTGTTTTAAATTTTAACAATTTACAGAAGTCATATAGTCCCCTTTAGATAGTGCCTATGCCATTGAGATATTGCAACAGAAATCCTGAAATGTGATTTCTTGAGTCAGAAAAGAGAAGGAAAACATTGAGTGTACTGAGGTGTAAAGTAGACCTATGTAGTGCATGCTTATATCATAAGTGCTGGGGAAAAAAACATAAGAATTGCTTGTGGTAAAAACATTTGCGCCGCCTATGGCGCCGCGCCGGCAAAGAATACATGAGAATAAGGACTGGTCAGTTTCTTCGGCCTGGGGGGGGGGCGGTGGATTCATGGGGGGGGTCACCCTGTTTTTGACTTTGGTGATAGGGGGGGTCACCATGTTTTTGAAATGCCCAATAGGGGGGGTCAGTGTGTTTTTGAATTTCGACACAGGCTCATCATTGCCTAAAATGCATCGTGTCAGCCACAAATTTCATGCAGTTGCATTTTTCGGCGCGCCCTTCGGGCGCGTAACTTTAATAATCAGACATATTTTCAGCACGCCCAACTTTAACATATCAGGCATACATATATCAGAGATATATGTATCAGAGATATATGTATGTTAAATATTTTTCAGCGTGCTCTTCGAGCGCATTACTTTAATATATCAGACATTTTTCAGCACACCCTTCCTGTGCATTACTTTAATATACAAGACATATATATCAGAGATATCAGGATGTTCAATATTTTTCTCCACGCCCTTCGGGCGCCATACTTTAATATATCAGAGATATATGCCAGAGATATCTTGATGTTTGCTAAGTGAAAGTGTACTATTATGAATCTGCACTTCATATGAAAAGCCTGACAAATTACTGATACTTTTCTGTTCTCTCTATGAGAATTCAGTATGAGAAAGCAACATGCACAAATATCAATGTTACAAAAAAAAGGTCATCTCAGACTCTGCACACATCAGATTTGGCTAAAATGCCTCTCTATGGCTCCTCAGGAGATTTAATAGGATAGCTGGCAAGTCTTAACATCTATCAAAATTTTTGATTTACTGCTTTTTCCTGTTTGATATTAATATAATTAATGATTGACATCCATTTCTGTACAACAGTTCAGGACATCTGGTTAAGCATAGAAAGTGTGAAATACATTCACAGCTCATTCAAATGTACTTTATTACATATGTACCACAGTTTACTTGCATCGAAGCGAGCGCGTACTATCGGTATTTGCACTGCAGTGCAAATACCAAAAACATTATTCCATACCTGCATGCAAATGAATAGAACAGCGCGTGATCCTTGTCTTTCAATGTGTGTCGCGTAAACTATTTAAAATGTGTTCGCTTGTGTTTTTAGTTCCTTTGTTTTCTCGATAAAATAAACAGGGGGAAACATATGTAATAATAACAGAACCCCATGGCGAGCGAGCAAGCTTGCCGTACCAGGGGTATTTGCACTCGTGTTTGCGTTGAATCCGGCTGTCCTTTCACTCGCTGCGCTCGTGAAAGCACGACCGCCGGATCCCCCGCAAACACTCGTGCAAATACCGCTGGTACGGCGCGCTTGCACTCTCTCGCCATGGGGTTCTGTCATAGTATTCAAACTTTAAGATTGACACTTTGAAATTCCTATCTTACAACTGACATGCCAACAATTCATTAAAACACTTTATATATATATATATATATATATATATATATATATATATATATATATATATATATATATATATATATATATATATATATATATATATATATATATATATATATATATATATATATATATATATATATATATATATATATATATATATATTACAGTATTATATTATTATATATTATTATATATCACAGTTGTCGCGTGCGGGGGGGGGTCACCCTGTTTTCAAAATTTGGAATAGGGGGGGTCAGCCACTTTTTGACATCGGCAAAAAATAATCCACCGGCCCCCCCCCCCCAGGCCGAAGAAACTGACCAGTCCCTAAGGTTCCCAAATTTTGCTAATTTCTGGTGCATTGTGACAATTTTTTTTTTCACTTCTGTCTGTTATGACAATTTTTTTTTCTCAGGCTATCTCACCTGGTGACAAATTTTTTTTCTCAAAATCCTCCATGTCCCCCCCCCCCAGAAATCAAATGGTTCTCCCCTTATCGTATTAAGGTATTTTGTTGTGCGGTCCTCCCTCACTTGACAGACCCATCTCTACATCGTATCAGAGTGCCTCCCACAGCCCTGAGTCTTTGACTTTGGACTTCGAAAGTGCGTAGACATTTATAACGTTAAACCGCTGGTTGCACCTCCGAATGAGAGCGTGCAGTTTCTCCGCCGAGAACAGCCGATATTTAGTACAAACTTGTGATCGATTTCCGTTTTCGAGCACGCTCTATTTGTATAGATCCACGATGTGCTAAGCTTTGCTTTTAAACACACGTAAAGCCCACTTTTCTCGCTGTATGCGGTGTAACTGTTTGGTCCGCCGCCATAGCTGTCTCGTGCTGCTAACTCCAGAGCGCCCTCAGTGTTAACAGGGAGATATGGACATAAGCAGTGTTTTAATGAACATAAAATTTGTTCAATGAACAAACAAATGACCTTCATGAACATAAGCATGAAAGTTTGAATAACAGCATGGTTTTTATGAACATAAACATACAATTTAAGAATATAAACATGCAATTTAAGAACATAAACGTACAATTTAAGAACATAAACATGGTTTTTATGAACATAAATGTACAATTTAAGAACATAAACATACATTATAAGAACATGAACATTGTTTTTATGAACATGAATATACATTTTAAGAACATAAACATGATTTTTATGAACATAAACATAAATTTTTAGAACACAAACATGAAAACTTAGAACACAAAAATGTGTTTTTGAATTTTGCAACACTTGGCTTGCCATACTTGCCTGAACTCTGATTATTGCTCATTCCCTAACTCCTTTTGTGAACAAAAAATTCTGGTTCCTTTACGTAATTCGGCCGATTTTCCAAGGAGTACTCAAGATTTTCACTCCAGCAGGGAACTTTGACTTCTATTGATATGCTAATAGGATCTGACCGACCGTTACGCGACTTACGTTCGAAGGCGCGACGTCCTTATTAGCATATCAATAGAAGTCAAAGTTCGCTGCTGGAGTGAAAATCTTGAGCACTCCTTGGAAAATCAGCCGAAATGCGTAAACAAGCCAGAGATTTTGTTCACAAAAGGAGTTAGGGAATGAGCAATAATCAGAGTTCAGGCAGGTATAGGTCATTTTATTGAATTACACTCACTTTGGTTTATTTTGCCGTTCAAAGTTCCGATACAAGTGGTGTCGTCGTAATGGACCCACTTTCGCTGGCAGTTGGTCCGCAGCTATCCGTGGCGGGGTTGACCTTTGACCCGCATAGCAACTCACGCTACCCCGCCAACAGATAGCTGCGTTTCCACAGCTAGCAATTTTGTTGTCACTATACTTACTGGTGGTACATTAAGTCTTGGTCTCATCCGCTTTCATCTGGTGCTTTCTTACTTCAAGGATATTCTTTAAATGTGTGGAAATATTTTATGGAATCAATAAAATACGTAAAGCACAGGATCTAAGATTCGCCCTCTTGCGATATTAATTATTTATGTTACCAGGTTGCCCCCTCTGAGACTAGTGGATTAAAAGTGTTGGTTTACTGTCGCCAGAAAAACAGACATATCTCGGATATTTTAATACAAATTTTGTGTAACAAATTTCAAAACTTTGTCAACATTTCAGTAAGAGAGTAGCAAATCTCATTTATTTATCGAGAACGAGGCCATACCAACATGTTATGAAATACAGAATTAGCTTACAAGCGCATTTATACAACGCATTTATGCCACACCAACAAGTTATGAAGTATAGGATTATCTTATACCCGTATTTATATCTTTTGGCTTTACTGACAGTGAACAATGCAGTGTTCGCAATAATGGTGATGAGTTTAGCCTCAATTCAAAAATGCGGAATTTCAGATGTGCGATTTCAGGTTCTTACAACTGTCTTTATTGTGTACTGTTTTGTTGGCACGCATAAATTTTACAATCAGAATCAACAACATTGAAAGTTATTACGTTAATACTCTTTGTCTTCCATTTAGTCGGGTGAGGCAGGGGTCACATTTAACATTTCAAAACGCTGCATATAGAATTACATTAAAAACTGTCAGTAGTCGGAAAATAGCCGATGGCAATGACGGCTTAATGTATAATCACTCCAACTTGATGTTGAATTTAAATTCTGCAGTTCTTTGTGTACCAGTACAGCTTTGAATTTCCTCCAAGTGATGTAGAACACAGAATTTTGACCTGGTATTAGTTATCAATATAATTACTGATTACAACTGCTACTTCTATCACGATTACTAATACTCGACTTTGATTTCGATACAACGGTGAGCAGATAAACCTGCTTATGTAAAGTTTTGAAGACAGAGTCTGACGTAGTGGAATACAGACAGGAAAACTGTTCAAGTAAAGGTACATCATATTCATCTCCAACCTACTCAATCTAGCTGCACGGTATTTAAGTAAATAGAATGTTTTTTTGCGGAAACATAGTAAACTGTTTCTACCAACGAGACAGAAATACAAAACTTTACTTCCATGCATTATTGGTATCAGTGCTAGCGTGATATAACCAGTCCCATATTAAAGCGCAGTGGTCGTCGCGCTGCGCGTGCGTTATTTTTTTGTTGATAAACATAAATTTTTGTAAACATAAGTCTTCTCAACTTCAATAGGAGTGAGATGGGAGCAGTCCCCCACTCTGTTAAGGCCTTTGTAAGACTCAACATCATGCAATATAGTAAAATATTAAGATCGGAAACGAACTTCAGTGGTGTATTTCTATCTATAAACTCGTGTAGAGCTACGAACATCGGGACACTACACTCAGCACATTTAATTATGTTGCTGAGTTTACTGCACGCAGACACAGTGAACAAAAAGGTTTGATCGCGCGCGATCACGTTGGTTGTACACAATGCTATGTACAGTACAGTATGGCAAAATACATAACTAAAATGATCAACGTTGCCTATATATGTAGACCAGCAACAAGCACAATGCCTAACACAAAAATTACACTCAAGACCATGATCGGCAAGCCAGAGCAGGACACGAGAGATGTTGTTGGGAGACGGTCACCGCGTTGACGTACACGGATATAGAGAATCCGGTCCCACAACGTACCGGCCCGCGACGACTTGGCCCACAACCAACTGTTGATCACCATGTCTTACTTCTCCTATTATTACGTGGTAAGAAATAGTAAAATGACAGGAAACAATAGACAAAACGAGCGGGTTTTCGCGGCATTTGGCAGGAAAATTGCACGGCTACACCATGCATAGACGTATCGAGAGATCCTGTGCCCCGGTCCTGTGCACGGTCATGGCAGTGATCCAACCGCTAGCTGGTGTGTACCGGTGATGGGCAAACGTCGTTGGTGTACCTCCTGATTGCCGGGTAGGTCTGAATCCTCTTTCAAGTGAGATAACCCCCACATAACAAGAAGACCTATGAAAGGTCCTTCGCTTGACTTGATACCTGTACTCGGAATTCTCGTTTGCACCCCCAAACGGGGTAAACTTTGTAGTTGAGTTGGATTCTCCACAGCCGAGTGCAGCGCGTCATATACCCGGTTTGACACGAACGTTCATACAGACCACGGAACGGAACAGATGCAGAGATGCTTCTTGCTGCAGCGGGCATTGCTCTGCGAGCTGTAGATTTCTGTAGTTTGGGTTGTTGTCTTTGTACTCCTGTCGGGCCTCTTGAAATGAAAGCTCTCGTCCTTGCTAGCGATGTCGAAAACTAGAGCCGGTCGTTGATAGTCTGTTGGCGTATACATGCGTATGCGTACGTCTAGCTCTATGGCTCGAGCGATAACAGTAGCCGAGCCCCATTCAACTGATTCAAGAAAATCATGAGCAAATGTGATCTCAATCCAGCGTGCAATTATTGTTCAATATTCAGCAGATATTTAACTTAGATTAATTGACCTTTTATCGCGTGTTACATTTGGTTAGTTGGTATACTTGTGACAGATCAGCCGCCATTTTAACAAGCGGCAATATTGCAAACATTACAATCAACCCGTAACATGTGCGGCGTTCTTGGATTTGTTTACAACAGAGGGGGACCCCCTCAGGAGGATGCGCAGCGCGACGACCACTGCGCTTTAAGCACTGGAGAACAAGGGCGCCCGCATGCGATGGACTTTGCCGTCTGATGAGAAGGTCAGCCTGTAAATAGCTCTGTCTAGGAATGCAAAGAATCCGTCTTCCGGTCACATAGGATAGCATTTGTTCAGTGTACCATTCGGTTGGTTCACACACGATGATGATCTCAATTTTTGGAAGGATTCAGGCACCATACCCTAGAAGAGCAGATAAACTAGTCTCTAAATGCCAAAGGTAGGTTGAACCACAGGCGCTCGGTGTTTCAATGTATGTTGAGAAGTTCCTTCTTCTTACGTTACTATACACAGGATACTACGAGCACTTGTGGGTTGAACACTGACATGCTGCTTCAATGCTTAACCTTTTGCCAAATGGCAAAGTCTCAATTTACACGAGTTACGGCTGGCATTTGTTTATTTCTGGGACAGAAAGTATTTATCGTATTTTTCTTAGTTTTGCTTTTACTAATACTGTAGCGAAAAACAGCGCTATCTTCAAAATATGATTGGTGCTAACCTTTCCGTAAATACAAGCACATCGTTCCATATTATAGGGACGAAGCAAGCCAGCGGTTTCAGTTACACAAAACAGGGGTTCCTTAGCGACCTTTATATGACCTCAGAGCCTTCTATAATTGGAAGACCGCAATGCAACATGCCCGTGTCGTACGAATCAAGTTCTATTTCGTAACGATAATATGGATTTCACCGGAGCTACTATATGTTTTACTTGATTAACTATTACACAAGTCATCGTGCAGTCAATTTTCAACAGCTTCTCCTGTCAAATCATCATAAGCTCTTTTTTCATTTTTTTGTTTTGTTTTGCGTCTTGTGCACATGGATTACGGACTGAGGCACGTGTACGTGTAGATTGGTCAGGCAAGCCTTACACTCTATTTACATACCATTCTGTACAGAACACATTATTTATAACTAGTACAGCACTACTGAAATTCATAAAAAATGCAAATTATTTTAGTGAGTCGGTAATTAGATTAAAAATGTCAGGCTCAATTACACTGACAGCAAAAAGATATTGTGTAATCCTCACTACGCTGTACATCTATCTCTACATTCAAATATGAAAGTCAGCAGGAGAGAGATTCATATTCGTCCAGCCTTCAGGTATACACTTGGCAGATTTAATAGCTTACAAACAAATCATTCATAACGTTATTATGCCTGTAATTTCACTTTCTGATCCCGATTTCAGGTGAATTACGATGGCTAGCAACCTTGGATCTGATGACGTTATATCACTTGGGAGTCGTTTAAATGACTTCAGAAAATCACAAAAGTATATTGATGTTACGTTGCAATGTAAGAATGTAAACTGTCCATGCCATCGCGCGGTGCTCGCCGCCAGCAGTGCTTACTTCGACGCGATTTTTAGCGACAATTTTAAAGAAAGTGGTGAAAATATGATACTTATTGAGGGCATTTCAGTAGAATCATTGAATCTTCTCGTTGAATTCCGTACACTGCGAGACTTGACGTCACTGACGGAAACGTACAAGAGCTTCTGGAAACAGCTGACCGCTTCCAGTTTATGGAGGTTGTGAAACAATGTGAATGTTTTCTCGTTGATAAAATAACGTTCTCAAATTGTCTGGGCATGGAAAGTTTCGGGGTGATGTATTCCTGTCAAACTTTAACAGAAACGTCGAGAAGGTATGCGACGAGACACTTCGAAGAAGTTTGTAGAACTGATGAATTCTTACAGTTAGAAGAAAATAGGTTGCTTGGTTACCTGAAAGACAAGGAATTATGCCTAAAATGTGACCGATGCCTGGTGGATGCGCTTTGCAAATGGGTTGAATTTGATGCAAAATGTCGTTCACGATATTTGCATAGAATTTGTGAAGAGTTGTTTGAAGATTCCTCCTTACCGAAATTTGTCGATGATTCAAAATGTGAATCCGCGTCTCCCAACACTTTGTTAACTTGAATTTCTGAACGGATCCAATAACTTCAAGTTGAAAATCAAACGGAGATATGCATGCAAGAAGGTGGTCGTCGTTTGTTGCGGCCAAAATGATGTGACAAGCTTTCCACGTGATGTTATGTATCACACACTCGAGGGTGAGGGATGGACATCGCTACATGACATTCCCGAAATCGAGGACATCTGTCAAGTTACCGCCGTAGACGATACCATATTGTGGTTTCCGACAAAAGGGGAACATTATTTTTGTACGATTCAGTTGACGATCAGTGGTCCGAAGTCGCAAATCCGAGCGATTCCGTCAAAGATGGCCACTCATTAGTTGGTTGTGATGGAAAGGTGTTCCTGATTGGAGGACATCGCAACGGAATCGACCTAACAGATGTCGAGTATTTTGATGTTTCGGCCCATGGCTGGTTTAAAGTCGCTCCGTTACAAACCCTTGTCAGTTGCGCAGCCGCAGTGGCTTTCAAAGGGAAACTTTTTGTTCTCGGGTCATCTTGCCAACTTCAAATGTACCAAGGTCAAACTGATACATGGAGTATCATTTCTGTTTCACCAATCACGGTCGACCTCGGGGTCATAGGCTTATCGTTGAATGACAATATATATTTCATAGACTCCAAATCTTTTGTGACCTTCGATCCCAAACGACAAAGTTGGCGCCTATTAAAGAATACATACACAAAGCGGGAAAACTTTGGCGCAACAGTTTGCGGAAACACGATATTAGTTGCTGGTGGTCACAAAGACACTACAGGCTACTATTCTGAAGAAAAACTTGATAGCATTGAATATTATAGTGACAAACAAGAACAATGGGAGACAATGTTTCCCCTTCCATGTGCGATGGCTTATCCTGGATTTGTTACAATAAGAAAATTTGTTGAGTATCTGCCGATTCAAAGACAGTGATTAAGTGAAATTCGCATTTACGTTAGCACACTATTGGGTGCCTCATGATTGGAGTAGGGGTAGAGGAAATGATCAAATATAAACACTACTTATCAAACACCTGATAGATAGCACAAAAGATATGTAAATTTGTCAGGTCAACCAATAAACTCCAAGGCCAAGTGGTTATGAGCGCAGCTATTCAATCTAGTAGTGTCATGGCCAAGAATTTCAAGTTATGCCACATTGCTAAAGCTTTTAGGTTCTTCTTCTCGACCATAATGTATCTCAAACACATGGTTCCTTCGACAGCATCTTAAAAGAGCATAAAAGTTAAATATAGATTTACATTCCCTTTCAACTCAGAATGGACCTCCTTAACTTACCCTGTTTTAAGTCCATGGAGTTCGAGTGTACTTGAAAGATCTTAACATGTATTGTTGGATGTATGGATCGATGGATGCATGCATGCATAAGTCACCCTGCATAAAATGGGAGTCATGCATTTGGAAAGATATTGAGTTCATATTCCCTTTTGGAGAAATCAATGACACACGTAAAATCGCATTTCATCGTTCCACGCTTTATTCATAGAGTCATGTAAAACTGAATGCTTTACAAAAATATCGTTAAAAACAGAACCACAATTACTGCATGCTTTTAAAAAAATTGCGGTTTAAGTCTAGGAATGCTCTAGCGTACTTACGTTTACAATACATAGCTAGTAAACGTCTGAAAAATAAAATATTCGTTCCGACTACATACAGAAAATAAAATAATGCCGATTAATACTTTTATAACTCCAAAGCAGACATTACGAAAAAAAATGGATTATTTCTGTCCTAAGTAACATATTATCAATATCAAAAGTCAAACTGTTTGAAATAGGTAAACGAATGGTATTAAGTTGTTATGGTTGTTAAAATATGTAACTGTGCCTGCCAGGCGGCAGGCGACAATGATATTCTTGTGAAAGTAAACTGAGAAGATTGTCACTATAATTAACGTTTATAAAATTCAACGGTGAATTATTTCACCGACTCTTATAATAGCTTGACTTCTTTCGGTGCATATTTTCTCAAATTTTCACCGAAAAAATGTATGAGAGAAGTTCAAGTTGCTTAATGTATGTGGAAACAGGAAAAATCCGAGAAACAAGAACGTACAAGTTTTGGCAGTTGGCGGTCGTATTGTAAATATTTAGGGTCTGTGAAAAAGGTTTCAGATGTGTTTCCATTTTTGCCTATGCTACCGAAAAAAACCTACCCCAAATATGTGGACACCTAACTTCATTCCTTTTCTGCACTTTACCTCACAAATAGTCACATCTGTAGCTGCATGCATACTTTAAACAATTATTGAGAGTTCAAATGGAAATTGAATCGTTCAAAAAGAATGGTAGTATCAGTCCTCTACATTTAAACATTATCATTGGTCGAACAATGTATAATTTTTGATGTGATACTAGTATTATCTGTATAAGATTCGAAAATAATCATGCAACATTTATAGGAATGTTTATATTGGACACGTCATTAAATCAGCATAAAAATCGTATTTACTAACCCCTTATCAAACAGCGCCATCGACTTAAGATAGTCATTGGTTTATAACTATGTAGTGAGTACGTACTGTCCTGACAAATGTTCAATGTTAAATAATGTTTCTTTTAAATGTAAGTAAAAGGTGAACTGTGTCATGATTTTCGACCGTACGCGGGCAGACACTTCACTTCAAGTCGGCAAGATATGGTGTAAAAGTTCTGGCGTTCTGCGTAGCCCATCCCTCTTCCGTCTTGCTAAGGTATGGATGTTGCAAATTGCCGAATGATGAAAAGCGGGTCCCCGTAACCGATGTGAATATTTTGATTACAACCCCAAGCCTCACAGTTTGCTGTGTCTAAATATACCTGTAAATGAAACATAGAAATACATCTTCCTGTGTTGTTAGCATTATACAAATTGGTTGTTACGTGATATTTTGGTCATTATTATATAAAACGTGATGTTATACGTATTGTGTTATATAAAATATCGGTTTGATGATAGTCACAAAATATTTAGATTCTTGCGATTTTCTTCTCCTGTGTCTCCTCAACAAATCGATTAAAAATTACATTTGGCCGATGACATAATCTTTCACACAGTAACTGTGTTATATTGTTCTCGTTCGTTCAGTGTCATATGTGAATCGTAATAATATATTTTTAAGCAATAAAGCACACTCAGGGACGGTATACCACGAAATTTTGACCAGTTCACGACATATATGCACGAGCTATACAGAATGCATATATAAAGTGAACTGGTCAAAATTGAGTCGTTGGATGTGATTTAATGCTATTATATCATAAAAGTATATAATATTGAAATTCTGGTGTGGAATATCATAAACGAGTTTTGCTCAAGCTGAGAGCTCGCGCGTATGCAAGCCGTGGTATATCGTCAATATATCACGGTTCTTTTCGCGTCTTGACCAATCCTATCGCTGTATTTGTACCATAAATATACTTGTATGATATAATACCCAATATTGTCTGTTGCGGTGTAGTATCAGCATGATGTCATTTGTTCTGCATCAAACACGAGATGAAGCATAAAGTACAAGAATGCTGCCATGATAAATTGATTCATAACCGATTTGTTATTCACCTATGCCCAGAGCATTACAACAGATAGGAAAAGTCTGAAATTTTGATAATTTACGGTAAACATGGGCAAATGACATATTTAATATAATTATGATCGACAGGATCGTTGATAATACAATTAATCACAGTGAGCGTATTACATGATGCTGTAGTTCGTTAATCATTTCGAAATCAACTTAATTTGAAACTGTGATCGCAGCATGTAAAAATGTGACTGCAAAAAAAGTATTTTCCGTGAAGAGAATTTTACAAAGTCCGACGAATCTTTCGGCAAGTACGAAGGGCTTTCCAAAACATAGAACTCTTACCATTTAATCGTTGCGATTCACGTCCTAGAAAGAAAACTCCGGCGTGTTTGCTCGTCCTGAGGTCTTGTACATTAAGGAGACCTTGATATTCGTTACTACAGAAGTCATGAAGAGATTGGTATGGACGTGCGATTTTAATGTTGCTGACTTCATATCCGCTTGAACTAAAACTGTCGTCACTGCTTGGTCTATTTGCTTCTACAACATAGAGGGCGTGAAATACATACTTCGTCAAGAGGAAGGAAATGATGTCATATTACATTTACTGTTAGCTTGTACCAAGATGGCTTCTGATGTCTGTTCGTGTTTTTTTCCTGATCTAAGTTCAAATTATCATCATGATTATTCTCATTGGACTCACCTTTCATGTTGGCTAAGCCATGACCTCGGTCATTAATTCTGAA
The DNA here is from genome assembly GCF_041260155.1 of Ptychodera flava. NCBI lineage: Eukaryota > Metazoa > Hemichordata > Enteropneusta > Ptychoderidae > Ptychodera > Ptychodera flava. The sequence continues at coordinate 1,227,515 of NW_027248358.1, read as the reverse complement.
TTGAAACTCGGACATCACATATCTCCTAGAGGTGTCATTATCATCAATTATAACATCCTCCGTATCCTCGTCTGGTCTTGTTACTGTGATATTACAACAGAAGCGAAGATTAAACATTTGCCAAAAAATGTATTTTCGTTTATGTGTGCATTTCAGTAATATGAGAATATACCGTTTTCAAGAGGAATGTCACATTGCTTAACCTATGCCATGTCCACTTGACTCATTCATGAATATGTTTAGTTAATTTTTCGGCAACGTTGAACAAGTGGTATCCCCAGAAATTATGAAGTCAAAGATTTATGAGTACTCATGGAATTAAGTCAAGTAAAGAGGCTATCACTTACTTAGGGGTAAGCGTCAGGAATAGGGGCTTTGAATCAAGGGAAATGATTGCAATTAAGGGTGGGAAATTTCATGATTTCATTTCGTTTCCTCTAATTGTGTCATCTGAATATTATCCGCGTCTTCTTCAGCTATACTGATCCCTAATACCTATGGGGAAGAAACAGATCATGAACAGGGGAAGAAAGTATAATATATTATATATATATATATATATATATATATATATATATATATATATATATATATATATATATATATATATATATATATATATATATATATATATATATATATATATATATATATATATATATATATATATATATATATATATTCTCTTTGTCAAAGTTCAGAGTTTGACATAAAGCCTTTATGGTGATAACCGGAGCGCACATTATATATATTTTGTGTATATATATATATATATATATATATATATATATATATATATATATATATATATATATATATATTATATATATATTATATATATATATATATATATATATATATATATATATATATATATATATATATATATTTATACACACATACATACATACAATACATACAAATATATCTGCCAGGGCTAGAAGCCAGCGCCTTTAGCATGTGATACACCTGTACTCCACGAGAACAAGTTGCAGAGGGGATTGAATATGCCATATGAAGTTTGGGATGGAAATGCTATGCACGGATTGATTGAATTGTACTCTTTATTAACTTTTTTAGTGCAGCAATTACAAGTCGTCTGTGTTTTGTGTTTGGCGATTTTGACGTAGTCACTTTCTGGTACATCACTTGTTGTTCATCCTTGCCAATTATTCATACCTTTTCGACACGATACAGCCACTCTGTAGGTTTTTGTTGACGTGATGCGACCATATGTTTAAGGTAGAAAAGAGGAATACAAAACTCCTCTTAAAGTGACCATTGCATGCTAAAATATACAGGTTCATGTAAGGAAAAGCGTCAAATTGCTTGATCATTGCTGTACCCCAGCGCTGTTTGTAGAGATGCTAGAGTTCTGTAGCATGTAATGCTGTGCGCGCTTGAGTTTAACACGGTATACCACTCTGTGTATACAAACCGTCGCATACCTAACACATGCAAGTGTTCAGATCATTCAAATTTTATGCCGCATACTATTGAAACAGGGATCATATCACGTGATGTCAAGTGTGACACATTGTGGTTGTGGCAATCTTGTTTGCTTCACTTAAATTGAGGAAGTTATGGAGAGTGACGTAAGAGGTGAACCTACGAAAATATAGGCAAAAGCATACTTACTATTTTTTGTTTGTCTAATTCGAGAGAGGTCAAAGGTTGCATAAGCCAAGTCATGTGGCTGGTTTCTCTGTGTGTGTCTGAGAGAGAGAGAGAGAGAGAGAGAGAGAGAGAGAGAGAGAGAGAGAGAGAGAGAGAGAGAGAGAGAGAGAGAGATGGAAAGTATTTCCCAGGGCCATATTTATAAAATGCATACATGAATTTTATAGCAGTAAATATCAGATAAAATTCCATTGACCACGACACAATAATGCATTGGTATTGAAAAGACTGATTGTAAATACGATCGGCTTCAGGTTACGTACTTGAAAACATAAAACTATCGACAGTCTCAAGGAGCAGACACTAATCTTTGAGGATATTTATAGGAAGGTTAACTTATTTTCTCCTACCTTTGAATATCCCTCTTTCTCTTCACAACGCGAATAATCACCACGATTATCAAAATGATATTGCCCGGTGCCAAAACCAGAATAATTATAACGGCTGTGTACAACTCAAATTTTGTGGTGTCTTCAGCGCATGTGTTGTCCATTACTATTGATATAAGATTAAACAATATCTTCGATTAGAGTCCATATTTAATGGGGCAGATGTCATGACGTACTGAAAAAAAGATATTCATTCATCTACTTAGAAAGTTGATGTGACGTGTACTATAGCCAAGTCATTACCTTGTCTTGTTTTGTTACCGATGTCTTCACATCTACAAGAGAACATAAATAAACCTCTAAAATAGATTAATTAAAGAGACACATATGAGTGTATTTGTGTCTCGGTCTGAAGTGCAACAAAAAATAACGATTCGTCTCGGTTCATTAATCAATCAGAGGGGTCGCAGTCTGAGTAATTGTAACACGTTTGGTCGGTTATTGAACCACCTTTTAAAGGATGGGGGTTTGACCGAGCGGATTGACTGTGGTGTCTTCGCTAGGTGACTGGGTGCCGTACGTTGTGAGTTCGAATCCGATCGAAAGTCGACTGAATTCATTACATTTGGAGTAATTAATAGTATTGCCATAAGCATTAGTACATGCGGAAATGATCAGATATGTGGTGGTTTAATCAGTACAATGGTTGGGTATTCTAATTGTAAATTGAGAACATAACACACTACAGGAATGGTTGCCATCCCTCTGAAACCATCATCGTCGCAGTGGCTTAATCATCGTTTGAGTCTAAAGAGAGAGGGCGCGAGCAAGAGATACATTCAAAGTTTAACAAGATTACCGCAAATGACATATGTACAGCATTTTGTGATTACGAAGCTCTTTATAATTTTTTTTCCAAATCAAACATACCGGTAAGGACCTGCAAACAAATCTTAAAAAGTTTGATTGGGAGTTATTACATTACAGAACGTGACAAGAAGGCGACACAATAGCATCAAGAGCACACGGTACTAGCTGCTAATGTCATGAAAACAGCAAAACACAGTGTGGATAGTAATTCAAGAAAGAAAATAGAAAAATTAGAAAAAAGAAGGTTACCAGTGTTTTAATAATTACACTTTAACCATTGCAGCTTTAGTTAGTGTACATTAAATCATAGATTAAAAGCTCAGGTATTTAACATGAATCTACTGAGCAACAACAATCTTCATTGTATAGTGTGCAGTGAAGGCAGACAGATATTCGGACTACAATTCTTTTCTGACCTACCACTTATGGGAGATCATTTTAAAGCTCCTGGAGAAAGAAACGTTTCACCGTTTAGCTTTTCGAAAATCCGAAATTTTATTTTCCCGATAGACTTAGCACACTGATAGCAGTCATTTTGAATTTCAAATATTGCAAAATGTTAGGCACTTTGTTTCGCCAATTCCAAACTTTGCACGATGACTCATGATTTTTATCGTTGATTTGGTGAGCGCATGGTTGAAACATTCATTGGGGAAAGTATGAGGGAAAGTTTAAGTCTTTCACTTTCAAGTTACATACTCCCAAAAGTAATTTTCTACTGTCTTGATTAATACACATAATGACGTCATCTGTTTTTGTCTGTCGAACATGCAAAGTAACGACACTGTGTAATATAGGTGTACTGACAAAGAATTATGCGGAATTCAAGATATAAGAAGGCCAAATTTCGTGATTTTTTTGAGGCGGTGGTCGTTTCCCGTCATGGATTTATTATTTGTTTACATGTAGACTCGCAAAGCGACGTGCATATGCCAACAAATAATGAAGTAAAATCGAAATATGAAAGAACAGCGTGGTGTAAATTTTCGTACATTGAATCGAATAGGCAGCGAGATCCGATCATTAAGAAACAGTTCCATTGAAAAACAAATTGTCTTTATGTGAAGTTTATCACAACGTGAAATAACAGTATACATTAACTGGGAGCGAGCGACACGGACAGGCGAGGTTTTTGCTGAATTTATCATTGCATGACCACACTCGCTCTGATACGATGGCCTAAATGCAAAATTCAAAATGCAAAATTCAAAATTCAATACTTGAAAACGAAGCTTCACAGGTGGTCGGATAATTATGATGACTAGTTTTCCATAACTGGTATGAGTTTTACATCAAAGTGTGCTTTCTCATTTCATAGTTTCGATCTCAAGCATTTGTTTGTGATCTTGGCTGTGAAACGTATTACTCTGGCCAACACATAATTATAGCGTCATGGTTGAGTTTGTGATGATATGATAACAAACGCACAGGTTGTTTGTGTTTTCTTTTGGTTGCCCATAATTGGTAAAATACTTCCTTATAGTAAATATTGCAATCTTCGCAGAATACAAGTGATAGGGATATAGCAAGCCTTCGTAACAGTAACAGTAAAAAAGTTTTATTTTTCCAGTTGACCATTTTGACCTAATATTGTATATGTAAACCAGGAAACTAAGGTTTCATAAAGCTTGTTAATAAACTAATAATATCATATGACAAGTAAATTATATTGCCTCGTTCTTCTAATCCCTGCTAAATGGTGAGTGGTGGACAATTAACGCAAGCAGAAAAAAATTATGAAAAAAACTAAGAGTTCGAAAGTTAAATTAACAGTTCACGAAACTTGCATCTTTTATGCAAGAACAAAACAAAAGAATATTAAATAGTTAAGCCCGATATCTTTTTTTACTGGGGTCATAACATGTTAACGAAGAAAATGTTTACACACTATGCCCAGTCAAATATCTTCCTTCTTGTGATCCCTATGTCGTGTATCTGGCCCTGAACTCAGGGAGGTCTCTTCCTAGCTCCGTCCTGAACTTGACTTTTAAGTTGCCAGTGCAGTACATGAAGTTGGTACAGTTATGGAGTAGACCGATGCCTGGGTATTTATATTCTAAAGGACCGAGGTCTAAGTCAACACCACAATGAAAAATAGATAAATGAGACTTCCTGTTCTACAACAAATTTCGACATTTGATTTATTCCAAGCATAGTGGAAAGCGATATCTTTGCATCTCCTCACTTGTTTCATGTGAACAATGCGTAGGTGCTGGATTTCGAGCCAATTCGTGTTTAGTTCTCTAACATCATCATCAAACATAATCTTAAACAACAATCACGAGAAGAACTTTGACGATATGTTTGTATTGCTCCTTCGATTTTGACATAAAATTCGGTTGGCCATAAAATCCCACGGATTATTCCCTGGTTTACATAATACAATGTTAGGTAAAATGGTCAAATGGAAAAATACCACTATTTTCCTCAAGGGTTACGATGTCTTGACATATCCCTATTACTTGTATTCCGAGAAAATCGTAATATTGACTATAAGGAAGTATTTTACCTATTATGAGCAACAAAAAAACATGTGCGTTTGTTATCATATCATCATAAACTCATCTATGCCGCTGTAATTATGTGGTGGCCAGAGTAATACGTTTCACAGCCAAGAGCACAAACGAATGCTTGAGATCGACACTATGAAACGAGAAAGCAATCTTTGATGAAGAACTCAAAACCCTTATGAAAAACTAGCCATAATAATTATTCGACCAAGATTGCGCCTGATAAGCCTCGTTTTCAAGTATTGAATTTTGCACTTTGCATTTTGCATTTGAATTCTGCATTTTGAAGAGGTCTCTCGGCCATCGAACTCTGATTATATTGTTTTACTTCACTGTCTCTTTTTTCAACAAAATCAGGGATTATCAGTAACGCACTTAATTTATTTTGGGTTAAAAAATCTCATTCGATGTCGCCAGCTTCACTGTCGTCAGGACGAGAAGACGTTTTGGAATCTTGCGCTGGTTTGTTTACAGATGGAACCTTTGTCGGTAGCAACGTGCGTAGTAAAAGGACTGGAAGTAGTCTAGAAATGGACGCTTGTCCGTAATTGGATAAAGTGTGGTTATGGACAGTACATGAGTACGTGATTATTTCGATTATTTCTTGGGAAGGCGTGCACACATTTCTTGACGTGAACATGAGACCATTACCTAAAACATTATTGCATAAATATAGGGGCGCTTCTCCCGTAGCGTTACACAGGAAACGCGGCTCGGGCTTGTGTTAATTATTTTAGTACTCCAAACTTATATCCCCTGTATAGTTTCTGTAAAACTGGTAGAATGCTCCGCTGTTTGGTTATTTCAACCTTATTAATATGGAATTTTATGCCGCTCTTAACACATGTACATGTATTCAACACTTCAGTCTCTTCTTTTGAATCAACTTTATGCTGTTGGAAATTTTAAAATTATCGCAACTTACATTCTGTTGCTTTCATATCACTGGGCAATATCAGGTCGTAAGAAATGCGAATTCGCTATATTCATAATTTTTTTTTTACATTATTCCCTATTTTCGCTTTAGGCTGAACTGAACTAATTCAAATTTGACCATAAAACTGTAAAAACACACATACACGCACAAAGCACACCAAGATTGGAATTAACGTCATCGTCGACCAAAATGATCACCGTGTCTAACTTTGAAAAATTGCGTCACAGTCTTCGCGAATTACTTTAGTCTGTGCATGTAGGGTGTATTGACTAATATCCTTTATCTTATAATTACTGAATTACTATCTTACACATCTGTACAGACACACGATCCATTAGTATCAATACAATTAACGCCGCTGTCACATGTAGGACATGACAGCTCACATTTCGTCCCTATCCAACCTGTAACACACGATGCATAGTCACCAGTGCCCGTATTGCATTTCGAGCCGCTCTCAGGACATGTTTGGTCACATGATGGTCCAAAGTAATCCTGATGGCATAAACATTCTCCTGTCACATGATTACAACTTTGAAAATTTTCGCAAGAACAATTCTTAGAGCAGTTGTATCCATAGTAACCAGTTTCACACTGCTGATCGCATCGATCACCATGCCAACCAGGTGTACAGTTGCATGTTTTGCCCTGAGGCGTACAGTCATTTCCGTTGTAACAGTGTAGACACTTATCTGAACATAATTCATGTTTCTTGCCATTGGGTTTTATAAAGGATTTATAAATGTTACAATCCGTACAGTCTAGTCCTCGCCAGTTAGACGGGCATTCACACATATTCGGATTTGCCTTACGGCACTCTCCTCCATTGAAACGATTACATTGATGTTGACATTTATCCCCATAGAAACCAGGGTGACATTTACATGACCCGTCAGCGACGTCACAGACCCTATTAGTTGTGCAATTACAAACTTCAGTACAGTTCAAACCCCAAGTTCCATGTTCGCACTGACATCCAGAGACGGGGTCACAAACAAAACCTTTAGGACACGAACACTTCTTTTCACAGATGTCACCATAGCAACCTTCTTTGCACGTACAAGACATGAACACTCCTTTATCGTCGTTACATGTACCGCCATTTTCACATGGACAGGCAAATGCACAAACTGCACCGTAGTGTGAAGGAGGGCATATACACGACCCATCTGTTTTGCTACAAACTCCTCCACTTTGACATAAACAGTTATACAAACAGTCACTTCCATAATGACCATCATCACACTCTGAAAAAGTCATTAAAGATATGGTGATGAAATATGTTTGATAATAAGGACTTTTTAGTGAAATATTATGAACTTTCTCCAGTTTGTGGAGGAAACATGATAAGATAAAGGAAAATTTAAACGAAGGAGGACGATCAAACGTGAAAATGTATGTTAGATGTTGGAAACGGTACATTTTTGACACTTTCCAATGCTTATTTACCTCCAAACATAGGATAGCGTTTGAAAATTCGCCGTGGAACTGACAGATAAAAGAATCAATTCTACAAAGACTTCTCTAAATGGAAATTTAAGGCAGTATTTTAATCGTTTATTATTATTTAAGTAAAACTACCTCAATTCTGTTGATATTTATTTAGTGGCTTTGATGATGTCGCCACTAAAATTAACAAATGCACAGATCAATTAATTAACTAATAGAACTCCTAGTAAGTATGATATAGTATATTAACTGAATTATAATATCATTACAATGATATTTCATCTTTCATACCAAGTGAGTCACTTTCCTTATGCCCCATGGATAGTTTTTTTTGTATTGTCCATCTAATTTATGTAGGTAATTATATAACGTTAACATAAGGGTTTGATGCATACCTTCACAAAATTTGTTTTCGAGATGGTAACCGTCACAGCACCTGTACACCCTATGAACATCAAAAATAACAAAAACGCTATTTACAGGATGCATATAGTCAAGAAGGCAATCTCATAATATACGATTGTTAGAAAAGACATTGTTTTCTGTCCGGTTACATCACACATGATACTCATTCCTGTACGTGACGAAAAAATTGTAGTTCAGTCGTTTAATTATATGTTATGCGCTGATCGTCGTACGCAGAAGTGATCATAATATATACATCTGTCAGAGAAAAACAACAAGAGTATTCAGATTTTCCGGTTTTTGCATGAAAAAGGCATGGTGGTCCATTTTAAAAGAGAGTCCAACTATGCCAAAATTTACCGCAAGATAAAACTCGTCAAGTTCAAGCAGGAGCAGGATGATCATAATGTTTCTTCTCATACCGGTGATAAAGTATATGCTTACTGATTGTCCGATAGACAGTGTTATGAATATGCCTGAAATACGTATGGCTTATTTCGATCAGTTGTAGAATATCCATAGTAGAGAACGACAACTAGCAGATTTGCAAGATGCACACAAAAGGCACTTCTCCTTTCCATGGCTTCTGTTTAAAAGTCTTCAGTTACGACACCAATGATGTAACGCCACGTGTTACGACGGTCAACAATAATAAAGTCCAGCATCTCAAAATGCCTAAGTGAAGAACCGTTTCTGACAGTGCATCTACCAAAAGGTATACACGCAGACCTTGATAAAGCATAAGTGGCCCGGTATTCTTTGTTCCTTTATCAGTAAGACCAAACCGAAACAATTATTTGCAGGTTTACTAACTACTATTGGTTTCAGGTAGTAAATGTTAAACGAGGAAGTAAAGAATATTGACAGGAAATAATCCTGCCCGCTTACGTAGAGGCCTTCCTAGTGTTCCACTGCAATGAAAGCCCAGTTAATAACGCGTTGTGTCCTATACTATACAAACTCAACCAAGAGCTGACCACGCTTTGATCATCCGTTCCGTTTTGTCAAGATTTACTCGTTCTAGTTTTACATAGCTTATGTAACTGGACGATGAAGAGGAGCCGATACAATGATTGACTCGTCTGGCCAGTTTTGCAAGGTAACTCTAGCATTTTCGACGAAACTCTTTCACACTTGAGCATCAAATTGCAGGCGAAGCGTTTTAGATCGTGAAGCGGCAGTTAATCAAAGTTGAAACTCTGATATCGAAATAAATGAGCAGGAGAGGATAATTTTTAACGACGGTAAGTTTTGTTCCAATAAATATTTCAATATGCCCTGACATAAGTTCATCCTAAATGTAGTGAAAAATGCAACTGATTTGAGTTCAAGAGGTGTATCAAGACAAACTGTAAACCAACAAAAACATTGAAATCTTACATATTTCTCGAATAAATATACTGACAGTCAATTTTTGAAACTATTTCCGAGAATTGTTTTAATATCCGGCCAGCAAGACTGAGCTCTTGACCTGTGCCGGTCAGGATGGTTTGATACAGCGATCGATTGTCGAACAGAGATTGAGTCAATAAATCAGTCATACGAAAACGAACGATCATTGAGAGAGAGGGTGCGTGGTTTGAATACGACTTGGGCTGGAGAGAGAAAGAGAAATTCACGGCGATGTAAATACGCAAAATGAGAGACAGAGAGAGACAGATAAAAGGGGGGGGGGGGCTTGCAGGCAGTCAGGCAGAAAGAGGGAGACTGCTAGGTTCAGTGAAAAAATTATTTTTTTTATGTACAAACTCTTTTCTGTGCCGATATATTTCCAACATATTAAAACAGCACACTAGCAGACAAATCTGAAGAATATTTGAATTTCACATAGAAAAGCAATATCTTTAATCAAGGAAAAACATTATTATGAAGTTTAAAGAAAAAGTAAAAACACCGTTAAAGGTATGAAACCATCACTTCTATTTACAGTCGACAATGCTAATTAACATCAAAATGTTGTTTGGAATAAAATTATATTATTTTACTTTATTTTGAAAAAAATATTCATCTTGTAAGTAACAATTTAGGATAAATTTATCTTCACGAACGCTGTCCTCGATGTGAACTTGAGTTTATTAGACGTACAAGGTGATGGCATTCATGAGCAGTGCTTACACCATTATATACTGGCGTAGTTCCATGTTATCATTGCTGAAAATTTCTCGAACTGTCCATGTTCGTATGTGACCCAGACCCGATGACTTGCAGTACATGACCCGATGACTAGACCCGATGACTTGCAGACATGCATTTGTCAGTCATTAATAAATGCTATGAGGCGTCATAGATGCTCAAGCTTGGAGGGTACTCAGTAGTAAAAGAAAATTACCTACAGTAATTGTAATCAATAATCGTCACTCATCGCGCCCACTGGTAAACCGAGTGACGGTAGCGAAACACAACTTACCAACTAATGGTTTAAATCGGTACAATGAGAAGTCAACTGTGTGTGATAAATGTTATGTTAGGTGAAGACCTGGACCACAATACTAAGACTATGTTGACCTTATCCTTTATTTCCGTGCAATGTTTACTCTTCGTTGTCACGTAACCACAACACTTGCATATCAATTACCATTGTGTAATACAGTGTAAAACGAAATGTACGCGTATTCCGAAATAAATATCATTGTTTCCTCCAAAGAGACCAGGACTTCAGTACATGACTGCATTATTTTTGTTACGTTTTGCCTTATTTGTTTTCTTCTGTTTGACTTGCTTCCTTTTTTCTTTTCCTTTCTTGTCTTCATTATTGACATCTGCCATTAATGAGTGTCGCACTTTACTAAATGTTAATACTGCCACATTACGAGCACAAGCTATTGAGTGGATTTTGAAATCTATTGAAGTACGCGTCAGCAGCGGCATCTTTTTTGCTAGAATGCTGAATACAGTTCGAGAATTATTACTTATGTACCACAGTTCACTTTTGATAATGCTATTGTACAGCAGTGCAAATACCGAAATAATGTAGCCTGTTCGAATGCTCTTGAGCTGCAATGGAATTTCTCTACTCGCTAGAGCATTTGAAATCAAAATTCACAAACATATTGGAAATGAGGGCAAAAAAAGGGCAGAGACAGGGGAGGCATTCAAATATTAATTAGATTCAATACCAAAGTATATGAACATGTTTATGTGTCCTATGACGATTATCACTGATGCTACTATTTATTAAAAGGTTTTCCTTTCAGTGATATTATTAAACTATTACGATATTGCTAATTTTTGGGAAACGAACTCAGTGATACAACAGAATGCAGACACACGAAATATTCAATCCATTCAAATACATAAGTTATTCTAATCAAGCATATGAAGTGAGCAAATTTGCACGAATTACGGAACCTCAAACTGCTGGCTTATATTGTCCAGGTGGCTGTAAAACCAATCGTTGTCAAAGCGCTTCACCTGTAACGCCGGGGCGCTCTTGCCCCTGCTCTCTTTCATTTTTGCGAGAGGCAATTATTAATCGGCAAGTAAGGTGTGTTGGCCCCTACTTAATTATGTCATAATGAATGGAGCCGCTACTCTCTTACAAAGTCCATTAAACCAGGAATAGCTATAATCCTAATCAGGTGCAGCCAACGAACAAATACACTTTTAAAGGGGTGCTTACTATGATAAGATAGATTGTGTATGGCAAGCAATGTAACTGACTAATTTTAATTCAACAGGGTAATTAATTAGCTGTTCATAATTAGCCCTCCCACTAAAATTTTTTCGACCTACCCTCCCGCACTCAAGCATCATTTTTACCCACTCCCCACTTATTTTTGCCTGTTTCCCCTCCCCACTGTGAATTTTTGAAGCTCCCCTGCCCAGTGGCAAAAAACCTTGCCGACTTCCCCTGCCCTGGAAATAATTCCCCTACAAATTTTGTCATTCCATTTCCCCTGCAGACATGAAAAGTTATAAGTTATTAGGAGGCACCGTGGACAAGTGGTTAGGGTAACGGACTCACTATCATAGGATGGTGAGTTCGAGACTCGGTTCAAGACCCGGTGGGTCAAGAGTTATGGTCTCACTGTCGGAGGACGGTGAGTTCAAGACTCTAGCACGGTGTTGTGCCCCTGAGCAAGGCACTTTACTCCTCAGTGCTCCATTGGGGGTTAGTGGGTTATGTGTATGCCTCATCCTGTAATTGGGCTAACGCCCGTTGGATGATGGACTGAATAAAAAAAAAGTACTTGCCCTGTGTTCCAATCCCCGGAAACACCATGGCTGATCAACTTCCCCAGTCTCCGTTTTAAAAGTAGCTTTCCCTCTCCTCGTTTTTCGCCAAGCCCTGTCCCCAGGACAATCAACCGATATCTGCCCAGCCCTACAAAAAAACTAAAATTTGCTCCCCTACCACTTAAAAACATGTCCCCTGCCCGAGCAAAATTAAAATTTCCCCTGCCCTCAAAAATTGCTCCTGGAACAGCTTTTTCGATGAATAGCTCCGTTGGCTGCACCTGCCTAATGGGAGCAAAAGTTCGTTGACAAGCTAGATAAACAATGGTAAGTATACCTTAATCCATGTCACCGGGTAGCTGATAACGGACTCGTACATAGTACTCTGATGGTCATCGTTATTCTATTTGTCTGTATTAACGTTACAATTGAGTGGTAATGTCGCATCAAGGTACAACTGATATCAATCAAGTGAATAAAGTGAATCAATCGACAAAAATCAATAAAACATGTTCACTGCTTTATCAACTTAGAGCCGGTTTAGCACGCTGACGTAGTCAGCAGAGCTATAGTTGTGGTGTCGAATTCCGTAGAGTAGGCTGTCTGTCTGTCTGTCTGGATGGATGTAGACATTTGATGAGGTTCAAATGACAGGGAATGCCATTAATGTGTATTTAAAGGCAATACTAAAAGAAGGTTCTGATCAGGTTCTTTAATACATCACCCTCCTGTATTGGCTCAGTGTGATATTTGTAAGTCTGATATTACATTCTTGCTTATCAATCTATAGGTGATGAGAAACCTGCGCTTGCTATCACAAAATATGCAAATGTACACACATTACAATAAATTACCCTAGCATTTCAAAACGCAGCGGTGACAAAATTCAAGACCGGGATATCGATCGACGATAGCCGACTCGCCCACACGATTTAAAATAATCGTGTAATGTAGGACAACTGCTGTAAAAATATAGAGCTTGATATTGACTGGCATGTTTAAAATAACATTACAGATTCGATCGCCCCTGTGTATACATGCACAGCGAGACACACAATACAGAAACCTAAGGTCAATTCGACACAAATAGATTACTGAAACAATATTGATATTCCAATTCCCTCAAATGTGAAGTATGCAAACATTTTTTGTCTATGGTGTTATTTTTCACTGCATATAGTTATTACAATGCGTAAAGACTACTTTTTCAATTCTCCACTCCTTTACAAAATGTGTTTTACCGTGGTTAGCTGTAATCATTGTGGACTAAAGTTCGTTGGCAAGGTACATAAAGAATGCTAAATACGGCTCAAAACGGTAAATGATAAAGGGCTCGTACTTCGTACTGTGACGAGATCATTCTTCTATTTGTTTGTTGCTAACAATGACCAGTTCTATCTCATCAAGATTACTCGATATCAAACGAATCATTAGACAAAAATTGATGATCTTTGTTCACAGCTTTATCAACTTCAGGTTGTTTGGGAATTTTTTTTTAACTTGCTGAGCAAATCACATGAACGAACAGTTTGTTTATTGTTTTTAAGGAATCTTAAATCCAATTTTTACTTTCTAGTATTGTCAGATGTTCACAATTTTTAGGTCTCGTGTTGTCCCTTTCGAAGATATAATACTCAAGTAGGTCATCGTACTCAATTAATCATTATTTGGCAAAGGGTATCAGGAATTCACAAAGAACACATTCTCTCAAAGTCGTCGTTTAGGGCGCCCTTCAACTGACTCTTTTGACCAAACCACTTTTGGATCAGCGGTCTCAGGCGAACTGATAGTCCTGAACCAATTAGCGGAAAAATTAGACAGTCTGTTTTACAATCGTATAGTTAATGACCTTAAGTCGGCTATCAAAGCCCGTTCTATTAGAGGAACTCGGTTAGTGCGCAGCGGTTTTGATAAGATAGCTACAACTCTATTAATTAAGGAAACTGTTAACCATTCTCTTAAAAAACTGTGTATCAGGGTCATTAAGAGAATAATGTTGATGTGATATAACCAAGGTTATGATGATGTTGTCGGTTAAGTGGTAGCGTGTTGGGCCCGCAAGGCTGGTATTCCAATGACGAAGGGATGTAAAGACGACTGGAAACAGCGAGTACTATATAATCTAAGATGCTACTTTATTACACTAAGCACTGAGCTACGTACATAGAGTGATGGTAAGCTGGAGACTCGCTTGAGTACACGTGGGCCAAGAGAGATATACATGCCCTCATGACTAGTAATGGCAGCTCATGAATAATAATCACACGACACTACGTCACAGTTAAACAAATTGCATGGAATTTACTTATATTTGATAATTAAAATCTATTATCGGTAGTCTAAATTTTCGATATTTATAAGGACGGGAAACCTTTACTTACTCCATGCTCTTTAAGTATTAACCCCCATGTTACGACTGAAGGCACACTGTACTTTGCCGCGGCAAACTCAAAGAAAAACAAGTACCGCCCACAACTTACTTCACAGACTTCTCAAATATGTAAATCATGGTAGTGTAATTTGAATATTGCTCACGTGGGCTGTTTACAGGCATGATGAGCACGCAATAGTCAAGACAACCATGTCAATCAACTGCATCGGCAGCGCCGACATTGCATAATCATAATCGCTCTACTCGGCAAATGAAAACAACAACACGTGTGTTAGCCCGCATGTCGGAGAAAAAATTTACATGTAGATACAGTTGTCTGTATAGGTCAATTGACGCCTATAAAAAACCTCCATAGCGCCTTCTTGCTGAGCGCAGCAGAATGTGCAGTCTGTGAGGAGACTGTAGACTCTCGGAAGAAAAGGTCGATCTTTTCGAAAACGACCGATATAGGCAAATGAAAACAACAACACATGTGTGTAAGCTTCGAGCGATGTGTGTAAGCTTCGAGCGATGTGTGTAAGCTTCGAGCGAGCCCGCATGTCGCCGAGAAACTGCAACTCTTTACAATGGAACTGACGTCTGGACATCACAGTGGAGCCTGCCTTTGTAAAAAATAAACACAGTGTGCTTCGTCGATGGCAATTCCAACAAGATTTTCTCGATGGACATCGCTACTGAGTAATCTCCGCCACTCTCTCATCATGATAGTCTCTCTGGCGAACTGAACACAACCTGGAATTTACCACGCACAATTTGTTCCGTGGTACGTACATGCACGTCGTTTCGGAGATCTGAACCGATCAAAACCGCTTCCGCCTTCACATCCATTTCGCTGAACTTCTGCACTTGATCTTTCATGAGCGAAATCAGGGGCGAAATCACCAGAACGATCGATCCTGAACGGTTCTTAGGGACTGGTCAGTTTCTTCGGGCTAGGGGGGGGGGGCGGTGGATTCATGGCGGTGGGTCACCCTGTTTTGACTTTAGTGATGGGGGGGTCAATGTTTTTGAAATGCCCTATGGGGGGTCAGTGTGTTTTTGAATTTCGAAACAGGCTCATCATTGTCTAAAATGCATCGTGTCAGCCACAAATTTCATCCAGTTGCATTTTTCGGCGCACCCTTCGGGCGCGTAACTTCAATAATCAGACATATTTTTCAGCACGCCCAACTTTAACATATCAGGCATACATATATCAGAGATATATGTATGTTCAATATTTTTCAGCGTGCTCTTCAAGCGCATTACTTTAATATATCAGACGATTTTCAGCACACCCTTCCTATGCATTACTTTAATACACAAGACATATATATCAGATATATCAGGATGTTTCATATTTTTCTCCGCGCCCTTCGGGCGCCATACTTTAATAAACCAGAGATATATGCCAGAGATATCTTGATGTTTGCTAAGTGAAAGTGTACTATTATGAAATCTGCATTTCATATGAAAAGCATGACAAATTCCTGATACTTTTCTGTTCTCTCTATGAATATTCAGTATGAGAAAGCAACATGCACAAATATCAATGTTACAAGAAAAGGTCATCTCAGACTCTGCACACATCCTATTTGGCTAAAATGCCTCTCTATTGTTCCTCAGCAGATTTAATTGGATGGCTGGCAAGTCTTAACACCTATCTGCTTTTTCCTGTTTGATATTAATGTTTGACATCCATTTCTGTACAACAGTTCAGGACATCTGGTTAAGCATAGAAAGTGTGAAATACATTCACAGCTCATTCAAAATTTTCTGTATTCTAACTTTAAGATTGACAATTTGAAATTCCTATCTTAGAACTGACATTGACAACAGCCAACAATTTCATTAAAACACAGAATGACTTAAAATATAAATGTATGTAAAACATAACATATATTTATATATATATATATATATATATATATATATATATATATATATATATATATATATATATATATATATATATATATATATATATTACAGTATTATATTATTACATATTACAGTTGTCGCGTACGGGGGGTCACCCTGTTTTCAAAATTTGGAATGGGGAGGTCACCCTGTTTTCAAAATTTGGAATAGGGGGGGATCAGCCACTTTTTGTCATCGGCAAAAAATAATACACCGCCCCCCCCCCAGGCCGAAGAAACTGACCAGTCCCTTAAGTGTGTCCATAACTTTAGATACAAGCGTGTATATCATAGATTTCTCATACCTTGGGGCCATGTTGGTAAAATAGCGAACACATCTCTGCCGCCGTAAAAAAAACTCTTTGAGTGCGTCTCTTTGCTCTGTACGTTTTGAACATAGGCCATATATTATATAAATCAGAACATTTACCGACTGCCTCGGCAATGCAAGTCGGCGATTGTTCGGATCGGCCATAATGATCAAATCAGAACGCTAGACACAGACGTCGACGGAGTATAGCTTCGGCCGTTCGATTTTCAATACTTTCAGTTAAAACACGATGTGTTCGTTGACAAACGAGACATGATATAAGCTTAGGTGGGACAAAAGCCGGACGACAGTTTTGAATATGCTAATCACGATCACGCACTGAGTGAGCGATGTGGGCGGTGTTGTTACCCTACATACTGTCAAATAACTCGTTTCTGTAATACGATTGGTTCCAACAAAATTTTGTTGGAAATCAGGATTTTAACAGTGAGCCTTCAGTCGTGGTAAAAGGGTCGTAGGTCGCAGTGCGCCGGAGCGCCCGCACGCGACGGAATCTTTCAGTCTACCATGTTATGGATTGAAAATGTTTTCTATCTGTTTGAGAATCCAATTTCCTTAAGTCATTTAAGGTTACAATATCTCAACTACTTTTAAAAAATATATTGAAAGAGCCATGTTTAATAAATACTACCTTTGGCAACACAATAACATTTACGAGTTCCATGAGTAGCTGTGGTACAACAAAAGTTGTGCGTTGTGTTCAGTGTGACCTCCATTTTTAAAGTGTACTGATGATACATGTAGCTTTGCAATGGTGTGTATGACTATACTTTATCAAACCGCAGTACAAACAACTAAATAATTACAGTGTGATAATGTACGAGACCGCCACAAAGCTTTACCTTATGGCATAGTTTGTCGACCTAAAAAATTGTGAACAAACAAAAGCGAGAAATAGGTCGCTGCTCAGCTCACCGTGCTTTAATGAGATCGATTCTGGGGCACCGTGGCCCAGTGGTTAGGGTAACGGACTCACTATCAGAGAGGGTGGTGAGTTCGAGACCCGGTTCGAGACCCGGTAGGTCCAGAGTAATGGACTCACTGCCTGAGGACGGCGAGTTCGAGACTCTAGCACGGTGTTGTGCCCTTGAGCAAGGCACTTAAATCCTCAGTGCTCCATTGGGGGTTAACGGTTATGCACACCTGATCCTGAAATTGGGCTAACGCCCGTTGGATGATGGACTGATAAAAATAATCTGGTAGGATATAATATATTTAGTAGTATTGGCACACAAAGACACCGACATAGCACGTAGACATGATGATGCTTGGTAACAAACGTACATACCGAAGGGGATGCATCTGCCTAACTTAGAAAGCTGATGCGACTATCTTTACACGCCCCTCAATACAGTTTAATCTTCATCAACGCTACAGATGTCAAGACAACATAATAGCAATACAGCATTTAGTAAAATTACAATTTAGAATCGACTGCAGTTACCGATACTAAAAAAGCTCTGTGATTCCGCGCTTTATCAAACCTTGATGCAGTAGTAAATAACCATTTGCAGACTGGTATATTGCGGCATTTATTGAAGCGGCATTTATTGAAAAGTCTTCAGCAGTAATTATGGCTTAGTAGTAAACGTAATGCATGTTAATCGTTGCTGCACTGTTACTGTGGACTCATAAATTCTGTTGATATTAGATGTTGTGTTGGTATCGTGGTATTGCATTCTGTCTACAGCCCATCAAAGCAACCGCTAAACTAGCATAGCAAACTCACAGGATGGCACCTAGCAACACTCGTATTAAGGAACAGCCAGTCTGACGATTTAGGGAACCTGTGACTAGGTTTAATCGAAAAAGAGAACACTGTGATAGTAAAAAGGTTTCAGATTTGAAACCAGTTGCTCGAATTATTTAATTTTCTATTTGTAGGAAAAAGTTTTGCTCGGCTGAGGCTAGTAGAGCAAGTTTTTACGACTCGTTTCTGGTCGACCTAGTTAGCCTGTTTAAGCTTTGAAGACCGTTGAGGGCGCATCATCGTGTTGAATCAGAGTCGTTTGCCGAACAATGGATAGTGAGAGTTTAATATTCTGTTCTTTGCTGTTTTTGATTTTGTTGTCCTCTCTCAGATTTTAAAGATTTCCCCCATAATCCAAAATGCAGAGGGCAAGAAATCACATCAATGTCGAATAAATTACTGAAATCAATGAACCAAAAAGTTAAACCTCCAAGTAACTTAGTGAGTAGACTTTATAATCCTAGACAACCTGATGATTTATGGTGTTGTCGGTAAAACTGTCTAAATCAGAAATTTCCTCAATTCACAGTCCTAGACAACCTGACGATTTAGGGTGTTGTTGGTAAAATTGTCTTAAGGCCAGGAAGAAAATATAAATTGTTCATCGGAATCGCCGCTTTTAATTTGACATATTTGGAATTGTTTTTTTATCGCGGCAAATTCTTACTTCCGCATTACAAATATGTTTAGTACTGCCGCTAGTGGCGCCCTACACGTTGTCGGGTTTTCGCGGACACGGGATTTTGAATGAGACTTCCGATGTGTTTTGACTTATTTGACAGCCAACACGTTGTTGTGACGTCCAAATTGGCGAATCACGTGCAAAGTAGGTCGATTTGGTTAGGTTAGTACATGTCACGTCATGAGTATTAATTTGATCGCCAACATTCGACGTGATGGCCAACATTAGTTCCACAGACGCTATTCAGTGTTTGTACTGATATTACGTTCGGCGATTTGTTCAACAAGATCGTGACAGCAGATGGACGGTGCATCCGATTGAATAAAAATTGCATCGAAAGTATAAAAAATTACGGCAATGACAAAACACATGGTTGCGTCGATGTTAAAGTACGATATGAATGATGACTATATAACTTCACTCCGATCTCAGTACAGTGTTGTTAGACCATTTATCGAATTGCCTTGTCATAACGATTTTTCTATTCGATGCATTTACGGTTAGACCCATTAAAAACCTTGACTTATTTAGAGATGTTCATTACTTAAACTAAAACATTACAAACAATATAACAAAGTACGGAAATATCAAAAATGCACTGAATTATATCCATCATTTCACAATATTCATGCATTATATCATAGTAATGTTATAACAACAATATTTTTTCATTGAGATGAATCTCCTTGGGCGGTATAAACCAATGGATGTGTGTTTGATGTAAGTGATAGACGAAAACAATTTCGGCATGCTGTTGTGTTATTCTATCATTTTGTAAAACTTACGCTGTCAAAAAATAATGACGCTTAATTTATCATCAGTTTATGTACTGGTAACATTTTACAAGTGGGATAGCCAATAAGTGATGACGTCATTTATGTATGTGTTCCTTTGGAAATGGGGCAAAGGTTGGATTCTACTTGTTCAAATTTACAAAATTCTCTTGCAGCGTTCGTCTTTTAGCGTTGGTAACATAACTGAATCATTCAGCTATTCTCAATTAAGAGAATATGAAATCGATGATACAACAAATACAGACAGGAAACATTAAATTTGTCCGCCAATATAATCCATCAAAAGGCTCAATCCCAATCACGCATTAATAATGTGCATTTTTAGATCTCTATTGTTTCTCTTGCGCAAAATGCTATGCGTCAAACATATGTCCACGTTGTGCTAATGGCTGTGAAAACGATTGTTGGCGAAACGCTTTACTTCAAACACTCACTGGGGGCGTTTTAATACTCGATTTTCTGTGAAAGGCAAGTAAGTCAGGTATGTGCGGTGGCCCCCAAGTTATTAATTTTGCGATGAATAGAGCTTCGATTCTTTCACAAAGTGTGTTTTACCATGGTTAGGTTTAATCTTATTGTGGACTAAAGTTCGTTGGCAAGGTACATAAGGAATGCTAAATACGGCTCAAAACAGATACCAAAGTACATTATAAAGAGTGCCTACTTCGAACCGTGACATCATCATTCTTCTATTTGTCTGTTTTCAATAATGAGTAGTGTTTTATCTCATCAATTTACACCTGATATCAAATGAATCACTCGACAAAAATGGTGATATGTCTTCACTACTATATCAGCTTTGAGCTGTATTATCAACGTTGTCCCGATTAAAAGTAACTGGTATTCGTACGTTGCTCTAATGACTGGAGCACCTGACAAACTCAGGGTGCAAATGGATCGAACATAATGCCTTTTCATTATACATTTTGAAAGGAAAACAGGCCCTTCCTGACTGATTAGTAGAATGAAAGAAATACCATGCCTGTCAACGTTGAGAAAAAAGTGATTTGTTGAAAACGTGTACCAACCGTGTTATCATCTTACTATGCATTTATTTATTTTGACAGTGATGGCATCTTTAAAAGTCCGATATTGTACACTCTAAATGGTGTTTTTTACATAAAGTCTGAAAACCCCGCTATAATGGGGAACCAACATGTAGTCAAATATCCTTGAGCGGGTAGGTTCTCCCGCAGGCTGTATTCCAGATTTAAATTTGAGGTGGATATTTTAGCTGTGTCACAAATTTATAGATTTTGCAAGCACTGAAATACATGCAGGCGACTATAGTTTGACAGTAGGACTTTTAGCTTCATATTTCCTAACAGTGCGTAATCAAAAGAGTTGTAAGACTCCTTAAGGGGGTGGCTACATTCGTGAATTTCAGTATCTTTTGTTTGACTTTATGTATTGATTAGATATGTCATTGAGACACTTGGATTTCATGTATACTTGTTTAATGAAATACACCTTGTATCTACCACCACATAGAAACGGGTGAATGAACTCTGATGCACGTACAGCTTGAACAGTACATGTGTTTGTCAGTGACACAACTCAGGGAGCCGTCATTGTTTACGGTCAGGGGTAGGGTGAATTTCATCGGAAACTCCAAAATTTCGAGTAACCCCCTGCCAGCCGCGATGAATTTGAGTAACCGCCTCTCTAAATCAGAAAATTTTGACTGACCCCCACCCCCTTTAGAAAAGTTAAATACCATTACATGTGTTAAAAAATTACAAGAATACAGCAATGGTAAAACCTTTGAAATTCCGTGTACCTTGGTAGATTATCATCCGTTATCTCCTGACTGATAGGTGAATCCAATAAAACTAAATTCAAAGTAACAATAGTGTACAGATATAAAAGCCCACGCTATAAAAAGTCTCCAACCATATAGTATTGTTTAATTTGGATGAGTATAATAACAGGGTTTTTACAAGGATATCTGACTGGGTACACTTTGAAGTACATTGGGTTATACTTACAAGAGGCTGGGGGGAAGTTTCAGAGGGGATATCCCGTGTCTTCCGTGGAAGTTTTGAGAAGTAGATGGGTGCAATGGTGCAGTCTGATTCAATCTGAGAGGTGTTTTCAATTTGCTTGTTTACTTAGTATACCTATTAGAAAATCCCAAGGAGAAAAGAGCGAGAGGGGATTCCCTCTCTCGCATCAAATGATTTGAGAAATTGATTTTTGTAATGTGCAATCTGAGAGGTTTCTCAATTTATTTTGCACTCAGTAAAATTGTTTAGAAATGGCATTGAACACTGATGTTTTAATTGTATTTGTTACATGATCAGTGTTTGAGTAAATAATATTCATCAACCAAACTATGAAAATACATTTTGTAAAAGACATTCTCAGTTTGCCAGAGATTGAAGACCAAAGATAGTGCAGGAATGAAAAAATCTGTGACGTTCTTGTGTCATATCTCCAGCAGGCAACTTCGAATGAACAGCCTGGATACGGTATGGTTATATGTCAAAATGGTTATTGAACTGAAGTCAATGAAAATGATATATGTTTATGTTATAATAATGGATGAATTCACAACAGTTCAGCTTTGTACTAGGTCCTGTGAAAAATTTGAGAAATGGATGTGTGAAATGGTGCAGTCCGGTACAGTCTGAGAGGTGTTGTCTATTTGTTTTGTACAAGTACAACTTTTAGAACACCCCAAGGTGTAGATCTTGAGAGGGGGTGTCGCCCTCCCCCTAGCATCGACAATATCGAATAATTAGTGTGGTGTAATCTGAGAGGTATTTCAATTTATTTCGCACAAAAACTGAGTTACCCCTTCTTTCTCTCAACATTTTGAGCAACCCCCTTGAAGTTTTCAATTGTTTTGAGTAACCCCCTCACATTCCTCTGACCCAAAGGCCGTAAATAATGACTGTTCCCTTATGTTACACTCCGGCGTTCTCATTTGTAGACTATTATTATAGTTTACGTATCAGAACGTCGGAACGTAGCCTAACTCAACCAAGTTCATATTACGCCTATGGGTAAACAGCTCGAATGTAGGTATTACACAGCAGAATTAATACCTCAAACATCAAATCATTACTGTAATATTGGCATCAACGACAACCCCCTCCCTTCTTGCTATTGAAAGGGTTTGTCTTCGGTCAATGTGAGTAGAGCGCATAGACAGTTGTACGTCCCTCTGGAACGATCCACAACAGTAAAGGAATGAATTAAGGAATCTCAGTCCAAACCTGACAAATGACACCACTGCATCCAAACCTTGCTGAGATGACTTAATTCACACAACAAAAAAACTTAACATTAGTCTAAATTCTCCCGGCCAAGTTTCGTAAACCTCGGATACAGGTTAGCGGAATCATGAATGTAATCACGGTTGCTCAACCTTAGAGTAATCGTAATGTAATCGACGGATGGTGCAATTGTGCTAGTTCAATAGCAAACACCACAGTCGCCAGTCATCGTACAGATATGTGAATTATTCGCGGTCCTGATAAAGACATTGTCCCTCTGTAGAGTGACTGTGATTTGCAATAGTACATGCTAAAGTCTGCTAAAGATGTGT
This sequence comes from Ptychodera flava, assembly GCF_041260155.1. Classification (NCBI taxonomy): domain Eukaryota; kingdom Metazoa; phylum Hemichordata; class Enteropneusta; family Ptychoderidae; genus Ptychodera; species Ptychodera flava. The sequence continues at coordinate 1,203,762 of NW_027248358.1, read as the reverse complement.
TATGAACGCGACTTGCAACCATTATGTTTCTTGACTAAGGTATAAGCTATCAAGCAGTGTTAGAAAGATACCAGCCGTGTTTCCGGGCCAATGATAAAGGAAGCATTGCCGATTTTTGACCTCAATGGAGGGAAAAAGTGTGGCCTCACCATGTTGGAGGGACCGTGGTCTAAAACACTTATCCAACGTGACGACAACAGGTATTTTGAATCATTTTGGCATATTTTATATCGGAACTTTCACTTATGACTGGAGATCCCCTTCATCTCAATTCTCTGATGCCCAAATTGATTCCCAAATCGAAAAGATCCTCTGTTTTGACATGTTTCCTAGAAGTATAACTTCCAAATGACGATAGAATTAAAAAAAATGCATTTTGACGGACATAAACGAGTGGCCGGTTCCGATGAAACACGAGATGCCGAAGTGAGACTCTCTAATGTACTGTTAGTGACATGTATAGCATAATGTAATGAACAATTGACCGTATAATACGACAGAAACATGACAACCCCGAATATTCTGGTAAAGTAAAGATTATTAGCCCCATAACTTTCAACCTCCACGGCGTGCACGTGGCTTTGATTACTACACCGAGATGCTGCCGGGTAGAACACTGTCAATGACATGCCTCATTGAACGTCGCACGCTCCCTAGGTTTCAATGATAACCCGTCGATGACGGAGCCATATAGTCACAATTTCACAGAAAGTTAACCGAAACTATATCCGCAACTTGACAACCTTGCGATTTAAAAATGTTGAAATTACCAGTACATGTTTTGCATAGGAAATTCGGGTTTAGAAAATTTTGCATAAAAAATTATTTAACACATAACAATGCACCATTCGATGAAGAAAATTGTTTCATTTTTAACGGATTTTCGTCTAAGACGGCAATAAAGCATTTGATTATCAATTGCCAATAAATCTAAATATTTGGAGTGAAAACTGTAAAAGAGGGGTGTGCAATGAAAACATAGTCCAAACAAAGAACTATTTACACTCGGGGAAAGTGACCTTTTGCCCGACGAACTGTAAAAGAGGGGTGTGCAATGAAAACATAGTCCAAACAAGGAACTATCTACACTTGGGGCAGGTGACCTTTTGCCCGACGGATTGGTCACCTACTCTCGGACTCATGGCACCATATATATATATATATATATATATATATATATATATATATATATATATATATATATATATATATATATATATATATATATATATTATAATATATATATATATATATATATATATATATATATATATATATATATTATATATATATATATTATATATATATATTATATATATATATATATATATATATATATATATATTACGTTATTCTAATCAAGCATATATAGTGGGCACATTTGCACAAATTGCTGGCTTATGTTGTCCCGATGGCTGTAAAGACAATCGTTTTTAAAGCGCTGCACATATAACGATGAGGGCGTTCTTGTCCCTGGTCTCTTGCATTTTTGCGAGAGGCAATTTTTAATCGGCAAGTTAAATATGTTGGCCCTGCTTAATTATATCAAAATGAATGGGTCCTCTGGTCTCTAACAAAGTCCGTTGTACCATGGTGAGCTACAATCCTTATGTGAGCCAAAGTTCGTTGACAAGCTTGATAAACAATTCTAAATACATCTTAATCCATGTCACCGGGTAGCTGATAACGGACTCGTAATTTATACTCTGATGGTCATCATTATTCTATTTATCTGTATTAACGTTAAAATCGATAAAATCTGTTCACTGCTTTATCAACTTAGAGCCGTTTTTCTCAGCGCTGTCCTGATTACAGTATTGGATGTTCTTATTTTGTTCAAATGGCTACAATACCTGTAAAAGCTAACGGCCCGAATGGATAAATATCGATTACACTGCATAAATGATACATTTTAAATGTCTAACGCGTCCGACCGGACTAATTTGCAGCATTGTAGAAATATACAGCCGGTCAACGTTGAGAGCATCACGATATATTAAAGTCGTGTATCGATAACGTCAATTTAAATGTCCTCCTAAGTCCACTGTCATCGATATAGAAACAGTCGATGTAATTTATTGTCCCATTATCACTGTCATACTAGCTGCTCGCTGCTCTTAGGACACTTCGAAATAAAATATAAAACAATGAGAATGACGCGAAGGCGACAAAATGGAACTCCGGAATATTCGTCGAAAGTCACCGACTTGTGCATATATATTAAAATGTCGTATCATAACATGTATTTAATTGTTAGTAAAGGACGCCATCGCCCATATATATTGCAGGTGTGGCTTGCCCCTTGCTGTGTATACCAGCACAGCGAGGTATACAACACAGCAACATTCAACCAATTCGATATAGAAAAGATTATTGAAAGACTACTTGGATTCCAAACTCCTAGAAATTGTAGTATATAAACATGTGTTTTTGATGAAGCTGATATTTATCACTTCTCAACATGCTCCTCATACTCAAAGGAAATGATCATATCAAGTATGTGTCTATTAGTAAATATTCAGTAAATATGAAGAGTGTAATCAAAATTAATACTGTCGCAAAGATATAGCATCCAATATCTTGCCAATTATTGATCTTTTATTAGTGTGTAAGATTTAGAAATCAGTAGAATTTTATGGCTTCAGGTGCCAGTTTGTAGACTCACAGTATATGTCAGCAGTCAGCGTGCGTCGGTAACTTTGACAAGAACGGCAAAGAGAATATCAGACACATCTACAGTATGATGTCGACTCCATTCAAATACTGGGATACAAATGTATTTACATTTATGTCTGTTTGAACGCTGTACAGCAATGTCATAACGGATATATTGTTTAAAATGTTTTGTGTGTTTGAAATAAAAAATAATGAATTTATTTGCAAGACATCTGGTATGGGGCATCATTGGCTGATTCGTGTTGCTCGAGAGGCAGTGAAATATCAGTTCTCGCGAGCCAGAGCATAATTTCCGCTCTGCTGACCTACGCCTCTTAACGGGTAGCGCTAAGCTGTTGCCGTAAAGAGGCGCATGGTTTACGACGATACGGTGAAATTGATCGTTGACAAGCACTTTACCTCATACGCAGAGGTCGTTGGTGCCCCTGATGTCCACCATTTTACAAGAGACAATTTATCAGCCCGGTAAGTACATTGGCCCCTACTCATTATAATGCCAAAATGAACGCCTCTATTCTCTCACAAAGTTTGTTTTACCGTGGTAAGATATAAAGCTAGTGTGAACCAAAGTTCGTCGACAAGATAGATAACAGAGTCTTTACATGTCCCCGACATGTCCCCGGTAACTGACAATAGACGCGTGCATCGTACTTTGAAGGTCACAATTCCTCTGTTAGTATTTAGTAACGCTGCAATGGAGTAGAACTGTCACATCAAGGTACATCTCGTCAAAAATCAATAACATTTGTCTTCTTCCTTATCAACCCACAGTTGTTTTTGTATCAACGTTGTCCTGATTACTGTGACTGGTTTTATCGGGTTGCCCTAATTCCCGGAGTACCTGAAAAAACTCACCAACAAAATGGATAAAATTTAGACAATATTTGTGTTAATGACAAAGTTTAAATCTTGTACCGGCCGCCCGGGGCCGATTTTTAGCATTGCAGAAATACAGTGCTGTTCAAGGTTGACAGCATCTTCATTTATTAAAAGTATGTTTCGATAAAGCCAATAAAATTGCATTCTAAGTTCACAGTCATCGGTAGGGAAACAGTTGATAAAATTTTAACTTTCCACTGTCACCGTAGTTTTATCCTGTACTTTAACCTTTATGTTATGGATGTATCAGAAATATTAATCTATACACTTCAAGGTTAAAGGCACACGTTTGAGGACAAATGATATATGTTAGCAGACAACATTTCTCGGTAACCTTTCTAAGGAAAGCAAAGGAGCGAGACATAGGCAATATGTATATTGTGACATTAGCTCCAAGCCAATACAGGAATCCAAAGGCAAAACAATTATAAGCCTATTTCAACGTTGTACAGCATTAATATTTAGCATAAATAGTACGTTTGTGATGTTTTTAAATACAAGGGATGATTTTCTTTGCAAGATGAATGAGGCTTCGAACTTATGGCTAATGTTGTCAGGAAGTTTGCCAAATCAATCGTTAATAAACATGATCTTACCGAAACACAGGGGGCCTTTTGGTCGGACTCCTACATCTACTTGATAATTTCACACTCACTAAAGCATCGATTTTTTAACAAAGTATGTTGTATCAAGGTCACCTATGATAATATGTTGATCCAAAGTTCGTTGACAAGATGGACAAACAACGCTAAACATGTCTCAATACATGTCCCCGAGTACCTGATAAGAGACGCCTATATCGTATACTCTGATGATAACAATGGTCGCTATGATGTCTAAGCTATGTCAGCATTAAGGTGCAGCTGATATCAACGGAACAAATCGTGAAAAAAATAGATAGAAATTGTTAACTGTTTTAACTACAACGTGTCTTTACAAGCATTGTCACCAATACGGTGACTAGTATTAGGGTGACCGGGCGAGAGGCCCTCCTATTCCCTACAATTGGGCTGACACGAGTTCTCTGAGAGTGAATGCTCGAAATCGAAGGGGGCCCCAGATAGTGATAAAATGTACAAATTCACCTTAAGTATGCAGCAGTTGTGCACATTTATGTTTGTTAACAAGGTAATTACGTGAAAATCTTGAAGTTTATGAAGACATTTTGTCAACAAACGTCAGAGGGGACGCCATCTTGGGAAGTCGTCTACTCGCAATCGAGCGGTCGCTATGAGAGATCGCGAACGAAAATAGTTGCATTTCACAATGAATATTGTGAAGACTAGGAACTCAAGATGAGTGCAAGCATTTCCTAAAAAATCTTTTTTTTTCTTCTGAGAAACTGCTGACGAAAATTTTACTTTAAAACGGCTATGACGTTTGGCATCATTTTCCAAAAAGGGAAGGAGTGGCCATGCGGGCAAATTGTACCTTAGATATTTTTCTACTTATTTTGTGCCCTAAAAAGGCTCAGCTATACAGCGCAAATTAGCGCCCACGGCTTTCCCAAAGCAGGAAGTAAGATTCGCAATAGTGCTGTACTTGAACAACGTGCTTTTTCACCCGTGCTCACCTGGCGGTCCACCGAGACTCGCAAACGTAAAATATCGCAATTCGCCTCCGACGGGCGTAAAAGATAATAATACTAATAATAATATTTATTACTTTAAAAAAACGCTTTACATGTCAAAACATATCAAAGCGCAGTACAAAACTGTTCTAAAAAGATCTAAAAATACTGTTTAAAAAGATGTGTTTTAAGATTAGCTTTAAAACTACTAAAAGAGCAACATGAACGCAATAAAAATGGCAGCCTATTCCACAAACGTGGAGCACACACGGAAAAAGCCCTGTCACCGTAAAAAGCTGTATTACAAATGGGTTGATAGAGCATATTTGTACCATGAACAAATCCACCTTAAAGGTCTGGTGAAATGCCCATATTGCAAAATCACAGAAATACAGTTGATGGTCTATATAACAGTTACATTCATTTCTTTTTTCGTTTAGCGCGCGTGATTATGAAATATGGCAAAAGAAAAAAATGCAATGTGGGCGAGTCCCCCGAGCGTCTCCAGTCGACTTTTTTCGGCTTTCCGAAGTTTGCCCGACGCCGTATCTCATAACGGGAAGTAAAGTATTTCACACCTCCGTAAGCTCCCTACGGGGGGGGGGGGAACTTCTAGGGTTTCCGCTTACATGATCAGGACATTGTCCCCCTTCACTATGGGAGAACGTTGTTCTTTTGGTGGCTGTGACAGCGGCAAGAACATGAACGGCTCAACTGTAAACTTTTTCAAGTTCCCGTCAAGTGTTGAGTGTTTGAACTATAATGTGCTTGTCTCTGCTGGTTCGTACGATCGGCCACGGTCCCTCGGCTGAGCCTGCCTCGCTACTCGCTACACAGAAGGTTGGGACCGCAATGCAAATCAACAGCATGAACACCAACACTGAACGTTGTGACTGCCATTAAAATGCACTTGTCTACAACACGGAAGGTCGGGATCGCAATGCAAATCGACAGTAACTTAAAACGTAAATGGGACCGTAATTAAAATGCACTAAAACCACAACACGGAAGGTTGGGACCACGATGCAAATCAGCTGCATGAACAGCAAGACTGAATGTTGAGACTACCATTAAAACGAACAACAACACGAAACGTAGAGATCGCGATACAAATCGTGGAGGTAGAGTCCTCCATGATACAAATCGACAGCAACACGGAACGCGTCGTTGGGGCGGCAATTAAATTGAAGAACAACGGGGAATACCGGACTACGGGGACCGCGATGCAAATCGACCGCAACATGGAATGTTGAAGACCGTGATTAAAATGCACAAAACAGAACATCTAGACCGCAATGTAAATCAACTGCAACACCGAACCTTGTTGCCTCGATTAAAATGCGTATGTCTGCTATGTATGGCAAAAGTTTCAATTCTCGCGAGCGAGCGTTCCTATGCCCGTGGTACACTAGACAAAATGACGTCAAATTTATCGCGAGGGCTCGATTGCGTGTGTCTAAGTTTCACTTCTCGCGAGAGCCATTTATGCATGCTGTACACTAGACTAAATGACGTCAAATCTCTCGCGACACTTGGCTCGATTGCAAATACGTACGACGGAAAGAACACAATAATATACGGAAGTAGACACAGTTTTTGCGAATCGCCGAGAGAGAAGCGCAGATTAAACAAAAGACTAAAAAACCCACGTTTTTTCTTTATTTTACCATATTTTTTAAACAAAAATCAGTTTCGCCGCTGTGGCGAATTAGGATCGATTTTTTTCGCCACTTCGGATTTCGATTCGCATTGGCGAACGTGGCAAATGGGCAGCGCGAACAGTGTTTTGTTAGCGGATACCGGGCAGAGATAAGGCGGCGTTGGCCCGCTATTCGATGCTAATGAACACACCTGTGACGTCACAGACGGCCAACCATTATCCCCGCTATGGGCGTGACCTGAGTGTCGCAAAATGACCCCATGAAAGCCGCGCATAGAAATATCAAAAAAATTAACACTTGCGCGTACTTTTAGGTTGCAATTCTGTCGCGAGTGTAATAGTATTGACCCCCTGGAAGATATTCAGTCACACGAACGGGACCATTTCACCAGACCTTTAAGTATGCAGCAGTTGTGCACATTTATTTCTGTTAACAAAACTGAAGAGAAACGGATTGATAGATCTTGACAACCGTTTACAGTTACGGTAACAAACTGAGACTCTTATTTGAGAAAAAACAGATTAGCCGTTGCAGTGTTTGTTATGTAAATAAACTGCCCTCATTACTCGTACATCTCAACAGTTTGTGTCAATTTCTCCCAATTTTCTCGCCGTTTATGATCTTCCGAAGGGTATTTGATGTAAAATACAAAACATTTAGTCTCCTGCTTGATCTAAGTCCGTGAACATGAATAAAAATCGCCCGGAAATTCATTCAATGCTGAATAATGCCAAAAGAACCGAATAAACATAATAAATTCATAATAATGTCAAGATAATATCAAGATAATACTGTAATCATGACCACATAATCGAATAATAAAGACCAAATAATGACATAAAAATGACCAAATCACCAAATGATGAAATAATAATTATGAAATAAGTTCAAAATCAAGACATCGATGCTGAATAATGTCAAAACAGCCGAATTACCAAATAAGTTCATAATCATGTCAAAATAATATCCATATAATGATCAAATAATTGCAAAATAATGGCCTAATACTGACATAATTATTATTAAATAACAAAACAATGGAATAATAATAATGATATAAGTTTATATAAAGTTTTCAAGATAATTTTGGCGGTGTTCTTACACCATTCGTGTATGCGATGCTTTTTTGTGTGATTTTTTTGTTGTAATTTCATCTATTTCCAAAACAAAGTACATGGGTATCAATAGACAGAATGCTTCTATTGCATAGGGCCATTGAGGTCACCGAAATATCACATGGAAATCGTTGGGAATCACAAAAGTATCAAAGTACAATCATCTCATGTATGCACGTGAGAACGGCCATACACTACGCTATAACGAACTGATTGGTATCTTGCCACATTTTTGGGTTCAGGAATTTCGTTAACGTAGGCAAAAATCCTCATGCTAAACACAAATTTTCCGTCACATTTTGCAGTTTGAATGTAGGCAGTGAAAAAATGGACTTCAAAAAATTTAACGAGTTACTGGCGGGCCGGCTATTAGTAAATATTTTGGCGACGAGGGCATGTGAATCAAAACATTACTTGCTCACCTCCGAGAAGGGAATCAATAGAAGACTGTTAGAGTTAAGCAACACGTCTCTACGTTGGACATTTTTTATTAAAGACTAACTGATGAGAGGGAAAGTAAACAGCTGTCAAATATCATTGGGAACTGTCAATGACTCATTGTGTTACCGGCAAGGGGACAGCTTCAGCCAGACCAATGGTTGTTGTGCTGTTTGATAGCCTAACTTAAGGTAAAGGGCGACGAATTCGGACGCGCACACGCTTTAGAACGTTTCTGCGCAGATTTAACTCCAGCCTGCCGCAAATGGGTTATTTTGTAGAGCATGTATTTAACATCCCCTGTCATTGTTGAAATTGCGCTTTTACCTAATTTTTTGACCCAGTCTCTTGGAAATACATGTGACCTATAACCTTGTCATATTTTGACCCCCTAGGAAGCTGGTTTTTATTCAATATGAGCGAAAAATTAACATTTCTCTCCCATTTACATGGCGCACATTACCCATTCACCTGGAGATATTGTAAAAAGTAGCATGGTGACACCCTTTTATTAAAAGTGTAAACTAAATGGTATTATGTCAGGATTTTATTCGCCAAGTTTGGTCAAAATGACACCATTCAAAGCGACAGGAAGAAAGTTCGAAAATTATGTAGTGATATAATTTCGATATCGTCATTTGTTATCGATACTTATGTTAAAATTTCTTTACAAACATCATGAAAGCTATACATTCGATAGATATGAATCTTAAGTCTTGGTATTTATTAAAATTAACTCATTTGCTAAGCGTTTTATAATTGCTTTCTTTAGTTTAAGTGAATTATATCATTTTTATTTATTTCTAACGACGCCATTTTAACGTCCGTTTCCATGGAAACGAGCGTGGTGACCCCCATTTTTTATTTCATTTTTGCACTTGCACAACTTCCAAGAATATTTGTGCAAAGTTTCAAGAAAATGACACCACAACCTAATTTTGATGTTATTCGTAGTACTTCACCTTAATATTACAAAAGTTCAATCAATTGAAACTTGTGATATGTAAACGTAATATCTGAGTTTTTGTCATACTTTAAAGCATTTTCTCTTGTCAAAGTTCGCTGGTTTAACATGAGACACACTCCCTCCACAAAATCAGGGGTGTCATATGGTTATCGAACTGAAGCAGACACAGTGCAGATCACAGTATCTACCACTTAGACTTTATCAAAAATGAGAAATTAGTGCGATGGCTTTCATGCAGAGGCTTCTGTCTATGAAATGGCAGGAGCAGAGTTTGCATACACAACTACTCTACGTAGAGAGACGACGAACGTTCCAGAGGGTTGACTTTGACTGCAGCGGAAATAGGTCAAATCGGCGACGTGCATATGATTACACATGCGCAAGGAAACTTCTAGTGACATTGAGGAAAGAGTCTATTTTCATATAGCAGCATATATTTATTAGTAATTCACGCATAGAAAACATAAGCATGTATTGCGCAGTTCTGCCTACAGATGGGTGACACATCTTATCAGCACTTTGTAGAGTCATATTCCTTTGGCAAGTTCTTTAGTCGATTCGTTGTTAAATGTATAAGTTGACTTGATCTAACTCAGGTGGTGGAATGTTCAAAACTTCGCAAGTTTCTTCTGTCATGGTGTGAAGCCATTCTTTGAAAACTGCCACTTCGCGTCTTGTTTTTATTTTCGTGTTTTGGTTTTCTGCGCTCCAACTTGGACGTCGACATCAGCTGTGTTGACATGGGCACATCTCCCTGTATGCTCGTAGTCCCAGACGGCACTGCCAACAACGCTACCGTCGCATTACCTTAAAAATACTTGTTTCTCCGTGTCACAAGGTGTTTCCATTGTGTCTCCGTAATAAAATTCAATTTCAAAATGATCAACATATTTGCAATTTTGCCAGTCGTAATGCTGGTCCTCAATCGAGTTGGTTTCAATACACAGCAGACGACAGTTTTTACCAAAGTATAAAGTAGTCCGCCAAATTTGTTACTCATTTGCATAATTTAGCGTGAAAATACCGACAAAATTGAATGGGCATGTGACTAATTTGCATAGTTATTTGATGGCTTGTGACATTCTCCTTAAATCTGTAAGTACGTTTTTAGCTGTTTGACAAGTAGTTTATTGTTAACATTTTGTATAATTATGATAAAATTTATAAAGTGTAGGAAGCAACTGTGTGGTCAATATGATATGCAATTTATCCTGCCAAAAACCAAATTTTGAAAAGGAACTATTTTTGTCATATGCACATTACTGAGATTCAATACCAACTTTTTTGTGGTGGGGCACAATAGAATAATCTGCAGTACATATGTAATAATTAGAAGTATTGGCACGCAAAGACACTGGCATCGCACCTAGACATGATGATGCTGGGTAACAAACGTATATACAGAAGGAGATACGTCCGCCTAACTTGAAAAGCTGATGCGACTATCTGATAATCTACACGCCCCCTCAATAAAGTTTAATCTTCAGCAATGCTACAGATGTCAAGACAACATAATAGCAATACAGCATTTAGTAAAATTACAATTTAGAATCGACTGCAGTTACCGATACTAAAAAAGCTCTGTGATTCCGCGCTTTATCAAACCTTGATGCAGTAGTAAATAACCATTTGCAGACTGGTATATTGCGGCATTTATTGAAAAGTCTTCAGCAGTAATTATGGCTTAGTAGTAAACGTAATGCATGTTAATCGTTGTTGCACTGTTATTTTGGACTCAAAAAATTCTGTGATATTAGATGTTGTGTTGGTATCGTGGTATTGCATCCTGTTCACAGCTCATTAAAGCAACCGCTAGCAAACTCACTGTATGGCACCTAGCAACGCTCATATTAAGGAACAGCCAGTCGGACGATTTAGGGAACCTTTGAATAGGTTTAATCGAAAAAGACAACACTGTGATAGTAAACAGGTTTCAGAATTGAAACCAGTTGCTCGAATTATTTAATTTTTCTTTGGTGGGAAAAGGTTCAGCTCGGCTCAGGCTAGTAGAGCAAGTTTTTACGACTCGTTATCTGCCTGGTTGGCCTAGTTATCCTGTTTAAGCTTTGAATACTGTTCAGGGCGCATCATCGTGTGGAATCAGAGTTGTTTGCCGAACAATGGATAGTGAGAGTTTAATATCCCGTTCTCGGCTGTTTTTGAGTTTGTTGTCCTCTCTCAGATTTTAACGATTTCCCCGGTAATCCAAAATGCAGAGGGCAAGAAATCATATCAATGTCGAATAAATTACTGAAATCAATGAACAAAAAAGTTAAACCTTCAAGTAACTTAGTGAGCAGACTTTAGAATCCCAGACAACCTGATGATTTATGGTGTTGTTATTAAAACTGTCTAAATCAGAAATGTCCTCACTTTAGAATCCTAGACAACCTGATGATTTAGGGTGTTGTTGGTAAAACTGTCTAATTCAGAATTTCCTTCACTTTAGCTGGCAATCACATCAAGCACGTGAATTAGTGTGATCTTAAGTTGCCTACATCATAATAAATAACCCATGTCAGAGTATCGTTTGACCCAACATAATTATAAGCTATTTGAGGTTGATCATGTATTATATTAATTGTGCAATTCTCATTGTTTTTCCCAATGTTATAATGACTATTGTGTACAGAATGACGTCCAATCTTTGACAATAGTTTGTTTTACTTGAACAACATGGCAAGAATAGGACAGGCATCGGGACTGAGATCAAAGCGGTGTGACATTTTATCTGCCAACGGTAAAAATACATTTAAATTGCCCTTAGAATGGAGTTGAGTTTCAAAGTCTAATACCGACATATCGGACAACAGTTTTACAGCTATGTCTGAAATACAAATGTAAATTTATCATGTCTCTGAGTTCGGAAAATGGAACTAGAACCGAGTATTCCAATAGGAGACTAAACCTATACGATGAAATGAGACACTAAATTAATAATTTTGACTATAAGTCCACTGGAGGTTTTACTGACGCTTCTCACAGTAGTCGTAAATGACTGATTTAAACCTGACTCAATTGAGTTACACTGAAAGCATGTGACCAAATTGAGATTTTAATGAACACAAATGAACACGTCTAGCATTTTCACTTAAATACTATTATCAATCACAATTTATTGGATTGCCTTGTCATCAAGATTGTTCTATTCGATGCATTTACGGTCTTATGTGTGTCAGACTCATTAAAAACCTTGACTTATTTAGAGATGTTCATTACTTAAACTAAAACATTACAAACACGATAACAAAGTACAGAAAATATCAAAATGCACTGAATCATATTCATCATTTCACAATATTCATGCATTTTATCATAATAATGTTATAACAACAATATTTTTTATTGAAATGCCTTACCTTGGGCGGTATAAACCAATGGATGTGTGTTTGATGTAAGTGATAGTCGAAAACAACCTCGCCATGTTTTTGTGTTATTCTATCATTTTGTAAAACTTACGCTGTCAAAAAATAATGACGCTTCATTTATCATCACTTTATGTACTGTAACATTTTACAGATGGGATAGCCAATAAGTGATGACATCATTTATGTATGCGTTCCTTTGGAAATGGGGCAAAGGTTTAATTCCACTAGTACAAATTTACAAGATTCTCTTTCACGTTTAGCGTTGGTAACATAACTAAATTTTTCAGCTATTCGTAATTTCGGGAAGAGGAAATCCATGATACAACAAAGTACAGACAGGAAACATTAAATTTGTCTGCCGAGATAATCCATCACAAGGCACAATCCCGTTTACGCATTAAGAATGTGCATTTTTAGGTCTTTTTCTTTCTCCCTGTGCGCGAAAAGCCAGACGTCAAACGTATGTTCACGCAGTGCCGATAGCTGTGAAAACGATTGTTGGCGAAACGCTTTACCTCAAACACTAGGGGGCGTTTTGATACTCGATTTTCTGTTACAGGCAAGTACGTCAGGTATATGCGATGGCCCAAAGTATCAATTCCGCGATGAATAGAGCTTCGATTCTTTCACAAAATGTGTTTTACCATGGTTAGCTATCATTTTATTGTGGACTAAAGTTCGTTGGCAAGGTACATAAGGAATGCTAATACGGCTCAAAACAGATCCCTAAGTACATGATAAAGAGCGCGTACTTCGCACCGTGACATCATCATTCTTCTATTTGTCTGTTTCCAACAATGAGTAGTGTTTTATCTTATCAAGGTCACCTGATATCAAATAAAATCACTCGACAAAAATGGTGTTACATCTTCACTGCTGTATCAGCTTTGAGCTGTGTTATCAACGTTGTCCCGATTAAAGTAACTGGTATTCGTACGTTGCTCTAATGCTGGAACATCTGACAAACTCAGGGCGCAAATGGATCGAACATAATGCCTTTTCATTATGCATTTTGAAAGGAAAACAGGCCCTTCCCGACTGATTCGTAGAATGAAAGAAATACCATACCTGTCAACGTTGAGAAAAAAGTGATTTGTTGAAAACGCGTACCAACCGTGTTATCATCTCACTATGTACTTTAACAGGGATCAATCTTCAAAAGTCTGATGTTGTACACTCTAAATTGCGGTTCTTGTATAGAGTCTGAAAACCCCGCTTCAATGGGAAACAGACATGTACTCAAATATCCTTGAGCAGGTAGGTTCTCCCGCAGTCTACATTCCAGATTTAAATTCAAGGTGGATATTATAGCTGAGGAGCGTTTCAATTTATTTCGCACCAAAAATTGACTTACCCACTTCTTTCTCTCAATATTCTCCGCACCCCCACCCGGAAAGCTGGGCTTCAGACATCTGTTCACGTTGTGCCGATGACTGTGAAAACGATTGTTGGCGAAACACTTTACCTCAAACACTGGGGGCGTTTTAATACTCCAATTTCTGTGAAAGGCAAGTAACTCAGACATGTGCGTTGGCCCCGAAGTTATTAATTTCGCGATGAATAGAGCTTCGATTCTTTTACGAAATGTGTTTAACTACGGTTAGCTATAATCGTGTTGTGACTAAAGTTCGTTGGCAAGGTACATAAAGAATGCTAAATACGGCTCAAAACGGTACAAGATAAAAGGTGCGTACTTTGTACTGTGTAATGTGACAAGATCATTCCTCTATTTGTTTGTTGCTAGCACTGACTAGTTTTGTCTCATCAAGCTATTTATAATATTTGTTAAAGGCTTTATCAACTTCAAGCTATTTCGAATTCATCAACGTTGACCTGATTAGAGCGACTGGCGTTTTCGCATTTTTCTTACAACTAGAGTACCTGCTGAATTCAGGGCAAAAATGAACAGAGGATCGACATAATGTCTGCTAATGATATGTAGAACAAAGCTGATCCTTCTGGACTGATTTGTAGCACAGCAGAAATGCAGTGGCGGTTGTCGTTGGGAGAAACGCGATTTACTGAAAGGTCTGGTGAAATGGTCCCGTTCGTGTGACTGAATATCTTCCAGGGGGTCAATACTATTACACTCGCAACATAATTGCAACCTAAAAGTACGCGCAAGTGTTAATGTTTTTTGATATTTCTATGCGCGGCTTTCATGGGGTCATTTTGCGACACTAAGGTCACGCCAGAGCAGGGATAATGGTTGGCCGTCTGTGACGTCACAGGTGTGTTCATTTACATCGAATAGCGGTTCCATGCTGCTTATCTCTGCCCGGTATCCGCTAACAAAACACTGTTCGCGCTGCCCATTTGCCACGTTCGCCTATGCGAATCGAATTCCGAAGTGGCGAAAAAAAAATTGATCCTAATTCGCCACAGTGGCGAAACTGATTTTTGTTTAAAAAATATGGTAAAAGAAAAAACGTGGGTTTTTTAGTCTTTTGTTTAATCTGCGCTTCTCAATCGGCGATTCGCAAAAACTGTGTCTACTTCCGTATATTATTGCGTTCTTTCCGTACTACGTATTCGCAATCGAGCCAAGTCTCGCGAGAGATTTGACGTCATTTAGTCTAGTGGTGTACAGCATGCATAAATAGCTCTCGCGAGAAGTGAAACTTAGACACACGCAATCGAGCCCTCGCGATAAATTGACGTCATTTTGTCTAGTGTACAGCAGGCATAGGAACGCTCGCTCGCGAGAATTGAAACTTTTGCTATATAGAGACAGGGCTCGAAATTAACTTTTTACCCTGGTAGTCCACTTGGGCTACCATTTTCTGAAGTTGGTAGCCCAGTGACAGTGTCTGGTAGTCCATGAATATTTTAGTTCAGGGATACTGTACTCGTCCGAGTATAAGCCCTGGTTCAGCAACACAAAATAGTAGTAAAACCAGGGCTTCAACTCGAGAAACCCCATGTTATGTGTCACGAACGCCTAATTTATGCTAATTTATGTACATTTTTACACTTTCTATCACTTTCAAAATCAGCTTATACATCCAAAGAAATTGTAACTTGAGTAAATAAAAGCAGAAAAAAATATTCTCATGATCTTTATGAACTGGCATACCTTGCTACACCCGAGTCTCTCCATACAGAATGTAATACATTGATACTGATTAACAACCATAGATAAAAGACAGCGAAACTCAGCCAAGCTTTAACAGATTCAGTGTTTTATATTACTATTTCAAATCAAATTGTGAAATTCCAGCATCAAAACCCTAAAACTTGACACAAGTACGGCTTGATGCTGCCGATCAACAGCATAGTGTGAACTGGCATGCAGAGACTGCACACGGAAAAGCAACTCAACATTTTAGTATCAAATGCTCTGTATCTTGTGAAAACAACAACATAGCAGTGAAACTTGCAATAGTCACCAGAAAAAAACTCTTCACAGATGAAAGGATAATTGTTTCAAACAAATGAAACTACGTGTTGACTGCATTTAGATCGTCCGAAAGTGACGGACATCGCACGCCAAATATTTCATGTCCCAGGTTTTGGTAGTCCGTGTGGGCTACCATTTCATGGACTTTGGTAGCCCCAGGGAAAAGTTGGTAGTCTATGGACGCGGGAATACCGCTAATTTCGAGCCCTGGCAGACATACGCATTTTAATCGAGGCAACAAGGTCCAGTGTTGCAGTTGATTTACATTGCGGTCTAGATGTTCTGTGTTGTGCATTTTAATCACGGTCTTCAACATTCCATGTTGCGGTCGATTTGCATCGCGGTCCTCGTGGTCCGGTATTCCCCATTGTTCTTCAATTTAATTGCCGTCCCAACTCAACATTCAGTGTTGCTGTTCATGCATTAGATTTGCATCGTGGTCCCAATTAACCTTCCTGTGTTGGGTTGTTGTGCATTTGAATCACGGTCCCATTTACGTTTTAAGTTACTGTCGATTTGCATTGCGTTCCCGACGTTCCGTGTTGTAGACTAGTGCATTTTAATGGCAGTCACAACGTTCAGTGTTGCTGTTATGCTGTTGATTTGCATTGCGGTCCCAACCTTCTGTGTAGCGAGTAGCGAGGCAGGCTCAGCCGAGGCACCATGGCCGATCGTACGAACCAGAGACAAGCACATTATGGTTCAAACACTCAACACTTGACGGGA
Source organism: Ptychodera flava (assembly GCF_041260155.1). NCBI lineage: Eukaryota > Metazoa > Hemichordata > Enteropneusta > Ptychoderidae > Ptychodera > Ptychodera flava. The sequence goes on along the minus strand of NW_027248358.1, from coordinate 1,186,962 downwards.
ACTTGAAAAAGTTTACAGTTGAGCCGTTCATGTTCTTTCCGCTGTCACAGCCACCAAAAGAACAACGTTCTCCCATAGTGAAGGAGGACACTGTCCTGATCATGTAAGCAGAAACCCTAGAAGTTACCCCATGGGGAGCTTACGGAGGTGTGAAATACTTTACTTCCCGTTATGAGATACGGCGTCGGGCAAACTTCGGAAAGCCGAAAAAAGTCGACTGGAGAGGCTCGGGGGACACGCCCACATTGCATTTTTGTTTTGCAATATTTCATAATCACGCGCGCTAAACGAAAAAAGAAATGAATGTAACTGTTTTATAGACCATCAACTGTATTTCTGTGATTTTGCAACATGGGCATTTCACCAGACCTTGAAGCATTGTATGTAGATTGACAGGGATGTCATCCTTAAATTGTTCGGTGTTGTAAACTCTAAACACGTACGAGTTGAAGTAGTTTAGTATAATTGGATTGTTTTAGTAATGTCGGTCCATGCTGCAAATGTAAGCTCATCTGATTTTCTTTGGACGTTAAACACTTGTTTTTCTGAGTAATTTGTAATACTGTAACATTCAGCTATAGGGCGTCTAACACTTTTGAGGAATTGGAAAAATATAAACATCCAATTCTCCCAAATTAGTTCAAATCGCGTTCTAAATAAAGGTTCTTATAACGGTAAAGTCTTGAAGGGCAATCCGACATCATATACATATATAGACATATTCACATGTCAAATATCTGGCAGGTTTTCGGTGTATTCCTAACGTGGATAAGGAATTGACCCTTTAGCTGTGTCGCACATTGATAGATTCTCCCAGCACAAGAATTCATGCAGGCGACTACAGTTTTTCTCTTTGTACTCGCTTAATCATTAGGACTTACATTCCTGAACAGCGCCTAATCAAGGATGTGGAAAGAATTTGTACGCGCCAGAGGTTAGCTAAATTTTTCGTGAAATTATAAGTTCTTTTTGTTTGAGAATATTGATTTGTTATTGATTACACATTGATCAAACATGTTCTTGACACACTTTGATATCATGTATACGCATTGCATGTGCTACACCAAGAGTACCACGTTAGTAACGGGTCAATGAACTCTTAATGCATACACAGCCGAAAAGCACAATGTGCTTGTTTGAGATGCGTTACACTCTCCCGGCATCCAGTTGGCATCGTTGATTCGAACATATGTGGACATGATTCAAGACGCAATTTTCGATCCCAGGTTCTCTCATCAGTGAGTTCTCCTCCCAGGCACACACTGGATCAATTAATTAATGGTTAATTTGCTCTAACGTTATCGCAAGCGTTTGTCACCTTTGGTAATCCTGCTGACATATTGCTAGTATTTGCCGGGTTTATATTTTTGCTCTGACATCTCGCACAGAAACTGAAGCGCAATTGGAGAGTGTGTACTATATAATCTCACTTAGGCCATAGAGCTGCATGTAATTAGGCCTACTACGTACCAGACTTCAGACCTGTGCTCTGTGACGTAAACCCTAACGTGACAGCGAACCACCGCTGAGAACAGATTTCGGACTTCGCTCTAACACAAAGTGCATGTAGTGCCTCACGACAAAGATTTTATAATTATTATAAATAATTTATTTCACCATAAGAAATGTTTAACATTTCATGAAAATGACTGTATGTACAATTGGTGGGGACCATGAAATATAGTTCAGCAGAACTAATCTTCCTTCATGGCCCCAACAAAATATATGAAATAAATAATTTTATATAATGAACGTATTTAGAGTTGCAAAAATATTATACATGTAGAACAAAATAGGTGCATACTCTGATACTAAATACATAAAGAAATAACTTCAAAAAATAATCGGCATTGGTGAGGAAAACAGAGCAAAAAGAATATCATAATTTCGGAAAAGGGATGAAATCAGGAAATAAAAAAGAAACAGTACAACAACATTTATAACTGAAAAATACTTGTTGAAAAGAAATGAAGTCTGACAAATTACGAAGGAAGAAAAACTAAATCAATCAACCATAGAATGGAGGAGGTTTTGTTTCAACTCCTTTTTAAATTTTTGTCTTGATGTTGTCTGTTTAATTGAGGAGGGAAGTGAGTTCCAATGTTTTGCAGCAGCGAACGTAATTTGATTTTGTGTGAGTGTGAGATTATGTTTTGGGATACAAACATTTCCAGCAAGGACTTGACGAGTAGAATAATCATGGACAAGTGGTCGAAAGAATTTAGTGATGTCATGGGAATAACGATTATGTTTTAGATCAAAGACGAAAGTACAAGTTAAAAATTTACAGAGATTGCTTATGTCAAGAATTTTTAGTTGATGGAAAAGTGGATTAGAGTGGGCGCAGAAATCGGAGAAGGTAATAAGGCGAACAATTCTCTTTTGTAACCTATGGATAGGTTCAAGGTGAGAAGAGTAGGTATTGCCCCAGATCTCTATACAGTAGCTAAGATGAGGTAGAATTAAGGTATTATAGAGAAGAATTAGTGTGGATCTAGGGACATAATGACGAATGCGAGACAATATTCCAATTTTAGGTGTGATAATTTTTATAACATTATTGATATGGGATTTCCAAGAGAGATTAGAGTCAATTAATATTCCAAGATACCTTGCACATGTCACGCCCTTTATCCAAGTGTTATCAATTGACAGATGTCCATCTATAGTAACTCTCCTCTGAGGCGTTTTAATTATCATGTAGTTTGTCTTGTCGACATTAATGGTTAGTTTATTACTCTTGCACCAATCATTGACCAGGTTTAATTCAGCATTAATGGAGTTGAGATTAGTATATTGTGATTTAGTGAATTTGAATAATTAGTATCATCAGCAAACAGTCTGAAGTTGAAGAAGTTAGTAGATTTGTCAATGTCATTAATGTAGATCAGAAAAAGAGTTGGGCCAAGAATTGAACCTTGCGGTACACCACATTGTACTTGTCTAGGATGTGAAGTTTCCCCATCTATGACAACGGAATGTTGACGATTTTGAAGGTAGCTCTTAAACCATGAGAGCGGAAGTCCTCTGACCCCTAATGCTCAAGTTTTTGCAGAAGGATGCTATGGTCTATGGTATCAAAAGCCTTTTTAAGGTCGATGAAAATACCAAGAGTTGTGTGACCATCATCAAGTTTGTCAGCTATATCCGAGACAAGGTCGGCCAAAGCAAGTTTGTGCTATGTTTTTTCCTGAATCCGTATGCTATATTTTGTGTGGGGACCGTGATTTTATAAATTCAGCACAAATGATACTCAATCTACATAGAATTCGTATGCACCGATCTTTAATGATTAGACAAAAATAGAGGAAAATATGAAAGATTTTCGAACGTAAACTTCGTCTTCATTGTTTTGACGATTAATGGCGCGTGCCGACAAGCTTTTGTTCTGATAATTTTGAAGTCCTTCAAAATGAATGGTTGCTGCGGTCATGACTATGAGGTCTGGAGCATTTTGCCAAGCCACTTGAAATTTATTGCTCCTAAACCTAGCCCACTGCTATATGTTGCAGGTTGGAGTCTGTCCTCTCGGATTCCCGACTATTAAAATCCATGTAAAGACAAGGAGCGATGTGTCGCTGTTTACCGATCGGTAGAGCATTGACGTAATTTACGTTCACGGATTGATTAACTTCTCCGTTCAAAGATTTGTTATTGTTTCGGGATGGTTAAGAATGAATATATGCTGCAAAACTTTGCAGAATTTTTTTGAAGGGATAGCTTTGGTTCTTAATTTACAATATTTAGTTGATTTTTGTTGTCTTCGTCTACGCTGGCCGTCAAAAGCTAAGGTTGTGGCAGGTGGACCTTTTGATGACCCTCACTGTCAAAAAATCCCGAAATATATGTGATAAGCTCCAAATCACTGATATCTTTGAAACTATCTTACTTTTCTCAAATCCTGATTTTAAAAAACTAGAAAAAAATTTCCAGACCTACCTACCCTATTGCTGAGGGACCTAGACCTGATCCTGTTTCAGCTTCTTGACGTGGCCAAAAGCCAGTGCAGTAATTTTCGCCTTGCAATGAGGGAAATTGACGAATTTCCCTAAATTTACGCGATTGTAGCTATTTTTTCGGATTCTCGGGCTTTATTTCAATCTAAGTAAAACAGCTTAGAGTAAGAGGATTTGAACTAGAGTAGGTCGGGTAAAAGGAAACACATTCTTTCCAGGGTGGCATTCGATTTCGTAATACCAAAAAACTACAAACCACCGGAGTTGGCTAGGAGACGCGAACAAGAAAGAATCCGTTGGCAAGAAAGTAATCGGTTCGACTGAGGCTGCACAGAAAGTTCTGGAACATGCCAGATAGTATATTCCCCCATGGCGTGATCAGATATACCTTTCACGAAAACAGCTCCTAATGCGTACGCGTGGCGATGATGTTGTCGTCACAAGATGCGAAGTTAATGCCTGTATGCGTGACTTTCTTCGTCCAATCTTTGTGTCCGAACACGTGGGTAGAGTAACCGTGATCCGAACTTGCCTTGGATACCGTACGTCGAACATCGCTGGATCAGCAGAAACAGTCTTTCTCAGGACTGCATACCAAACGACCCTGTTACATTATCTTAGTCCCTCGGCACGGGGGGACTTTGCACTGTATCACAGTCTCTTCTCTGAGTGGACCGGAAGGACTGTGACAGTATGTAAAATTTCGTAACACAGCAAGAATGTTCGTGATCGTATCGACAGCGAAGGTACGTACATGTCCAAGCAGATGGTTGAACTCCAGAACCGTGAAATTTGTATGCATTTGGTTAGTTATTTGTCTTACAGAAATCTATTTATTGGTGTTTTTATAAAATGGCAAGTTGCAAAATAGCTTGTATGACCATCTTTATTATCCACCATGTATTTGCGCAGTACATGAGAAGGTGATTTACGTGTTCATTGCTATGTACAATGACAGTATGACTGAGCGGCACGTCAAGTGTTTGATTTGACAGCGAGTTGCAAACCGCCTACGGCCATTTCTGGCCTAGATTTTCGCCATCAACGCACGAAAATTCTAAACAATCCTCCTCATATATTATCAGTTATTGATTGTAAGTGCATCTATTGATTATTAAAAGTAAACTACGCATAACTAACAAACGGGGTGTAGAACGTCGTTTCATGCCAGATTGAAGGTTTACACCCCATCAAGTTCTACGTGGGTGCAGGGCTGTCATGTTTGCTTGGATAATCGATAGAATGCCCGGTTGATATGTTAGGCCAAAGACCGATCCTCGGTACTTGTGAAAAGAATATTTATCTTTCCATCGACTATCCAAGCAACGCAGCATGTACGCTGTTGGTCATGGTTTGCATGGGTGATACCATAGGATACTGCAGGCATTATTCGTCTAGAAGTTATGAATATGATCAATAAATGTCATGTATTAAACATATTCAACCTTTTTTTTTCGTTATACAAGCCTTACCTGTGTCGCGTGTGTACCTATTACTTTACCCTCGCTATCTCAATGTAGTATTTCAAAGAAAACAGTCCATATCTGTTAATTGGTCTTCCTAATCACCTTCATTAGTAATTTGTTCTGCCGATCACCAACGGGGTTATCGCCCATACCAAATAACTCGTTAGCAGCTCACAAGGGGAACAGGTTGCAGAATCGAAAAGAGTTCCTCTGATGTTTGAATTTTCAATTTCGTAAAAAAAAGCGCAGCTCAGCTCATGCAAGTCATGCAAGTGGAGCAAGTTTTTACAAAGCGTCACCAGCCTGGCTTGCCTAATGAGCCTGTTCAAGCATGGAAGGCCGTTGAGGGCGCATCGTTGTGTGAAATTAGAGCTGGGAGCGTTCGATTAAGGTAATATGCACCTCGAAAGTGAAAGACTTAAACTTTTGCTCATATTTTCCTCAGTGAAACTTTGAACCATTCTCTTACCAAAGCAAGAATAAAAATCAGGGGTCACCGTGCAAACTTTGGTACTAGAGAGACAAATAACTTGCGATTTCTCGATATTTGAAATTCAAAATGGCCGCCATCCCTGTGTTAACTCTATGGGAAAAAATAAAATTTTCGATTTTCAAAAAACTAAGACGCCAATTGCTTCAAAATGAGCCCCCACAAGTAGTAGGTTAGAAGAAAATTGATAAAATTTGAAGGCCCGAATTTTTGTCCCCGAGGTGCGTTCTACCTTAATACAATCATGATCGATCGTGATTTGCCAGTCATAATTGTGATCGTATGTTCGTATACGCCCAATAACAATCGTGTTTGACAATCATAGCAATCATGCTCCAGGGCGTGATTGCTGTGATTACAAGATGGCGGATAACACAGCCACCGATGCTGAAAGCGGAAACGGCAGTAATTTTTAAGTTTCAGAGAGTAAAATTTGATTTTGAAAGCAATATTTTCAGGCGAATTTAGTCACAAGATGCCGGTTTAATCGCCTCTGTTATTAAAAATTAAAATACCCTGATTTACAACGAAATCAGAAAAAAAATATTTGTTTATTTTTTCATAACACATTGCAGGCTAGCTAGGCGCACTACCGTATAGGAGTGTATGTAGTAGGTACAATAAACTATTCTACGCGAAGATTTAATGGAAACGTTTACCGATAAACTAGCTTGTAGGCGTCGCTACGTATGCTGCAGCTCTGTAGAAATGCGCAAACACTGAGGGCAGCCAAGTCAACTGAACACGTGATCAAGATAACCAGTTTTGCTTACAACCTCGATTTCGAAAATGATGTCACATAAATCATAGTCATGATCGTGCAAATCGAACGCTCCCTTGTTTGCCGAACAATGGGTGTAGTGAGAGTTTAATATCCGGTTATTTGCTGTTTCTTGTCCTTTCCCTTTACGCCCGAATACCATATAGCGTTTTCTTTTCGAAATCATATCAGATTTTAAATGTTTCCCTCGTAATCCAAACTTCAGAGGGCAAGAAATCACATCAATGTCGAATAAATTACAAAAGTCAATGAACCAAACTTAGTGAGCAGACTTTAGAATCCTTGACAACCTGATGATTTATGGTGTTGTTATTAAAACTGTCTTAATCAGAAATTTCCTCACTTTAGTTGGCAATCAAAGCGAGCAGTCATCTTGAGTTGCCTACATCACAGTAACCTACGGCAGAATATCGTTTGACCCAAAATAAGTAAAGGCTATATGGGGTAGATCATGCATTGTCAATGTGCAATTTCATTGTATTTACCCGATTTTATAATAACTAATTATTGTGTGCAGAAGGACATCCAATCTTTGACAATAGTCTGTTTTACTCGGACAGCATGGCAAGAGTAGGACAGGTATCTGCACTGAGATCACAGCCTGAGTGTGACATTTTAAGGTAAAACATAAATTTAAATTGTCCTCACAATGGATTTGAGTTACACGGTCCCATATGTCTGCATACTCGAACAACAGTCGTACAGCTATGTCTGAAATATAAATGTAAAAAACTTATTTATCATGTCTCTGAGTCCAGGAAATGAAATAAAAATCGAGTATTTCAATTGGAGACTAAACCTATATAATTGAATGAGACACTACATTAATTGTTTTGACTATAAGTCCACCACTAATAGGGTGTACAACTTGTAAAATTACGCACCTATTCTACGCAACTTGTCACGTAGATATGTGGATACTTTAAACAAGTTTAGCAGGGATGTGTACAGTATATTACTCTGCTTACAAGAAAATACTGATGACAGCGACTGACAACGCGCAACGTCGTGCACAGGCAAACTGGAAATGAAAAGTCTAAAACATGATATTATTTTCATAAGTATTAAAAATAATAATTCGTAATTATGAAACATTGATATCACTAAAACAGAGTTAGTATTTCATCCGGGTTGAGCTTCCTTCCTGTGGAGCAATAGTCGATAAAATCGCTGTAGGTGTATGAGTTGTGTATGCTGGTATGACATGTGCGGTCTGACTGGCGCAGCCGGGTGTCCAGTATACTATCGAGTATATACAAGGGGAATCATTGTATACTGGACGCCCCGGCCGGCTGCCCATAGCATGCCATACACAATTTATACACCTACAGCGATGAAATAATGACTCGGTTTAAGTGATATCAATAATGTTTCTTGATTACGATTTTGATAATTATGAAAATAATATCATTTTTTAGACTATTCATTTCCAGTCTGCCTGTGCGTCGTGTTGTAATTTGGCTTGGTTTCACGATCTATGTTGCTTGCTTTGGAATTTCACATACAATCGTGATATGAACATTAACATGATAAGCAGCAAAACTGACGCTCGCCTACTCTCTTTGATATAGTGGTAAAATACGGTCACCGTGTTTTTGTTTTCAGTAGTAAGTGGAACACAAAACCAGTATGTGTCAGCCTTATCTGAAGGAGCGGGGCGTTTTCGCTGAAACAGTTTTAAGCATCAATGTGTCGCCATATAAATCTCCAACTTGTGACAGTACGATGATTTTGTTTGTATCCCTTTGCGCTGTTAAAGGCCCATTGGTTATAAATACCGGATTACATGAAAGGACGCTCATTATGCAAAGAGACGCCGTGCGAGTAGCTTGAACTGAGAGCTCCAGAGATTGCGGTTTTTTGCGTGATTTTTATGGAAATTTATGAAATAGGAATGCTCTACAGCAGGGTAAATACCTGATCAATACATAACGACTCCATATTTTTTAAACCGATAAGTTTTCGGGACAATTTTAGTGAGTAATTGTGCGTGGCCAGTGAGAACGTCGACCCAGGGGACGCCGATTGGGATTTGAATACCACTGTCAATCAAACCTTGTGCAAAGTAAGACACGAGTCAGCTGGATGTGTACCTAATGTCCATTAGCATTCGCCTTATCTGCTAACGGTGACTAAAAATAAATAAAATATGTGTCAAGATTTCCAGTGTCGAAAGTCGTGCGCAATAGTTTCTTCACAGTTCTCCAATTTTTGTACCTACCAGCCGCATTTCTGGGTATAAAAAACGTGATCAGACGACATTCAAGTCGATTACATCTTAGTAACCGTGAAGAAAATACTGGTCCTCTCTCACAAAAGTGGTGGCCCTGAAAGCCGTTTGGTTTTGTTGGGTTTTCTCACTCAAAGATGGCAAATGTACGCCGGGCAGATTTGGATATAACGATCGGACAACAGAAGTCACGCAAAATGGCATGTCAATTTTCTTCTTGTGACAAGTACGTCATCGGCCTGCATCAGATGCTGTTTTCGGGCCAAAAACCGCTCATCACGCCCAGCGTGTGTCCGATCTAGGATGTCCCAATACTTCCGACTGAGTCAGAGTCAGACAGACGCGCTGTCATTGCCAAACTAATGATGCTAAACTCAGAATGACAAATCAAGAAATGTTCAATATCCTGGCACAGAGGTGTGAACTGTGTGAAGCGGTACGGTATCCGTGTATAGTTTTCAGATGGAGTGTCGTTTGTACCTCAATGAGTCTACTAATAAACCAAATGTTTATTTGACCATGGAGCTAAAAAAGGATGATTTGACTTCCTCTGTTTCGTTCCGCCGTCACTTCGAGCGTACGTATCCACGTGAACAAGTGCCATCGTATCGATAACCGATCGACGCGATGCAGTTCCGCTGCATATCGATCAAAGTTCATTACGTCTGAGAAATTTACGAGATGTCCGAGTTTTCGAAATGCATCTGATTTTTGTACTTTTTTGGTTCCAATTCAAACGAAGTCTCGCAACACAAATTGGCAAATAATGTAATACACGATGATCTGGACTTGTTTTCTGACTTCCGACCGCCATCTTGGCCTCATAAAAGTTTTACGTTGGCTGGTTGACAACGTCCGGATCACGTTACAATCTTCAGAAAATACTCAATTTTATATTATTTCGACACCGATGTTTCCAAATTCAATAAAAAACATTAGTTCTTAGAATTTGAGAGATTCGAACGATGCAGATCGTGTTTTTGCATACCAGTACATTGACTTGTAATTTTGTGGGTCGAGGCATAGACAGTGAGGGGGAAGATGGTCGAGGACACTGTCCGCATCTGCGCCAAGCAACACACTGCTGGAATCGGTGAAATCTGTAACTCGAACGCACCAAGAGTATGGTGAAAACACCTCATGCCAAAATGTACGTACTCCGACGTGCTCATCGACGTTCGACGTGAATTTATGTTTTTAAATCTACCACAGAGAACATAAACGTCTATCTTTCTCTATGAATCTACTAATATAGCGGCGTTTGACGCAAAACAATGAAAACGATACTATGTTGACAGGGTTGAGTACCCACTAATGCGAGAACCTGAGATTGAGAACGGCGGCTTTAAATTAATCATCGTCTAGCTCGTTTGTTTACTCTGACCTTTTTGCCTTTATAGACCGGATGAAGGGTGATAGAATACGTGATGGCGATAACAGTTTGCTGACCTGTAAAAACTACTTTACAATTAACGGGCGTTTGAAAAACGGTTGTACCACTCAGCTTTTACCTTTGTCATAAATATGTGCACTGCCCTCCCAAAAACATTTGCTTCGACATACATATATTTACAAGCTTGGGCAATACTTGTCAGGGTAGAACTGAACTTTGTCAATGCAAGTAACAGCTGTTCGGTAGCACTGGCCTAGCTCATTTGTCCAATATGTCTTACTTCTAGCAACCCTGCAGTCACGTCGGTATACGCCACCACAGTCGCCTGGGTAGTCGCTGTGCTAATCACCTATATGCGAAGTGACTAGCCAGCCCCTGTATGCGCATTGCCGGCTGAGTCAACTTGTATTCGTTTGACAAAGCATACATTATATGATTAGTTATAAACTGTTTCACATGTGTCCGTTGGTAACCAAGCAACACCACTTAGACCTACTTATGGCGCTGGTTTAGGGTTAGCCCTGCGTACAGTCTGTGTGCCACCTGGCGTTATACGGCCTCCAGCACAGCCCCGCAACGGTCCATGGAGATAACTGGGGACTCTGCGGTTAGGATCTGGACTGCAACGAAAAAAAAACAAACAAAAAACCTGTCTTTTTGGCCGAAATTCTGCTCTATCGGGGCAATTGCCTTGCATTTTGTGACTGAAACCGAGCGTCATATCCCGATGACAATACATAATATTTGAAGGTAATAAAGAACATGAAGTCATCTTGTCTCCATGGTGATTTCAATGATGACCTTTGCTCCTTTTTTTCAAATGGCATTGCTTTTTGAAGTACATTATGACGGCTGATTAGAACTTCATACGCTGGTGGTGCTCAGTACTGACGGCGCTGGGGCGACTTGTCTCGGTGACCGCGATATGGAAGCGTGAAGATTTAAACAAGTCGGTCATATAAACTTGCTTTTCTAGAGGCAGGAAATGCCTTGGGACAGGTATTGAGTGAATCTCTATCATGTGTCTAGAGGTTTCAAGGATGGAGCATGTGTCAGTCTATTCCTGGTTTGGAGAGATTTTGCGATGAGTTGGAGAATTGTAAGTTGTGAGAATTCGTTCTTTTTATCCGAATCGTAGCGGGACAGCAGTCGCCAAAAGCGTTTGCATCCCGTCCTTTGGTATGATTTTCCATCTGAATATCTGAGAACGTATATATAAATTCATATAAGCAGTCGGGTGATATTTGACATCTACAGATACTCTAGTCCTGAGTACATGTACGTTTGGTTACAAAGCAGTGCCTTGTCAGGCTTTTTTTCTGACTGAAAAGAGGGTATTTCCGTGATCAAATGTGACATTGAGTTTTACATGTTTTCCTAATTTTTATTTTTATTTTCTTTTCCAGTTTTAGACCATGGCGACATTATGCATTCCTAATAATAGTATCATCAAAGCAACAAACACTTTATATATCATTTGTAAAGGCCCGGCTACTGGATATACGAGGAAAGTCACCAAAAACACATTTCGGCCGAACTTTACACCTAGAAATCCAATTGCATCTTTACTCCAGAAGCACCCATTTACGATCTTCAACACGTGAAAGCTGTGATTAATCCACGATTAAAGCATTTGCTATTTTTCAGTCTAATCGACTTCGTCGACTCCCAGTGTTTGAAAATGTTTAAGTGCTTCTGACATGGTCCATTCAAATAAAGTCATAAACAGTTCTGCGTATCGGCTCAACGTCGTGTCGTTGTCAATTTTGATTATAATATCACAATTGGAACAATGTCCGCTTTTAACAGCCAAGGTATTTTATGGCTTGCGTTGAGGTTATCAAAGGGCGTACTGTCGGCACATGTATGACTAAGTAAATACCGGCTCTGCTAATTTTAGACTACTGTGTCAATATTTTTGTTGAATACCTTGCTGGGTAAGCCTTCTGCAGATTAACCTTTCTATGACAGCGGAATATCGTGTGCTCACCTCAGTTACATTAATTGTAAAGGTCAGAAGCTGACATTGACTTGGTTGAAGTTGTTGAGTGTGTAACATAAAGTCATCTCAGCAAGGTTTTGACGCATTGATGAGTAGGTATGTGGATTCGCGCACGCGTAGAGTGAACGAGATTGACATGATGTTTCTACCATATCACCACTACATCGTGGTCAGTAATAAAGTTAAGATAACTCTACTACATCGCATTTTTAAATTATTACTATTCAGGAGGTCATAATCGTATTCCGTGTAACTTTCGGACACAAAGCAAAAGCTACTCAGAATGTCAAACGTCAAAACTGACGAAAATACATAACTTTGAAGTGTTTTAAAGCACTGTTCGCGATCCCTGGGATCGCCTTTGTTCTAGTCTGTAAGAGGACTATGGAGATGTGATAGCCTTTTGTTTTCCATTGAAATTGTAATCTGGTGGTTAAATTTCCTGATGAGACAATCTGGTACCAACACAGGCTTTTTATCATGTTGCAAAATGTGTTACAATGCTGTACCTACTTCAAGTTTTCCCTAATCCGGCTACAGCGTCCTTTTTGACATGGCAAATTCGGCATCTGGAATTCGAACGTCTAGAAGCATGCACAATTCTTGGAAAAATCGACTGGTACAGCTAATATGTCCAAGCTGCATTCATAGATGCCGTAAAGCTGTTCGCTTCGTGCGCTGCGCAGCCACTCGATCCAGCACTTTTTTGTGATAGCGCGAGGTCAACATTTAAATTACGCGATTTTTGCTGTTTATCTTCATAAACTTTTCGTGAATGGCTGAAGATATTTTTCACAATCCGGAAAAAAACACTGATAATTTTACAAACTCCAGCCTTCCTCTGACATCTACCGTTGTACGTCGTAAATATCACTAAACATGTGTAGTCAACTTAATGTTTTAACAATTCGTAAAAGTGTACCACAACCCACCCTGAAGTGGAGTGACCAAACAGCTGAGTAATATCAACAACTGATATGGTTAACATCACTCCTAAGTAACCAACTTTCTATGAGTACTGCAAGGAGAAAGAAAGACCAACTGTTTATATTTGTCGCTAATTTCGGAATGTCGCGAGGAAAACGATCATGACCAAAGAATGAATGTGCGATAAAGGGTTAACTGCAATACAAATTGTCATCTTACTTATAGAGCGACAAGTCCAATGACAAATTTCGTACACATAATGGTAAAATCCATTATTGCCCTGAGTTTGTTGACTATCAGTCTTGTGACGGCAACTGTTGAAATTTTGGTATAGCAATGTTTGTAAGTTGCCTTATATTATAAATAATATGAGGTTATCCCACGATATCAGCGCTTGGTTGGGACGTATTGCCGCGAGTGAGGGTGCGACCGCATCACACGAGTCGAAGACGAGTGTGATGCGGCGCGCACCCTCACGAGTGGCAATACGTCCCAACCAAGCGCTGATATCGTGGGATAACCGATTTATCATATGCCCATGACCGTATATTTATGTAAAAGGTAAATAAAAATAAAGAAATTTTATTAGTTTTTGTCAGTCTTTCGAAGGGACTATGTTTTTATATTCTGCCGCTGGCCTGAGCGCATTGATACATGTTTGTTTACAACAGCTGATCAAGTCGTCGATCGCATCGTGTCGAGTGAATACAGTCTAAACAGGATTATTTCAGCGCAATTTACCGCAGTTCAGAAAAGGAATGGAGCCAATTTACTTATTCTGGTCACCGTCCCGGTGTTCTGGTGGATAATTATTACACGGACAATATTGTAAGTTTGAATTCACTTTTATAACTCTTGCTGAAACATGGCTGACGTGAACAGGAACGACGAAGTAGCGCGAAATACAACAGATTGTGAACATCAACTTTTAATTTTCTACAACAACCTGTCCTGTAACTCTCTTTAGATCTGAAATAAAGGAACGTTAAATTCATATGTACTAGTAATATGTTTCGTTTTGTATTGGTAAATGTTGATTCAAGGTGAAAAAGATGGATTTGATCGTTAAATGCAAGATGTACATCATAACATCAAATCGGAAATAAACAACAATTGATGTTTTACGTTCCACGTCACGACGCGTCAGAGGAGACACGGATACGGTCATCGGTATATGATAAATCAACTTATAAAAGTTACGGATCGTGGAATGCAATCAAAAGCAAAAACGCAAGGCACTGAATCACGCTTACAGTGAGGAATTTTATGCCTTCAATTTGGAATATTTAGACGTAATACAACTGTCAGTGTACAGCCAATTATTACACAGACATACAGAAATGAAGTCAACTGATGACATTCGGAAGGGTGGGAATTCAAGATAGGGGGCGCTGTAAATGCACAGGGTGATACAAAATCCATACAGGATTGCCATCAGTGGGAATAATGCATCTTGAAAACAAAGAACAAGGTCAAAGGTTGCTGAGGAAATTCAAAGCACGAGAGCTAGGGCACAATATGTATTGTACAGATAAAACAGACAAACAAGCAATAAAAACAAAAAGTAGGGAGACAACAACCAAATAAATATAACATTGCACATTTTGGAAACAGATAATATGAAGTAAATAAACAAAAATAACAACAACAACAAAAGAGATAAGCTATTGATACTTGCACTAAAAAGCTCATGTCATTAGTAAATATTTCGACCTTAGCCGCGGCAGAAGTAAGATTACTGTCCTGTGCGATTTCATATTTCTTCAACTGAGCAAATAGTTTTGATTTTCCATGAACATACTAGTTGGTGATGGAAAATATGCAAAGGCTTCAAGTTATGCCGTATGTTTTATCTTTGCAGTCATCATATTACCATCAGATTTTCATATCTGTTTTCAAGAAAAATCGAAAATCAGTTAGCCGAATCGATTTTCAAAAGCACTACGCTCATGTTTAGCCTAGTAAGAGAGCTCTATATGATAAAATCACGAAGTAACATTTACAAATAACGGTTGCATTTCAGCTTAGAGTGAGTTCGTGAATCGTGTCAAAAGCAATTGTTTACTGCGTGTGACGCAACCGTCAATTCAATAGTAACTTTATTGTTAGGACGTCGGCGATCGGCATGACTTGTGTGTGAACTGTCGTCCGCCAAAGACTTCTGCTCTCGCCTCCTATTTACACTAATACCCTATGCTATTTGTATATTTCATTTTTGTCAATAATTAACTGATATTCCCGATGACATCTGACTGATACAATTTCAATCGGTTGTAAAATTACACCAGGCTTACCCTTGCAAAGACTTGGCTCCCACGTACACTATGTACATCTCTGTGATTGCTATGCAGCAATTACAGGCCTGTACACAGTGTGAAATGAGCGTATGTGCTTACTTCGCTTCTACCTCCATTAGCCATAGACAGATTAACATTTGTATATTTATTCATGAAAAGCATTTACGCTTTAAGACTTTCTTTTCCCATTTTTTACAGGAAGATAACACACGTTAAGGAAATACTGTAATTTCGGAAAGAAACGTGGTGGTGCACCAATGTCCATAGGTCTAAACCACAAGTCATTTGATATCAACATCCAGCCAGCTGCTGTTTGAAGTTTTCAGGGTTTGGTCTTAATAATCGTACAACACTACTTCAGAAGAAAATTGCATGCTCCAGCCCTTGAAGATAGGTCGCGAAATAGATAAATATATTTCATTTTCGTAGTCTTGACAAATAGTTTCTAAACAGCTTGTTGAAATTCAATATAAACAGTTTACGAGTGTAAGCTTACTACAAGGCCGACAATTCACTTCATGTAAGGGAGAGCCGCATAGTTATATCAATTTGACACTACAAATATCGGTCAAGGGGACAATTGAAGTTGATATTTTAGACCGTTCTACTTAAATAACGTCTTCGACCGGGAGACTTCAAGGTAGGTTTATAATATGTCAGTACATCACAACTCAACACAAATATGTCCGTACTGTGACCTCTCAGACATTGGTAAAGTGTTATCAAGTTGACCACAGTCTACATTTTTGCGTTGCCACGGTTCATTATTGATCATTAGAGTACCTAGATATCTCACTGTAACAGATCGCCCGGTACTTGTGTCACTTCCACCATACAAATATTACGAACTGATCTCAACTTCTGTATCTATATTAACAATCGCAATACTTGTCTGTAAACGTTAAAGTTTCTCATACAGTGCTTATTTTTGTCTTTTCCAGATACGTAAAGCATTATATCGGTTTTCGGAAGTATTTCTGTAGTTCAATGTTTCTGCTGTGAGGTAACTTACATAAAGGAACCGTTTGCTATAACAAACACTGACAAGATTAAAGAGATGTCAATATACACCCGACGATGTTTATTGATGTTTTTGATGAAATAGGATAACCAGAAGTTAATAATTGACCCATAATATACGTATCTTTGGTCACGAGACCCCTTGAGTAACGTTAACGCCATATTTGTTTCCATAGACTGCCAGGACGTTGAGAAGGTGCACGCCACTAACGAAGTTTGATGATCTCCTGGCATTGTCTATGGCATGACCATGGCTGCCAGCAAATGGAGGAATCCAAAGGTTAGCGGATTTCACAATTCTTTCGCACGATTTTACGTCAGTAGTATGTAACTTGCAAAGTGTTCATTCAACTGTTCTAACTTAATTCAGTTTTGACGGACATGCAATGTTACCAGTCTAACTTAAAATACAATGAATCTGCCAGACTGAAAACCTTGTCTGACGCCACTATACTATATATGACTAAAGCTTATTAACATGGCTTTCTAGAAGCCCATAGAAAGAAAAACAACTTTGTCTAGTGCATAACAAGGTACATTCACGCTCCTTCCTGACTATGGTCAACGCTATCCTTGAAGTAAAGGGGTCATAGTCCGTAGTGAAAATATTCAGCTGTTTCAGATAATGGCATTCATGCCTGCATTTAATCACGATATCGTTTAAACACAATGCTTCTGTATGGTAACAAAAGGTAAGAAACGTTATTACCAAAGTCCTCGTGTATCGGTATTACTGATAGAATTTAAATACGTTTAAAGCTTAGTCTATTAAAATCTATTATATATATATATATATATATATATATATATATATATATATATTATATATATATATATATATATATATCTGCACAAGTTGTACTCTTTACCTATCTCTATCTTGACACGTGTCAATAAAATATTGTCAACAATGACAATATGGTACTTTGAAATCAACGTGTTAGCCGTTTCTCTGTTCATGACTAAATATTATCTCCGTTCATAGCAAATCTAATGAAGCGTACAAACTTTTGTATTAAGTCTCAGTAATTGTCCATTGACAGCACGCCGACAATAAATATAGGTAACAACGGCAAACCTGGTGTTTCTCATTGTCCATTCTTATGGTTTAACGAGATTCGGGTCAAAGCTCAGTCGTTGACAGCTTATTGGTATCAGAACTAGTGAGACAGGGATTCACATCCGAAAGACTCGTGAGGACTTTCAAAAAGTTCTACGGTCGGTATGATGACATTGTGGCCAAATACGAAACCTCGGTCACTTGAATGATTAGCGACAGCATTCCCGGCTTTGACTTAATACAGTGATTCATATACTGTTTCACTTCATACAATATTTAGATAATTTTTCGACCAATCCTGATGGATGTAGCATGCTAGCAGGGTACGCTTACCCTTTCCGGACACCTGGCACCACCACTAACTGTCAGTGGTTCAGGATGGTCCTACTTAAATTTGTAAATTTCAAATGTCCTGGTTCTGTATTACCAGGACCTGGTAATGTATTATTTTCAGGTGCCGCAAACTGGTAAATTTCATCAATTTTGTAAAATTATCACAAAACATGTTTTGAAGGCTGATATACTTATTTTCCTGATTTTCTGTCCTTGACCTAAAATCTGGAGGGGAAAGTAGAGCTGTTCGTAACTGCCCTCCCACTGGCATACACGGAAAATGTACCCTCCCACTGAATTTTGATGCCCTCTGCCCTCCAGTATCTATGGTCGACCCCCCATTCCCAACAACAACAATGCAAGCTCCCATCTGCCCTCTCCCAATTACTGAAATGCCCCTATGCCCACTAGGCAACTAAGATCAACGCAAAACCGTGCGAGCAGCTAGCAGTATACCCTGGAATATTGCTCCCCTCTAAGTTATGCACTCTATCCCCCACAAGTTCTATCAACCACGGCTTTCCCCTCCCTCTACGTATTTTCAGGTACCCGCGATCAAAAATTTCTACCCGCCCACTGAAAATAATTAAATTTCTTCCCCGCCCACAGTAAATGTCGATTTTTCCTCCCCGCCCGCTGATTAGTTTTTAAATTTGCCAGTCCGCTGAAAAACTGCGCACAAACAACCTTTTGCACGAACAGTTAAATTGGCGGCACCTGTACCTTGGATGGAAAAGATTATTGGACCAGTTTGATGTCATGTTTCCTTGTTAAGGCTATAATCGTTATTAGTTGAGTTATCAAGATGAGTTCAGTTAATGTTCCAAATCACAAGGAAGTGATCAAATGACCATCTTGCGCCAGCTTTGCTGTCCTTCGTAGTTGTCCTTGGCAATGAATAAAAGAATCAGAACGAAGATGGGTATAAGACAAATATAAGTTCTGTGTATTGCGCATCAGCATTTTCTGCATACCAATTTACGTGCTGTAAGATGATGATGTACAACTCACTAAATTGTATGTATAAATGTAAACAAGCCCTGGGCTTGGTACTGAAATCCATTAAATTCATGTATATGTTTGTTTATCATCCAACATGCAGTCTGAATCTGAGCTTAGCAGTGTATAACTAATTGTTTACCATCACAGGAATCTGAGTATAGCAGGGTATAACTTATTGTTTACTATTACAGGATCTCATTGATGCAGCAGAGCGAGGTGATGTTGAGAGGGCTAAGTCTTTGATAGATGATGGATGTGATGTCAATGGTAGAGGTTACTTTCGGGGTTGGGTGAGTATTATGAACATCTGTTTCATGTTGTAAATATGTACAAAACTAATTCAGTGAAATCCGCAAACAAAGTATACACGAACATATTTTGGTATGTTAAGGTCGCTATCTCTCATAACCGATCACTATAGAAAAATAAAGTAAGTTAAGTGCATCACGGAAGGGTCGAGATTTCCCTAAATCTCGTGTATCACGATATCTGTAAGCGATCGCGGTCGGCTACTCGGTTGCTCGAAGGGTGACCCTAACAAGTCATCACGAGTTCTATTAATTTTCTGAACAATTTTGCGTGAAACGTTAGTTCACTCCGACTGGAATCAACCACGGATTGTGTTCATAGATATATTCGTTATTGAAGAAATTAAAGTCCAAACTTTGTCGTAATCTTACGATATATTGCCTACTCAATGAACCGATCTCGGACACACGTATCCTCTTAGGCCTAAAGCCTTTAGAAGATCGGGTGATAACGCTCACTTGCTCACCGTGAACTGACAGATACAATGTTTCGACAATTCAGATGTCTTGCAAGTTTTATATTATTCTCATAACAGAAGTCCAAACGTTAATAAGGCAACCGGTGTGTCAAAAGCTTACCGGCTTTCCTAACACGACATGTCATTTCCATGTGTGAGAACACGTGTACATAATCACAAACGATACGGTCGTTTTCAGGGCTAGTATTTATATCAAAAGCAATTGTAGAGTACCGGTACTTTTCGGTCGTAGATCGGGTGGGGGGCTGTTTAAAAAAGTGGCTCTCTTCACCTGACTGGAATCACGGTCCCTCTATTAGAGGGACAGTGCTGTAATTATATTGATCATGGAGGCTACCGCCATGCTTTGATGTTTATTTGTTTTCGATGTCATTGTCAATGAAAACTATGGACTATGCCTACAGTTTTTTTACCCCTAATCGTCGTAATTTTAAAAAGCTTTGTGAAACTTTGCTGGTTGTTTATGATACAGTCTATGCTTTATGGTATGCCAATTAATTTTGTTTGAGAATCGTTTAGGCTGATTTTCACGGAGCGGTCTACCTTACTGTTGCCGGTTGTCACTCAAGCACCGTTATGAATTTTTAATGAGTTGGGGGTGTATTATACCCCGCACTGGGGTTTAACACCGAACCATTATTCATTTCGTCTTTCACTAACTTGCGTGAGTGAATAAGGGAGATGAAGAACATCGACACACTTCTGTAAGGGGCCGTGGATAATTGAAACACGCGTACGGTAAACGCAACTTCTGCGCTTAGGGGAGGGGGGAATTTGATTTCGCTTAGCATGCGTAAAAATCGCGATACATGTTATTATATCGCAACATCTCACTATACGTTTTTATGTATAGCAAAATATTACGTTATATTGTTTGGCGTGTATCAGACCAGTGCAGTTGGGCACCAGTGCTATACCATCATTCTTCTTACATAAATGTGGTTCAATTCAGTGCGCCTGTAAGGGTACACTGTTTCAATTCATTTCATTCTATTGGTTGCGTTATTGTCGAGTCTGCGCTGAAAAGGGATTGGTTTTAGAGGGAGTTTGGGGTAGTAGCGTATGCGTGATTTCGTATTGGTGTAATTAGTAATTACAGATTGTATGGTATGCTGATACAAA
Organism: Ptychodera flava; assembly: GCF_041260155.1. NCBI lineage: Eukaryota > Metazoa > Hemichordata > Enteropneusta > Ptychoderidae > Ptychodera > Ptychodera flava. The sequence goes on along the minus strand of NW_027248358.1, from coordinate 1,166,096 downwards.
ATGAGACTTGGATGGATTTTCGCACTTCCAAACTTTCGTGGGGGGGGGGGGTTAGGTCGGTGGTTTGAGGCCAAACGCATGTTTTTATTCACGGTCCCTTTAGAGGTGTATATGCTGTTAATATACTCTGTGAAGCTTTTCTCATAAACCGCCATAGTGGTAAACGATGATCTCGTCTCATACGATTCAGCATATTTTTAGCGGGAGTCATCGAGCTCGAACGATCGGACCTTAATAGATATAAGCTCGTCAATTTTATATAAATGCAACATTGAAATACTATATCAAACGAATCATTTCGTTGAATCTGTCGAAAACCTCGTTCGCGATCTCAGGGTCTGGGAGTAGCACTGAATAATGAATGCAAATCAATGTTGACATCGTGTTGCAGACAGTATGAACGACATTGTTGAGTTCCATTAATCGCACATTATATTACCATGCGCTGCCCGTCGCATTTTGATCGGTCGAGCTGAACCACGTGACTTACCACAAATACACAGTAATGGTCTGTTTACATGCCCGTGAATATAAATAATAAGATTAACAACTCAAAGTATCGAAACTTTACATCTCAAACATAAATCATTATCAATCACAAAATAAATGGAGCACTTGTAGGTCAAGTTGAGATACTTCTTTCAAAAAAACATCTCCGGATTTGCCAATTTTTTACAGCACGCGTGACAGTGCGACGGGTATTAATGCTCAGTTTCTCGGGCCCAGTTGTCGTTCGCTCCTGAAATTTTTGGAAATTTTGACGGTTTTCTTGGGTTCGCTGATAATATAATGCGGAAATAACAGATTCCGCTCTGACCATAACGTTTATTTGTTGGCGCGGGCTCGAGGAAAGCCAAATTAACGGGCTCGGCAAGCCTCGCCCGTTAATTTTTGGCTTTCCTCTCGCCCTTGCCCACAAATAAACGTTCATGGTCAGCGCGTCGCCCGTTATTTCTATAGTATCCTGTCGAAGCGAGCTCATTGCATAGTGTAGGCATGAAAGTGAAACTTATGCTTAGACTACTACCTTCATAATAAAGGTTACAGCAGAATGTAAAATGGTGATACGGTCTTATTATACATTGTTATAATAAAAAAGACCGTTCTTGGAAATCAAGATAGATTATGTTGGGGCCATCGATAAACATAAAACATACTGGTTCACAGAAAGTTGAACCTGGTGAACGCTGTGGCAGCGGCGAAACGTGGCAGCACTATTCAAACATATTCGCAGTTGGTTCAAGTAGGCTTTTCCTTGCAAGTATTCGGCTAAGATATTTGTGATCAAGATTTGGAGACAGCTAATAAAGATATGAAAATAAAAAAAACTTTCGTCACTAAACTAAATCGCGGCGGTATACATTCGCCCGTTCTCAAGTCGATTGAATGTTCTTTATTGGGGATTTTTATATTTCATTGTGTATATCGTAGGTGATCCGGTGTACACAGCAAATGTTGAATCATTAGCACATTCTGCGCGTCACTTTGTGATTGACAGCAGTTTGAATGGTCAATGGTTATGTTGTCGACGCCACTGACCATGTATCGAAAACGAACTTTTCATCAATAATTCGCTTGAAACTGTTAAAAAGACAGTATTTAGCTCACAACGCTATGACTAAAGTATTCACAAAGGTAATGTAGATGATTCCTGTGTGTGTAGGCTAGATGAGGAGACTATTTGTTGTGAGGCGTGCGTGGAAATCAGGACGGTGTACAAAGCCATGACTTTTGATGAAAGAAAGCAATAGATAATGGCAAAATAATGAAGAATTGAAGTTCAATTGACGGAACTACGCTACGCGTCATTGCAATATTGTTAATGTACGGCTTCTAATATAAGTCTTTTTGATGTCATATCCGCCAAAGCTGCAACGCAAAGCCAGTCCTGATAGCTGGTACGTCGCGTCATGGCGAAGGGACGTTGATGGACGTCCGTTTTGTGGAGTGACCGTGCTTCACATAAGTCATTTCATCTGTCATAGAATGGTCGCAATAAATTATTTTAATCCAATTATTTCACTGGTGATTATAACGAATTTTAAAGGTCTTTGTTTACGAATGCTGCAAAGACGTACTATGGACAATGCAATGCGCATTGTTTTGTTTTGTTCGTAATTTTTTATTGGTAAATGGCTACTATTAGTCAATTGCTCACGTTTCTACTTTTTATTAACTATTTGATTTGTCGCCTTAAATATCAGTATGCAAGCTGTGTGTTTTGTTAATTTCTCATCACAATGAAAGCATACTCCTTGATTACTGTGCCTTTTTTGATTACAATAATATTGTCAAACGTTTTCGGTATATGCCTCATACCATGCCGACATGATTTAGTTCGTATTGGTGAATAGCAATTTTAACATTGTTTAAATTTTTGTAGTACGAATCCACAGCATTGCATGCAGCTTCTAAAGGAGGTCATGCAGACGTCGCTGAAGTGCTGATTAAACATGGTGCAGATGTCAATGCTGAGGATGGGGTAAGTAAATGTGACTCGGTACTCGATAATACTTCAACAATTTCACGTATCTCTCTTCCACTTTAACGTTACAGTTACTAAATCGTATAATGCTATGACATTTTATGGTGTCCTGGTCATACAATCCCACTGCAATACTTCAAAATGTAGAAGAACAAATTATGCTAAGATGGCCGCGGTCAGTCCGCAAAATGGGTGACCCACCACTCATATGGCGTTCGACTTTATTCAACAATTTTGCACGAAGACCGGTAACAGTGTATCATTATTTCAAAGTTGTATTTGTTCTGGTTGTTTGTTTAGCGATATATTCCAAAACAATAACGTTCGCCTCGAAAAAAATATAACGGCAGAGAGACAGATATACTGAGGGAGAGAGAGAGGGAGAGAGAGAGAGAGAGAGAAGAGAGAGAGAGAGAGAGAGAGAGAGAGGAGAGAGAGAGAGAGAGAGAGAGAGAGAGAGAGAGATGTGTCTTTGAAAAATCTATTATCCAAATTTGGAATATTTGAAAGCGGATTATTTAATGCCTATGACTTGCTCTTTAGACAGACCTACTAAACAAAATGTGGTTTTGAAAAATTCACAAAAAGAGCTATTATTTAGCAAAGTTTGAGAAAATTGACATTATTAGAAACAATCAATAATTAATAATTTACCCTCTCCCATTCCTAAAATTTGGGGCATATTTGTCGCAATTTTGGTTAAAAAATAAATATCGTAGCTTTTCAGCTCAATTTTAATGTAAGTAAAATCTTCAAAAGAGCTTAAATTTAAAATTTGTTTGTTCTTTTACAGTGTAAAAGTGAAAAATGCAATCATGATATAAATATGAAAATGATGACCTGTTTTATTGATTTTTAGTGATTTTGTGAAAAATCATGAATTTTTAATGTCATTTTGTAAAAAAACAAGCGCGGTGACCCCATCTTTTTCCCCCAGTTTTGGACTACTCTCATATGTAGGTATTCAAAAAACCCCATTTGAAAAAAATTACATTACTTTTCCTTTTTCCGATCGTACATCCTTCATTTCCCATCACACTGAAAGCATACTCCTTGATTACTGTGCCTTTTTTGATTTCAATAATATTGTCAGACTTTTTCGGTATATGCCTCATACCATGCCGACATGATTTAGTTCTTATTGGTACACAGCAATTTTAACATTGTTTAAATTTTTGTAGAACGAATCCACAGCATTGCATGAAGCTTCTAAAGGAGGTCATGCAGACGTCGCTGAAGTGCTGATTAAACATGGTGCAGATGTCAATGCTAAGGATGACGTAAGTAAATGTGACTCGGTACTCGATAATACTTCAACAATTTCACGTATCTCTCTTCCACTTTAACGTTACAGTTACTAAATCGTATAATGCTATGACATTTTATGGTGTCCTGGTCATACAATCCCACTGCAATACTTCAAAATGTAGAAGAACAAATTATGCTAAGATGGCCGCGGTCAGTCCGCAAAGACGGTGATCCACCACTCGTATGGCGTTCGACTTTATTCAAACACGTTGCACGAAGACCGGTAACAGTGTGTCATTATTTCAAAGTTGTATTTGTTCTGGTTGTTTGTTTAGCGATATATTCCAAAAGAATAACGTTCGCCTCGAAAAAAATATAACGGCAGAGAGACAGATATACTGAGGGAGAGAGAGAGAGAGAGAGAGAGAGAGGAGAGAGAGAGAGAGAGAGAGAGAGAGAGAGAGAGAGAGAGAGAGAGAGAGGGGAGAGAGAGAGAGAGAGAGAGATAGAGTGTCTTTGAAAAATCTATTATCCAAATTTGGAATATTTGAAAGCGGATTATTTAATGCCTATGACTTGCTCTTTAGACAGACCTAATAAACAAAATGTGGTTTTGAAAAACTCAAAAAAAGAGCTATTATTTAGCAAAGTTTGAGAAAATTGACATTATTAGAAACAATCAATAATTAATAATTTACCCTCTCCCATTCCTAAAATTTCGGGCATATTTGACGAAATTTTGGTTAAAAAATAAATATCGTGGCTTTTTAGCTCAATTTTAATGTAAGTAAAATCTTCAAAAGAGCTTAAATTTAAAATTTGTTTGTTCTCTTACAGTGTAAAAGTGAAAAATGCAATCATGTTTATAAATATGAAAATGATGACCTGTTTTCATATGTAGGTATTCAAAAACCCCATTTGAAAAAAATTACATTACTTTTCCTTTTCCGATCGTACATACTTAATTTCCCATCACACTGAAAGTATACTCCTTGATTACTGTGCCTTTTTTGATTTCAATAATATTGTCAAACTTTTTCGGTATATGCCTCATACCATGCCGACATGATTTAGTTCTTATTGGTGAACAGCAATTTTAACATTGTTTAAATTTTTGTAGTACAAATCCACAGCATTGCATGCAGCTTCTGGAGCAGGTCATGCAGACGTCGCTGAAGTGCTGATTAAACATGGTGCAGATGTCAATGCTAAGGATCAGGTAAGTAAATGTGACTCGGTACTCGATATGGATATCGGAATCGTAATACTTCAACAATTTCACGTATCTCTCTTCCACTTTAACGTTACAGTTACTAAATCGTATAATGCTATGACATTTTATGGTGTCCTGGTCATACAATCCCACTGCAATACTTCAAAATGTAGAAGAACAAATTATTCTAAGATGGCTGCGGTCAGTCCGCAAAGAGGGTGACCCACCACTCATATGGCGTTCGACTTTATTCAAATAATTTTGCACGAAGACCGGTAACAGTGTATCATTATTTCAAAGTTGTATTTGTTCTGGTTGTTTGTTTAGCGATATATTCCACAACAATAACGTTCGCCTCGAAAAAATATAACGGCAGAGAGACAGATATAGAGAGAGAGAGAGAGGAGAGAGAGAGAGAGAGAGAGAGAGAGAGAGAGAGAGAGAGAGAGAGAGAGAGAGATAGAGAGAGAGAGAGAGAGAGAGAGACAGAGAGAGAGAGAAAGAGAGAGAGAGAGAGAGAGAGAGAGAGAGAGAGAGAGAGAGAGAGAGATGTGTCTTTGAAAAATCTATTATCAAAATTTGGAATATTTGAAAGCGGATTATTTAATGCCTATGACGTGCTCTTTAGACAGACCTACTAAACAAAATGTGGTTTTGAAAAATTCACAAAAAGAGCTATTATTTAGCAAGGTTTGAGAAAATTGACATTACTAGAAACTATCAATAATAAATAATTTGCCCTCTCCCATTCCGAAAATTTCGGGCATATTGTAGCAATTTTGGTTAAAAATAAATATTGTGGCTTTTTAGCTCAATTTTAATGTAAGTAAAATCTTCAAAGTAGCTTAAATTTAAAATTTGTTTGTTCTTTTACAGTGTAAAAGTGAAAAATGCAATCATGATATAAATATGAAAATGATGACCTGTTTTATTGATTTTTAGTGATTTTGTGAAAAATCATGAATTTTTACTCTCATGTGTGGGTATTCAAAAAACCCCATTTGAAAAAAATTACATTACTTTTCCTTTTTCCGATCGTACATCCTTCATTTCCCATCACACTGAAAGCATACTCCTTGATTACTGTGCCTTTTTTGATTTCAATAATATTGTCAGAATTTTTCGGTATATGCCTAATACCATGCCGACATATTTTAGTTCTTATTGGTGAATAGCAATTTTAACATTGTTTAAATTTTTGTAGTACAATCCACAGCATTGCATGAATCTTCTGAAGCAGGTCATGCACACGTCGCTGAAGTGCTGATGAAACATGGTGCAGATGTCAATGCTAAGGATGGGTAAGTAAATGTGACTCGGTACTCGATATGGATATCGGAATCGTAATACTTCAACAACTTCATTTATCTCTCTTCCACTTTAACGTTACAGTCGACGTCACTAAATCTTATAATGCTATGACATTTTATGGTGTCCTAGTCATATAATCCCATTGCAATACTTCAAAATGTAGAAGAACAGATTATGCTAAGATGGCCGCGGTCATTCCGCAAAATGGGTGACCCACCACTCATATGGCGTTCGATTTTATTCACATAATTTTGCACGAAGACCGGTAACAGTGTATCATTTTTTCAAAGTTGTATTTGTTGTTTGTTTAGCGATATATTCCACAACAATAGCGTTCGCCTCGAAAAATATAACGGCACAGAGACAGATATACAGACAGAGAGAGACAGAGAGAGTCAGATTGATGTATGTCTTTGAAAAATCTATTTTCCAAATTTGGAATGTTTGATAGCGGATTATTTAATGCCTGTGACTTGAATTGCTCTTTATATTAACCATACATTGGCAAATCGATTTTTGCTTACATGCTGATGGTATTGCAACTTTCAAATATTTCTGTTAGACACAAATGCATAGTATATTGTCGTTTGTTAGGCCTCGCTGATGAACGCACCCATGCAGTACATCAGTCTGGTTTATGTCTCTATACAGCATAGTACAAAAGAATCAATCGGTACCGTATAATAATGTAATTGAGGTTAAAAGTTACGTGTGTTGAAATGTTTCTTCAACTGGGCGTATATTTGTTGATTTTTTTATTCTGAGATCACGATCGGACCTGACAAATCCGTCGATCGAGCTCGACTGTTGGGTACCCGGAGGTGTGTCTGCATTGATAAAGTTGTCTACTTTTTCCCTCTCTACTATGTTTGACAATGAGAAATCGGACGTTTTCCGTCCACTTTTTCCTGTTTTTTGGTTACTTTTTCGGAGATTTGATCCGGCTCGCGTTTTTTTTGAGCAAGACCGCCAAGAAGACGAAGTCAACCTCTGGAATTATTTTAATGTAGCTCAAAACTACGTGTCACATAGTTAATTTATTTGAATCAATAACTTTAAGTAAAAAAACTTCATAATTAGTTGTGGAGTTCGTATGAGTATTCGATATCTACCACTACCAGGCAACATTCAGTTGAGGTGTTGGGTATGTCCGGTGCGGGCGCTATGTGTCATTGTATTTCTGGGCACAAGCTAACGTGTGGGCCGTAGTGCGGGCGCTTTTCACCTCGCTGTAAGGGACTGGACGTAAATTAGCAGGGGGAGGGCCGGGGGGATTTTGCAAGAGAGTGGCCAAAAAATCATGACCCTCCCCCAAAATTTAGTCCAAAAATTTATGACCCTCCCCCAAAGCAAGGCTGAAAAATTTGTGACCCTCCCCCAGTTTCAAAAAAATAGAATATTACAAATTGATCGAATCTTAAACGTTCAAAAATTGAGGTGGGGATTTACAACACAGGGCAATATAGATGGACACCAGCAAAGGATGCCTGCAAAATTTTTATTTGCTTCTGCTTGTGACAAGAACAAGTCTAGATATGGATGTCAGCCTTACCCAAGAATACTTTCACTGACTCTGTGTCAGTCACATTTGACCAGCATGGGTAAAACTATTAAATCTTGTAAACAAAATTCTGGATATTCTACCGGTATGCTACAGATTTTTCAGTACTTTTAATAGAAGGGAACCCCCTGATTTCTCTGCCTACATAATATGCATTTCAATTGTTATGATAATGGTTTTAATATACTGTTTAATTCTTACACTGTTTAAACTTAGTAAAGCAATCACCAGATAAAGGAGTCTAGTATTCTTGTTTCTAGTGTGGTATGGGTGGATTGTTCTGGGGAACACCATAGGATAAACTCTATGATGAAATTAATTCATTGTTTGATTTTCTGCACAAGTTTGATGAAATGCTCAATTTTCCATTTTGTCAGCACACTTGTAAATTTGGAACAAACCACAAAAAAAACAGTTTTAAGACTTCACTGGACACAAAAAATGACACCACTGCTCAAGTGTTATCAGGCTATGCTGACAAACTGAATCAATACTGAGCATATCATGCTAAAATACAGCAGCTAATACTGAACAATTCTGAAAATAATATTCAGCTCCTGTCCTCTTTTACTGCATATAACTTCCTCGCCAGGTCTTTTGCAGTCCCTTTAACAAATTTTTGGTACACGCAGTCATTTGTTTCAGCAAACTCAGACAATTCAGTGGTCAGAATTGTGACAGCACGTCTGAACACACATTTCGAGTACTGTAAAGTGTTGGGTCTGATATCCTTGTTAAATAATACATATCAATTAATTTAACCATTTATAAATTTTCAATAGTAAAAATAAAACCTTGTAAATTCTGAAATCTTATGAATTTATGTAACTCTGACTTGCAGAGTAAACAATAACAAAACTAACAACACCTTGTCCATACACTATTGTTTCAAATTACAGTGACTGACAGGCAAAAATAACAAAACAGCAAACATGGAATTTAGCCATTTTCATTGGCCATTAAAGGGACAAAGTCACTCATTTTTGACAAAATTTTGGTCATTTTAATTTCTGTTGAATATATGCTTTTCTGCTGCTCACTGAAATGGACTCAATTGCAATCTCTGGTTGTCACAGCTCAACTCATGTGCATGCATGGATATAACATGTGATCACTTAAGCTTAATAATTTAATTTAAGGTATGTACCAAGCATTGTAACATAGTAAATTTCACATGTTAATGTGTCTTATAAAAGGGTGAGAATTGAATTGCAATTGCAATAACCAGAGAGTGAGCATATTTCAGTGAGAATGGTCTATCAAAAGAAATTTAAATGGCAAAATATTGTCAAAAATGAGCAACTTAGTCCCTTAACACCTTTCACCACCATGGTTTGTCCCAAATCCATTGTTTTCTATGGTAAAGTTGGACCTGTATACAGGGAACTGGGGGTGAAAGGGTTAATAACTTGGTACATATCTAGTAGGCCTTCAGATTCTTTCAAGTGTCACTGTGTCAAGCAGCATGACCATTGCACTGTTGAAGTATTAAAATGGTGGCAATGAATACTTTTATAATTGGTGCATTGACAAGATAGTACTGTAAAATGTTGACAAAAATAGCTTTGTCCAAATTATCATAATATTAGCCATTTCTGAACAGGATGTAAGATTACATCACCATGCTAACTCACAAATATTTCCAATATGAAAGTGCAGTCCTCTGTAGAGTGCCGAATCATGTATGTTGTACACCACGGAAATATAGACACCAAAGCATAGCATCATGTGAAAAAGTTAAAGTCTTGGTACTAGATGACCGCTAAACAAGATCGGCCGTCCGCTTGTTTCAAAGCTATTTAAAAACTTTCTTCTGGGCCTATTTCATATCATATTTGACCCCCTGGACTTGACCTGCAAGCTTGGTACGTACATAGTACATTGTACATTGTTGTATTCGACTGGAAAATGACAGTGACTTTAACGTCATTTTAAGTTAAAGATTCGTCATATTAGTCCAATTTCTCTCAATTATTTCTGTCTGTTTTCCTGACTGTCAAAATTGATTGAGGTCTAAGTATTGAAAGTACTTAATTGAATGATGATTTTCATAAATATGTTTCACTTACAACTGAACTAAATTGTCACTACTTCCAAGTGTGACTGTGAACACCATTCTAAAAATATTCAAATAACTTGCACGCATTCGACGTTCACCATGAAGTTCTCTGGACGTTCACTGTACATTTTAGCCTATCGTTTTCAGGAAATAAAGGTCTGTATGTTTAAATGATTGACTTATTGGTCTATGAAAAATATCTTAAGGATCAGAAGGATGTTGATATTACAATTCACAAGTCTCGGTGTTGTTTTCCCAAGCGGGAGTGTATCAGTATCACCATGGAGTTACCTAGACTGCGTACAGGTCTGTGTGTTCCGGCGTTATACGGCCTCCACCACAGGCCGTATATAACGCCGGGAACACACAGACCTGTACGCAGAGCTAAGGAGCTACCACACTCTTTTTGGTAGTTCCATGGTATCACTCCTTGGTTTATGCAGCTGCAGTTCTGAAGCTAAAGGTTTTGCCTTTTTAGAGTTTTAGCTTCAAGTTGACGTCCGATACATGTACGGCAATATTGCCCTACTCTACGCTAGGAGGATATATGTACCACTGTCGCTATGCGAAGGCCTACTGTATGCACCGGTAGAGAGAGCTCTTCCGGGTGCATAGGCCTTCGCGTAGCGACTGTGGTTGCACCTGTGTGTGACGAGTATGCCGTTGTTGGAGGCAATCAGAGCAGCCAATAGCTGAATACTCTTACCATTCTCGTAGGGCTTAGACTGCTACACCAAGTCAATGGCATATATCATGTAAAGTAGGCAGTAAATATGTACCCTTTCACTTTGGCTTTGAACTGCACATGTGGAATTTTATGATTCAACAGGCTGTCCAATAATTCCAATAATGAATGCCCAAATTGGCTTATAATGGACTAGAGCACACTTATACTCCATTAAGAGTGATTGTAATAAATAATGCTCTTCAAATGTTTTTTTTTATATTAATGCACATGTGCCTGCCATTTTTTCATAGGAATTATAATTTAACATTTATCAAAATATCAGTGAAATTCATAATTTTGGAATGTATCACATACTGGAAACACATTGTGACAATGATCTCCACAACAATGTTATATGGTCATGTACAATGTATTGAGCAGTTCAATCTCTACATGGGGAGGAAATATGGGAAAGTATGTTTAAAATGTGTTCCTTGTACAGATATAGAACTACATGTGTGTGCATGACCCCATTATTCACTGAATTTTACAATATTCCCGATAGACCTGTGTAGTTAGAGAACTGAAAATACCTGTACATGTGCTCATTGCACTCATAGCAAATCCAGTTTTACAAAATGTACTACAGTATGTGTTCCAGTAGACAATGAGAAGTTTTGGTCGTTGCCCTGTTTTGGACGAAACGTTGCCTATTGAAACAATAATTTAAGCAAACAATTCAAAGTGCGGTCATAGATTGAATGCTATAGTGTGAAATTATGGTGTTTTAACATTGAAATTAAACATTACTTTTAAATTTGCAGAGGGGATATGTTTCTTTGCATTTTGAACATATCACAGAAAGTAGCCTAGATAATAGGGAATAGACTGATCCTGATTTGACACAGAAGTGGCAAACACTATTTCAATCAAATCTTCATATTCTGAAACGATATTGGGTAGGGTATATTGCTTTTTAGTACATAATGTTGCACCGAGATTTCAAAAAAGGATTTGAATATGTGATCAATATGGCTAATGCAAGAATTTTCAATTTTACTCGGTTTTTCAGATTGGATATTATCTTGACCTAAAGATTTTATTTGTCTAGTTTATGCACAGATTATACCAAAAAGACGATAACTTGTAAGACTTTAAAAATTTTTCAATACTTTTGTTAATTCACAGTATAAATTACCCACATTAAATTTCAACAAATGTTATATATTCTGCCATCACAACACAAATGAACGCTATCCATTCCAAAGATAGTACCCACGAGGTAAAGCCAATGTAAACTTGAAAAATGACTGCACAGAAATATTTTCAGTATACTGAAATCACTTTTTTGGAATCAAAATTATTAATTATCACACCAAAGCTAGCTCTTAATTTCAAACAATAGTACATGTATCTCTAAAAACTAAAATTCATGAACCTAAAAAGGGACTGATGCAGGGTGGAGCTTGGCCTTAAACTTTAAAGGGAAGTGGCTTATGTAAGAGAGGGAACTTTTGTTCATCAACAAGAAGTGGAATGAGAAATAATATCGTCAAATAGTTCAAGATTGACTACATCAGTAGAACAATGTAAGATATTGTGGTAATATACAGCAGTGTTTTTGTTAAGGGCGGTACCTAGGTAAATGTTACCGGGGTTCCCCGGTCATTTTACCAGGGTTAGCCTTGGTATATCAGTGCAGTCATACTAGCGGACAACAGAAATTTTACCAGGGTTCCCAATATTCCCCAACCTTAGCAAAAACACTGTCCAGTGTTTATTAACCATGAGTCATTCCCTTTAATATGTAGGGTTAGCTGAGGAACAATAGATTGGAATGGCTATAAACTTAATGGCAATAAGAATAGCAAGAAGACAGACAATCCTGTTTAAGATAATGGTGGGGAAGAGATACGCAGAGAGTTGGGAATGAGCGTTTAATAGAAAGTAAGAGGCAGTGTGCGAGTGATGCATGCGATGTCATGTGAGCATATTGTCTTTACAAACAATTTGTTTCTACTTTTAGTGCACCAACAACAAGCCCAAAAATTTGTGACCCTCCCCCTTAGAGGAGCTCAAAAAATTGTGACCCTCCCCCAAACAGAGGCTCAAAAATTTGTGACCCTCCCCCAAATCCCCCCGGCCCTCCCCCCCTGCTAATTTACGTCCAGTCCCTAACAGTGTCGAATCTAGTACACATATACATGTATTTGAAATGAATATACTAAACCAGACATCCATGATAGCGTGATGCTAGCACCTGTGACTCGGTCTACAGTAAGCGAGCATCAAGAACCTAGTACGGAATAAAGTGAAAAGCGAGCCCGAACAGAATGCACATCCACTTAAAGGTATGAGAGTGGTCAATCGTAACCGGAAATGCATGATGACCGAAAAAATCGTGCTATATCGTGCTGCAATAACCGACAAGAACTGTTTCAAAGCTTAGAAAATCTCCATACCACAGCTAGCAAAGTTATTATCAATAAAATTTGGCCAACAATAGGCGATATTTGGCGACAAATAAGTTACAGTAATTTTACTAGTGTCAAATCCTGATTTCTAGAAGCCGTACCTGACAAGGGCAATCGTGAATGGTTGCAATTTTCGATGTACTAGTCATTTGTGTCGGTTGCCATGTCGACTGTACTGAACCATGTGCGTAATATCTACATCGAAAATTTACCGTGTGTTAAAAGTAAAGAATGTCTTTATCGGAAAAGATCCGAAATCTTTGCAATCTACAAGCTTATATTTACACAATTCATTATTCATGAGGTTGGCGACTGAGGTCCACTGATTAAATCATTCTACTATGCTGTACTTGGACATCACGCGGACTGGTGCTCTCGTCACAGCTCCTCTTTCCACTGGAGCGGAATTCGTTCTGATCTCATACTGATGTGTGCTCTCAACGACGTAATTGGTCTTCTTGATCAGCACTTAAAATGCATGCTAAGATTATTTTTGTGTTCAGATTGAATTTGACAGGTGGATAGTAGAGTGATTCTGTAATGTAAACTGAGTTCAAACTTGGCTTTGTAAATATGGCATGTGTCTTTTATTTTCTTGACGCCACTGAACATAATACAATTGCAGTAAACATCCAAATTAAAAAACTCAAGATATTGCTAATTTGTGTTAGAGTAATTTAAACAAAGAAAGTGTCTTTAAGCTTTAGTTATGAGACAGAAAAATATTTAAACGAAAAAGATAAAAATCGTAGCATTGTATCTCTTTGTACTCACATTAATATGCTTCCATTTTTTCGTGGCTGACAGAGATCAGTATTTACAATGACAAAAGATAAACAATAAAATATTATCTATGGTCTGCTAGCACGCAGTAATTTACTAAATGTTACATGAGCATAGCCTTATGGACATTTTTTATTCTGTTACTGCTTCAATTCTTCATTCCATCCTTGCATCTGATAAAAGAAGAATACTCGTCTTTGAAAGTTTATGCTCCAGTAACTTTTAGTTGATCATAGCCTGCTACAAATACCTAGGTTATATTTACAATTAGTAATATCACATGACATGTTCTCGAAATGATGGTGTTCTTGCATAAAGCGACCTGCGTTTGCACTTTGTATGCTCTTGGTCAGAAGTGCGCCATTAGCGACACTCGTGCGAGAAAGGTTGGGATGCGAGGTCATGCTGAAACCAACATATTACAGTGCGTGTATGTATACCGTCCGGAGTCCAATGTGACACTTCGATACTCGTTCTGCTCAAAGCGTAGAGCTATTAATTATTGAGGTACGTAGGTGGAGCAAACATAAATGGCCTTTTATACACAGCAAAATGACTGTGGCATCAAACTAAGGATGTTCATTCATTAGATTGCCGTATCTGATTTGAACCCACAACTCACAGCACCTATTCATCTAACGGAAATAGCAGTAGTCAAAAGTAATTGGCTAATTCCCAACCTAAAAGTGAGTTAAACGAACTAACTTGTAGCAATTCATTCTCAGCGCGACAATTCAAAACACTGTGAAGTTCATGAAGCATTTGAACTACATACAGAGTCGTGCATTACACGCAAACTTATGACAGCAATCTTACTAAGCAATGTATATATCGCTGAACAGGGTTTCAGGTTGTTGGCTTCAGCTTGAAATTCCACAGACATGGCCCTGGATCCATCGGCGGAATTCGAACCTTATGCAAGTGTAAAAAACAGCCCGCCTTACGGTCCACCAATGGATCGATGGGAACAATTGCAATTTCCTTTATTGATTCACGGACTCGGAGAAATGCCTTCTCCTTCGCACTGGAGATTACTCGTTTGGCTTGCTCAGAGGTACTTAGGATACATAGAGTATTGACTGCACGATACATCAAGAGTTATTTGGTACTACATTGTATTTATTTCAAAGAAGACAAGCTTACAGTAGCCATCACCCAAGTTTCTCCCATGTCTCGGCACAGAGCGACGACTGACATTGTTTTCGTCTCGCTCCTTATAGTCATTTTATTTATTTATTTATTTATTTATTTTATTTACACTTTTACTGAGCGGCCGAGTTACTGAAATAGTAATTTTCATCGGGGCTCATACAATTTTCGAAAAAAGGAAAAAAATACATCTGTCAATACAAGAAAGCAAAAGTATACTAAAGGGGAACATTTCTTTTAACATATTCTTTCAGTTTACATTTGAATGTGTACAGACTAGTCAAATTTTTCACTTCACTCGGTAATGAATTCCAAACTTTCGTGGCACGGAAATGAAAACTACGTTGTCCAGTGCCTAAAACACATCTTGGTACATGACAATTCTCACGTGCAGTAGAGCGTGTAAAATAATCATGAACATTACTTTGTGGAGTAAATAAATTAGATAAATATTGTGGAGCATAACCATTCATACATTTGAAACTTAAAAGTGCCATGAAATAAAAAATTCTCTGTCTAATCGACATAACGTTGAATGTAGAAAATAAAGCATCTGAGGGAAATCAATTGACAACTCAAAAAGTGTGCGTAACGCCCGTTTTTGAAGAGTATAAACTTTGTCAAGATTAGTTGCCGTTGCATTACCCCAAACAACACAACAATAATCTAAAGTACTCTGTATGAGACCATGATATAAGATAATACGACTATCAAAAGGGATATATCGACGTAATCTGCGCAGTAAACCAATTCGTTGACTAAGTTTTTTGCATAAATTACCTATATGACGTTCCATGATAACATTTCATCAAGTGTTACCCCTAAAATTCCACCACATTGTACTTGAGGAATAAAAGTGTCAGCAACCTGTACAGATAATGAACTTTGAGTTTCATTCAGACGACTGCGCTTAGAATGGGTTGTAATCAGAAGGCATTTCGATTTCCTGGCATTAATTCGCATATGATTCGTAGTAATCCAATTTGAAATAGGAGTGATATCTTTTCGTATTGCATCGTTAACATCGCTAATGCATTTACCTTTGCTAACATTGTTGGTCATCTGCATACATATGTAAAGTAGAAGAATCAACGAATAAAGACATGTCGTTCATAAAAATCATGAATAAAAGAGGGCCTAAAATTGAGCCTTGTGGAACGCCTACTGTAACATCATGTCTAACAGAAATACTACCCATGTAGTCAACAACTTGCTGGCGATTGCCAGATAAGAGTTAAACCAGTTAACAGTACATTCAGACAATCCGTACAAAGATAGCTTTTTCAATAAAAGGTCATGATCAATAAGGTCAAAGGCCTTGGACAAGTCAAGTAGAATCACGCCATTAAGAAACCCATGATCAATATTTTTCAAAATTTATCAGTTAAACGGATTAATGCCGTTTGACAGGAGTAGTTCTTTCTGAAACCAGATTGCGTGTCAAAAAGCAAATTAGCAGTAGAAAAGTACCCAAACAATGCATTGTGGACATGTCTTTCCAGTATTTTTGAAAGGGCAGGCAAGATAGAAATAGGACGATAGTTTAACATGTCACAAATATTGCCTGTCCCTTTATAAAGGGGAACAACCCTTGCACACTTAAAAACATTTGGAAAAGTACAATGCTGTAGACTCATATTGAACATGTGAGTGAGACGATTTGAAATTACTGAAGCACCAATTTTTAAAAGCTTGTGATTGACATTATCAATACCTGTAGATTTCGCTTGCAACAATGACAAATAAACAAAATCGTATGTAATAGGAGGAATCTTAAAAGTGGGTAAATCAACCAATACACCATGAACAAAGTTTTGTAATCTTTCAAGATTCACAGAATCAATGAGATTGTCTGTATTCTGAGTTAGGCCAACAAAATGACTATTAAACGCATTTGCAATCTCAGAATTGTTATCATAACGTACATGTTCTGATGTGAAAGTAGGGTTCTTATAATTATTTGAATTCGTCAAATTGTCATAGACACGCCAAAGCGTAGCAGCATTTGAGTTTCAACAATAATACTCCTGAAGTAATGCAGTTTCGATCGCATAATAAGATGTACAACTTTGTTGCGATTGCTTCTATATTCACTCCAAAGATTGTCAGTTGAACCTAATCTAGCACGCTTGAGACAAAGGTCACGCTTTTTCATAGCGTTTAAAATTTCATTCTTTAACCACTTAGGTTGTCTGAAACGTTTAACACGTCTATTTATAACAGGACACTGTGAGTCACAAATATTGTTTAAAATTGAGATCCAAACATCAAAAGCAAGATTGACGTCATTGATATTATCCAGCAAATATCAAGGGGCATTACGCAAATCACTGATAAACTTATTCTCAGAAAAATATTTGAAAGATCTGTACTTTACAGAGATGCGAGAACCAGACTTTTTAAGTCCAAATTCAATTTACGGCTGGTAAGGACTGGAAAATGATCCGATAGACCAATCTTACAAATACTAGTGTTATAAAAATGTTCACGATTTGAAACATAAATGTGATCAAGACACGACTCTGAAGCAGGGCGGGTAATCCCGTCAACAAGTTGATCCATGTTAAACAGAAGACATGACTGGTAAAGTAAATGTTTAATACCTTGATTAGAAAGAAGATCGACATTAAAGTCGCCACACACTACCATTTCCTTCCCCTCAAGAAAAGCCTGCTCAAAATTACTTATTATAGCAAGATCTACAGTATGAGTAGTGTCAGGTGGCCGGTAAACTGCAGCCAAAAGAAAAGATCTACACTTGAAAGGCTTAATTTCTATCCACATTATTTCAAGGTTATCGCATTCAAGGTCATTACGTCTTGTGTAAGACAGATTAGACCTGATGTATGAGGCAATGCCTCCACCTGATCTGTGCGATCTGTCTTTTCGTTCCAAATTAAAATCATCAATGCTGAGCTCAGAATTGGAGAAATTATCATTTAAAAAGGTTTCAACCAGACACAAGATATCAATAGAAAAAATCTCTAAATTATGATTGAAATTCAGCAAATGTCTGAGTTGTTCAATTTTGTTCGTGATATGTTGAATGTTCCATGAACAGATCGTCAGGGCATTGCGTTTATGACGAATGATCCTTTGTCTTGAACCGGCATGATCTTCCTTGCCAACGATCTAGTCGCGACGCGAGGTACAGGATTTCTGCTTATGACCGGATTGTCCGCAGTTCCAACATCGGATAGCAACTCCGTGCCGACAAACTCGTTGGATATGACCTCTTCGCCACACAAATAACATCTAATAATATGTGGTCTCGTATTGTCCGATATTTGCCGGTCGTTGTTATTGTATACATGGGTACGCGGGCGATAGTTATCTTTCGATCGTTGTGCATATCGAGGATACGGTCGAGATTCTTGTCTCATTCCATAATCGTTAAATTGGTTCTTGTCACGGAACCAACCTCTTCTATCAGACATTCCTGGATTAGCACTATTTGTTCTATATTGGCGTTTCGATGCATGGTAGAATTGCGGCGAGTTGCGATTCGTGGGCTTTCGACGAGTCATGAAGAGTGAAGTTAGGTTACCATTGTGTAATAGAACATCAACACCGGAGTATGATAGGTGAACACCATCACGGAGAAAAAGTGAGCGCACGATGGTATTATTTCGATATCGAAACGACAAATCATTGTCGATAAAACAACACCGCTCACGTTCACACAAAGCCGACAATTGGTGGTTTACCTCGTCAATAATACATTGGATCTCTGGATCATCCATACGTGGACAGATGCTAAAAACGGACACCTTACCGTTTGAAATCTGCTTAGCTTCCTTCAGCAATAACTTATAATCGGCCACAATGGATTCGGGGCGTTTTTTCATTTTACAATCATTTGTCCCGACTTCTATGATTATCTCGTGAGGCTGCATAACACCAGTATGAGTATAGAGTTCACGTAGATGTAAGCGTAGTTGATCTGTTGTAATGCCTGGTAGACAGACCACTTTCGAATTGGACGAAGCTTCTCCAATGTCACGAACAATAGAATCGCCAATGAGCAAAGTGTGAACGCTTGGCGATAATGATGGACCAGTGTTATTGCTGGGGGCAGTATGCATTGATGATCCGGTATGTGTTCGAAGTTGATCACCTGTAGGCGGACTTGCAGTCTTCGTATGACGAGAGTCATTCAGCAATTCGTGTACATCTGCTGTCTTTTCTGGAGGTGTAAAAAGGCTGACTTTCTGTGACTGCATATTTTCACGGAGTCTCTTGCATTCATCTTGTAATCTTTCACATTTTTCTCTTAGATGACCGATTTCATTCATTCTGTCCACTAATTGCGTATTCAAATCAGCATTCGAAATTTGCAAAGTTCGTACTTCAAGTTTGACATCGTTTAGTTCGGAGGCAATGTTGTTGTTTTCTTTTCTCATTTCGGAAATGTTATCGATTAAAATTGCGATATTATGAGGTAGCGATCGGCATGCTGGGCATGGCCAGAAAAATCTATTCGCTTCTTCGTCTTGGATTTTAAGGCAGTCAAGATGGAACCATTGCCAGCACAAACTACATCTTATCATATCTCCTTCTCCAGACCGTTTATGTTTACAATATGAAACACAATGTTTTTCATCATCAAGAAGCTGTGGAGCATTACAAATTGGCTTCTTCGTCTTTTTCTTCGTTTTCTTCTTTTTCCTCCGCTCCTGATTCGGTGAGTTAGGTGAGGAATTATTTGAGATAGATGTAATGTCATTTGTAGCAATCAGCTTACTTGATAAGTACTTTATCGGTGTAGTCACAATTTTCGATAGAAGTGATTCTTCATGATTTTGGGACGCGTTACAAGTTTTCTGTAGCTTTGCTCTCCGATCAAGGACACGGTTGTTTAGAGCGTTACCAATATAATGGCATGTTGACTTCACTGCGTCGTCACTCAGAGCTGGCTGAAGTTCTTTCATCTCCTTCTCCATTTTGTGAACATACGGCCACTTGGAGAATGATTTGAGTTTTTCCACTGGGAGATTATCGATAATTTTTAAATACTTCAACTTAATTTCTTTACTGAGAGCTACCGACGTATTTTCTTCATGACTCTGGGTGAACGACGTGTTTTGTCCATCCATCATGGCCGTATTCAAATGTCAAGAACAATAGGCTTCAACTGCACATACGAAGACGGTCGACCGCGTCATAGAAAAATCACAAAATACTACCTTTAGACAGCAGTTGGAGAGTAGTTCATCACAGTAGGTAAAGATATTCCCTTCAGAAGCCGTTTGTTAAAGTCCATAACACTCTAACAGAACTGAAAAAGTATCTTGCACCGAAAAGTTCCAGAGCGAAGTATTTGACGTCCGTCACATTCGTTACACATCCGTCATTCGTTACACATCCGTCTGGTCAATGACCATTTGTCTATCCATCGTATTGTTAGGACATGTTTAATGACTGAACGGCGTATGGCTTCATTACTACAATACCTAAGAATTTCCGAAAATAGATTCCTCCAGTCAATAAACGTATGGCGTTTATTTGCATGATGCAAAGTCGTGACGTCATTCTATTTGAACTGTCAATTACACAAAACTCATGTATCTTGTAATGTGTCCCTAGTTTTGAAATGTATCAATGACCAGCACCATAGAAATTGTTTGACTGTCATTCACAATTGTAACCAGTTCATTGACCTTTAAGCTGAATAAAGAAGAAAAAAATAATATTCAAGGTAGAGATCTCTGTATCACTACCTACACTGCACTTTGAGCAACTGTATGAATTCATTAAACGCGAAGTTACAGGATCTTGGGCGCACAACATGGGTATAACCGATGACGCAGCAGTTTGCATCGCTTTTACCGTATGATAAAATTAAATAATCATGATGGGCTCTTTCGTGACATATGCAAAGAGGGGTCAAATGATTGTACAGGGAACACAATTTGAAACATATGCGCTCTCCTACAAAAACGGAACATTTTTTTGAGTTTATTTTCGACTCAAGTTTAGTCGCTATATATTCACCGATATTATATGCAAGATCCAATGATAATGAACGCTTGAAACATGACAAAGTTATGGGATTCTTGGACCAAACACGGCACGTCTGATCAGTAGCGTGGTTTTTTTTTTACATTTGCATAGATTTACGATAATCCGGCTATTATGGGGAGTAGTCCCTTTTCACCCTAAGGACCCGCGTGTCTATATCAACTGTATACTTTGTCCCATTATGGATGTTATCCAAATATATCGTAATTAGGGAATATCCATAAACAATGTCATTCTGTAACGTGGTTCGACCGCCCAGAAATATACTTCTCGTTTCACGTTTCCTGACTATATATTTAAGATTACGAGAATTCCAACAGTGTAGTGATGGAGTGTTTTTAAACACAAGTTAGAAAAATAAAACGTATTTTATCACAAAATTATTGAGAATGTGAGAACACACGGGTTCAACACTGGTGTTCTTATACTCTTCGCATACAAGGATCGGAATTGATGTTTTTCTCGGTTAAATTAAATACTGCAGGCTGCACCTGATCACCACAATGCCTTGAAAATGACACAATCCTCGGACCCTGTGCGTTGAAAGATTGTTATACAAGAATCTTTCAGTGCACAGGGTCCGAAGTGTTTTGCCTGAACTAGTTATAAGGCGTTCATGGTCTCTTGGGGGCAATAGAGACGCCAGTAAGACATGACGTCAGTAACCGCAGATCGCCATTGGCCGCTGTGCATCTCGTCATTTCGTTGTGTTTGACTTATCATTCCGTAAAACCGTGTCATACGTACAGGTCGACCCAACGAGACTTTAATGTGTCGAACGTGGCAATAGCGCTGATCGCAAATGACGTCACTTTTTCTATCATTAATATTCATAAATAAATATTTGTCAGCATTTTCCGCATAAACGACGACAGTAAAACCTGCTACTGTTACCATGCCTACAATTTGTCCGCATCATTCAGGCAGAGTTGTCTGAAGTCGAGCACGTGCAGCTATACTTTTTAGTAAGGTCCAAAAAATAATAGGGTTGTGTCTAGTCATTGACATGTGCAAAAATTATGCGCGACTGGATTTTTTTTTCATTTGTTTTTACATTTTGGTGGAATTTGATACATTATCTTTTTTTCCGTAGGGGCAATAGAAAAACACACAATAAAGACTTGACGCGCACACTTCGAAGTGATGCGCGATGCGGGTGGTAAACAAAAACAAAATCATTCTTTTTTGCCTAACAAACCTAAAATGCGATCTACGCTATCAGAGGTTATATGTGTACTGGAGATTTTTGATGACCGAATGATTCAAGGAATCTTCTATGAAAACTTAGCGGCAAATGGAAAAGACAAACAAACAACAAAAAACGGCAAACAAAACAACAACTCTGCATTTTTCCATCTATTACTACGAGGGCGATTATTTTTTTCAGGTATGGTTGTCCCGTGGTCACGATCACCTCAGCACTGCTGTCAGACAAACCTACACACAATAATTTTGATATTGAATCGCTGATTAAACTACAGCATTAAATATCCTATGGAAAACGCATGTAAGGATATCACTTGCTGAGAATATGATACAACTAATCCTTTAATATCGTATTCTCAGCAAGTGATATCCTTATCTTACTCTACGATTATCTCAGCCAAGTTATATACTGAGCCGTTGATTGAAAACTCATGACGTTGACATACACGACCAACACAATAACTGTCCCTGACACCAGACAAACACTGCATAGACAATGCAATGGTTTTCGTCTTTATCAAAATATTTACATCCAGCTGGTGAACAGAATTATTCTATAAAGCGTGCGTAAATTATGTCTTCTGGCGCCCTCTATTCCTAAAACTGAATTAGTGACACATGATGGCGTTGCAGTAAATAATAAATATAGATGCAGGGCTCCATGGAAGTGATAATGTTGCCAATATCCCTGTCAATCTACCTCAAGTATTAGCCAAGCCAATACAACGCTGAAATCCAGGACTACTTCATTGTCCTAACACGTTGAATTTTTACATGTAGAAGCAAACGTTGACTTCTACTTTTCTATAGGTAAGCGGACGAGTAGGAGGCGGTTTACGGAATTTAACGGTACAGTCTGCCATAAAACTCCTCGGCCCGGTTAACGGTACAGTTTGCCAGTAAAACTCCGAGGCCCGCAGGGCCGAGGACTTTTATGGCAGACTGTACCGTTAAATTCCGTAAACCGCCTCCTACTCGTCCGCTTACCGTGTTATACCACGAATTTGCCGAGTTTTAGAGCCTTGTTTGCACGCCGAAAGTTTTTTATTGTAATTTTAGTGCAGTGCACGTTGAAACTTTGGCAGGAAAACATTGACGCGTTGTGACACCTTGTTGAACGAAAGTATAAAAACAACAACCCATGATTGGATAAAACAAAGTTGACATGTGTTGCTATTGTAGTGCGATGACGTGGTTGAGCACCTGGTCTTATTTGAATTGTATGAATTTGCTTGATTGGTTGGTTGAATAAAGTGAAAAGGTGTTTGCAGATCAACGTTAGAGTCACGCTTTCATTTGGGTCGAAAACTTTGAGCAGCATGCATGAAATTGCCGAGTCGCTCTACGTCGTTCGATATGGCGTATGAAGTACAAATGAAAGCTGTATCCGGTGCACTTCAACTACCAAAGCCAAAGATGGAAAAGAAAAGTCCCCCGTCACGTCAGTGCTAACGGCCACAATCGGAAGACCAAGCTACACAGCCACGTCAGAGAAAGGCGCAACAGAAACTGCAAGTACAAAAAAACAATATGTCTAGATCCACAATGACTGTGGTACTGCGTGTGTTTGCCTGTAGCTAGATTTAACTTTACCAAAGGCGACTGAAATCTCCACTTTCAGTGTTTGACAACTGACTTTGAAGTCTTAAATTTCAGCTTCGAATGATCATGATAACAATAACCCTAACACAGAAGTGATATTTGCAATCAATACCGTTATTTCATGGTGACCTGTAATTGATTTTGAGATGTACAGTCGTGCAAAATTAATTCAGTCCAGTGATTCTTTTAAAGTGTATTTACTCTGTACTTAATGGCGAAATAAATTCCTTCTGGTTAATGTCTCGCATTTGTTTTTTTTACTCGTCGCCACGTGATTTTCTTTTGTTTAAAAAGTGTCCATTTAACAAGTTCTTTTGTTTAAAAGTGTCCGATTTACTAGTAAAACGGACAGTTTTTAATAAAAGAATTGTCCGATTTACTTGTAAATCGGACACTTTTAAACAAAAGAACTTTTAAATCGGACATTTTTTAAACAAAAGAAAGCCAGGTGGTAATAATAAAATATTCAGTTATGGAAATTAGAGAGCATGGTTAGAACAATGGGCACGAGGCGGAGAGTGGTATAACTATTTGTATTGGACGTAATTAATTGATAAAGGAATGACAACCTTTGATACAAGATATGAAATTGCAATCACTTTTTATCGTCATGTGCATTATTTTCCGTTAGTACTGTATCTTCTGAGACACGCGCTTTACCAAATAGTTCACTTTAAATATTTGCATATGAATAAAAGACAGCTTGTATTGTTCTAAATGACTCATATACACTTCGGTTCAAATATTCGGACTCTGAAATGTCACATTCTTTTGCTCGTTTCTGCTTATATTTGAAATTTTTGCGTGAATTGAATTTTTGCAAAGTAAGATTATTTGATTGATTGGAGTAGTGCACGGGTTTTATTGACTTTGTAAAATCGATAAATTTGGTGATTTGTTTCTCTTTGCTAAAATGCATTCAGGTCAAAACAATGCGGACTGGCAATGAGAGATGCGAAGAATTGCCCGACAGTAATATTGACCTGCCTTTGGCATGTATCAGTCAAATTCAGTTACCAGAGTAAAACTTGAAATTTTGAAGGTATTTTGACCGTTCGACGTTACATTTTTAGGACAGATGTTATATTTTGTTGATTTTAAAGTGGGTTTGGACTTTCCGCCAATTTGTTGTGTCATAACTTCTATTCTTAACACTACCCCGAGTAGGCCTTCGGCCTTCGATCGATGTAATTATCCTAAGCGAATATATTATTCCTCTTTCGAACCGAACCGAACTGAACTTACTATTCAAGCAACACTGCCGCGTGTGAATGAAGGCACCGGTACACCCATCATAGCTCACAGTACCGGTGAGGTGGATTCCTCACACTACGAATGCAGCCCGGCATAAACCCTGAGTGAATAATCTAGCTGGGAGCTTCGGTCTGACAATCACTTTAGGAACTTTAAGAAAGCTGTTTGCGCATCGCGCCCAAGAGTTAATCGACTGACGCAAAATTGACAGATGACGTTTATTACAGTACTAATATGATAACAATAAAGACTAAGGAGACTAGGAAATTCGAACGACTTTGATTTCCATTGTGATGACTTTACCTCAACACTTGTAATGTCAACAAAGTGACTATACGGCAATACATGGCAGATGACAGAAAGGGACTGACACTTATACAGTGTCCCAGTCCATGAAAAGATAATGTCATCTTGAATTGATTCATACTGGGTCTATACATTGATCACAGTGATAGCTCATATTGTAGAAGTAGTTTCATTTTATAATACATGCGGTCAGGTGGCAACTGTGAAGACTTTTGTTGTATCTGCAAAGTTAACTCATTGTAGTGTCGCTTGTTTAGGATGTTTTATATGTTGAAAACTTTGTGTTTGATATTTATTCTTGAATTTTGCCATTTGCTGCCTTTTTACAATACGAATTACGAAAGGTGTGTGTTCCGTTTTGATACGAAACACTTTGTATAAAAGTGGTTTATCACTCAACATGAAATGCAATATTCTGTTGCTATTGTAGATGAAAACATGAACAGCAATTCGATGAATATGCCACAAAGATGACATTATAAAAATTCTTCCGATCGACGAAGTGTATCAAGTACAGAAGCAAACGAAATTCGTTACAAATATAATGACATAGTGTCCCCATCACTGTACTGTCACTAGCACGAACTCATCGTTTCGTTTGGTTTGTGTATTCCCAGTGTCACACATCAGCGGCAGTTGCCTCCTGGGCAGTAAACTTCGGCGTGACATTAGTTTTTAGACCGTCCAAAAACATTTTGCACAGTATGCTGTTATGTGCAGTGTTGAATCGATGAAGGGGGCTGTTAACTCAAAGGATAAAGAATTGAAATATGTTGAACAAGAGACATACACGCCTTAGCTTTATTGGCGAAACGCCTCCTCCACATGAACCCGTAAAGATAAGTTGGAAATAAGTCTGAAGCTGTTAAGCCCAACCAAGTTCGCCAGGCATTCATTTCCACTTGCCTTCCAAGGTGTTGCTGTGGGCGAAGGTTTGAGGATCCACAGAATGAAGACAATGATTAGCGGTGAAATGAGAGAACTGGAGAGACTTGGACAACGATGAATAAGCTTTCTCCCCAATCCCCATCTACGCCATTCATCAGAATAATACTGGAACCTGTAGGAACAAATCGATAAAGCATTGGCATTACGCCTGGTCAAAAGAAATGGAAAAGCAAGCACAAATATCGCCACCAATGACTCCAAACACCAAATGTCTGTCACTGTGTCGAGCCAAGCTGTATTTGGACTTCCTGAATTTGAATTCATTATAGGTGATTTTTACATCCGTGGATTCATAAATTTCCATAATACAGCCTGGCCAAAAATCTATTGGAGGCATGGTCGCTAAGAAAAGGAAAGAAATTTCTGGACAAAAATTAAACGAATCAATAGCAGAGTTTGAATTAATGTACAGGTGTGATTTTTGTCCGTAGAAGAAGTAATGCAAATGAAAACAGACAAAGTTTTTTGGCCGTCATATTAATTACTATTTGCGTTTGAATGAACTCTGAATTCTGTTACGTAACAGCGTGCCGTCTTTGACAACTGCTGTATTTAAAGCCATTCCTTGGGTTCATTGTTTCGAATGACTGACATATGGAAGCAACGCGAGCAGCTATTCCAGAAAACTGGCATAAATCTTTTCCACGTAGATTAATATAGCTCCGTGCCACCACAGTACCTTTTGTGAATACTTTGGACATAGCGTTGTGAGCTAAATACTGTTTATTTTACAGTTTCAAGTGAGTTATTGACGGAAATTTCGTTTCTGTACACGGTCAGTGGCATCGACAACATAGCCGTTGACCATTTCAAACTGCTGCCAATCACAAAGTGTGGCGTAGAAGGTGCTAATGATCAAACATTTGCTGTGTACACCGGATCACCTACGATATACACAATGCAACAAAATCCTCAAATAAAGAACATTCAATCGATACAAACCCGAAAACAGGCAAATGCATACTGCCGCGATTGTATAGTTACGAAAGTTTTTTTTTTCATATTTTTATGGGAATATTCTTGTGACAATGCGCATGAGGTATAAGGTATGTGTGTGTACTTAGGCCCAAAAGCAGGTGTACTGTTTACGGCAGTTCTCTTTTTGGGCAATGTGGCGGCCCTGAAAAGGGCCGTTTGGTTTGTGTCAAAGACACTACTTACTGTCAATGATGGCCAATGTACGAGCGATGTGGAGGATTTGGGTACATGGACCGTAAGAGCTGCAGCACACCTATATACATGTATTTGTGAAAACATCCCTGCGACCCGCACAAGACGTGACTTGCGTTCAATTTACCTGCCATCCTTCTAGGCACCTCTCCCAAACAGTGAAGCGTCCAGTATTTTCTGTGCAAGTTTCATCTGATGCCAGCGTTCAGGTCACAACCCCCCTGCCCAGTAATTCCAGTCTTGATAACAGTAAAAACTCCCTAACTTAAATTAGTTTTCTTTTCACAAGTTGTATGCACTACGAGATAAATAAGGTTTTCCAAAAGTATCCTAAATTATCTCATGCGCATTCTTTTAGAAAAATGTCGAATTTTTAATTTTTTTTACTGAATACAAAAAACGTTGATCTACCTGGTTCAGGAGACAATCAATTCTAAACAATAAACCAAGAATTTTACAACTGGCCTTCCACCCTCCTTCCTCATGCAAAGGAGATGATGCAAAGCCTACCTCCGTCCTCTATTTTTCGTGAAAATTGACAACGAAGGTAGTAACCTACGCATGTTTCACCTCCATACCGACACTATATCATGAGCTCTCTGAATCCGGTAGTGTGCGGGATCACTGGAACTCAACAATATCGCCCATTTCATCAGTGAAATGCCGCCGTCCGAAAGAAGCAGAACCCTAACTTCGCCGGTATACTTATTCTTTTTGACCCAAGTAATGTTATGGTGGCTCATCCAAGGTCCGCTGAACGATTCCCACCTGTGATCGCCTTCAATATAATATACACGAAGCTCGATCGTGACCGGTGGAACGAAACTGACCGTACTGTTCATCTCATTCACAGCACAGTCGTGACTGTGACCCACAGGCTCTAATACGGACGTTTCAAGGCAACAGTCCTAAACAGCAGTGTTTTACATCATTATTTTCGAGTCCGTTATTGGCTAAATTTGAAGTACTGCTGGGACTGAAACCGAAACGCACTGTTGAGTTGACGTCTTCAAGCGACGCCGGCAGTGTACCCTGTTCGCCTATACTACGGGGATCGGAACAGTTCTGAGCGTCATGAATATGACTGTAAAACTACCGTATCTTTTTGTAATTTGGTCTGTTATGTTAGCTTGCAGTACATATTCAAATAAAACTGTGTGGATTAGGATTTCCTGCAAAAGTAGGTTCTTATCTAAGCTGATACTGGCTGCAACATGATGTCAACATTGATTTGCAATTATTATTCAGTGCCACTCCCAGACCCTGGGATCGCGAGCGATGGCTTTGAAAGGGGTCAATGTGGCCATCGCTGTCGGGTTCAGTTTGTACATGACAACAAATTTAATAAATGAAATGTGAGATAGGTGATATTGTAACCGGAATGAGAGGGAATTGTTGCCGCGACCACACGAACTAACTAACCCTATACCCTAAAACGTTTATGTCGGTCTTCCTTTGCTTGATTTTGTGTCGGGTGAAGCACAGTGGAAGCCAGAAATTGGGGTTAGCTGACCAAATTTTCGGAACTCCGCTCGCTTCACTCACTCCGTTCCGACCCTAATTCCTGGCCCCAACTATGCTTCATCCGACTCAAAAACTAAGCGGCATGATTTTACAAGTGGTATAGCCACAAACTGATGATGTCAAATCGCCATACACAATACACAGTGCCATAATTACAAGGCGTCTGTGTTTTGTGTACGGCGATTTGACGTCATCAGTTTGTGGCTATACCATTTGTAAAATGATGCCTTACTAAGCAGTCGGAATTTGTGACAGTGATTTGAAGAAAATGCAAATGTTTTGTGTACGGCGATTTTGACGTCATCAGTTTGTGGCTATACCACTTGTAATATGGTGCCGGCAAGGCGTCTGTACGACTCCGACTCTATCGAAATTATCGGAACATCCTGGACCGGACGCACGCTTGGCGTGATTGGCGATATTTGGTCTGAAAACATCATCTGATGCAGGCCGATGACGCAGTCGTCACAAGCAGAACAATCATTATGTTAGCCATTTTGCATGAATTTTCTCGTCAGAGCGTTATACCCAAATTTTGCCCGGCGTACCGTACACGTTTGCCATCTTTGGTGTAGGGTAGAAGCCATAAAACCAAACCAAACGACCCAGTCTGATCACCTTTTCCTCCCCAGAAATGTGGCGGGTAGGTACAGAAGTTTGAGAACTTTGAAGAAACTAAGGCGCGCGTCTTTCGACAATCTCTCTCGGCAAATGAAATAATGAAGTTTGATAAGGATCACGACAGACAAACCTCGAAGATAACACCATTAATAACAAGATTCAAATAAGACCTCTATGGTCAACTATTATGTTATTTTCATAAATTCGTCTTTCGATACGGTACACTTACAACAGAAGTCGAAACGTTAATAAAACCAAAAACAAATCATTGAAAACGGACGCAATCTTCCATTACTGCTTCTGGCATTATAAGTTCTTGTCGACATTATTTACATTTTATTAGTTATTTGTCAATTGAAATGTTTATTGAGTTAATTTATGTGCTTTTGATGAGGTTATAAAACCTGCCTTTTAACATTTGCGTTTGTTGTGTTGTTTGTTTCAACGCGTGGCGAATTTCGTGAACTGAGATGTTTAACAATCAATATTTGTTTAAATTTTATGTTCATGAACCCATGACTTCGACAGACCGATATATTGATGGTAATGTTTTTGCCTTTACACCATGATCTTGTCCATAGCTCAAATCATTAGTGTGAAGTTGTATTGTCACAGCTGAAATAAACTCAAAGCTTCATGCCAAAGAAAGTATTGTATTCGATGGGTCATCACTCTATCGAAAATAAGATAAGCCATAATGATATTTTATCACTTTTTTCAAATGCATGCGGAACGGGACACTGTTTGACCGTATACCTTCATTGTCGTCGCTTTTTGTGCCTAAGTATTCTCTCTGTGGGTTTTCCTTGCACGATATTTAAAGCGTATAAAAATTCGCTACGCTATGGTCCGGCTGGCTATGTGGGCCTCGCTTGCTAGAAAGACCGTTGAGGGCGCATAATCATACGGTTGAGGATAGCGCTGCATAGCAAACGAGGGGCTGTGCAGAGAGTCTGGGGATAGACGGCCATGCAGATTCTGATAATCCCTCGCCTCATGCACAATGCTGCGTCAAAATGTCTGGAGTTATAACTTTCATGTTTATATACACACGTTTTGACAAGCGTGTACAGATGGACTCTCAATCGTTTGTCTTGTTGAGGTCATCTCACATTACAAAAGCTGCAACTTGAGTAGGGCATAGGTTGACATGCGACAGTTGTAATCGCAACGGAAATGGCTGAGACCCAAGTACTCTAACTAAATGTCTTAGTGCTCGTTTGTGGAACGGTTTATAGTTTGATGTTGATTAAACTTTAGTAACTTATTTTGTTGATCAAACGTGCTATGTGCCTATATTTAAAATACTAATTATCCAATATAAAACGAATATTGTCGTAAAAATACTGATGTACCGAATTTTTTCATGTAGTGAGCAAAGGCGGAAGTGACACCGATCAGTATTGTGTCGTCAAACATCACCAGAAAACTGTTTTCAAAGGCCCCTGTTAATATGAATATAAATATCAAATTGAACCTAGTTTTACAGTAGTGCCCCCTTTGTTTTATTGTTTGCAAATTTCATACAAGATATTCCTACAATTAACAACGAAAAGGAGCTCAGCCAGGATTTTAATGTTGTATTAGTTCAACAATGCCCGTGGCGTACATTTCTTTTCGATCCGTCATGTCGGTTAAGGTCGTAAAACATGATTGTCTTAAATCTACCCAAAAAAAGTAGATTCCACTCATGGAGTTGTCAAATCTCACCTTCACACGGGGCGTATCGTGGTCGTGGCGCAGCAAGCAGTTTTATCCGCACTACCCTGAGGGTGCAGGGCACTAGGGGCTAGGGGAAACTGATTGAACCTAAGCTTGTCACGTCGACGATGGTTTAAAAACACGAAATGCAATAATTTTTAACGTCAAGTTGCTTATTGTCTGATAACTATATTGCTGAAAATGTGACCTTCAATTCCGATGTCAAGTGCCGTACCTGCCAATGACTTCGCAAACACTTTTCTACTTTAATCGTGTGCCGAATTTATCACTAGGAATATATTCTGATAGCTAGTGACATAACGGTTAGCAAATTACAGGTAGCACTGTTTACACGCGATGTTTCATAGATATCTTACAACATACAGCTTATCAAAATTATGACAGGCGCCTGTTCAGTTAAACTTATTTAATATCATGATCGTTAATCCCGGACAGGTTATCCAAACTTCAACTAATCCGTGTACCCCAAAAGTTTAAATGTCCGACTTCAGGTCATTGTGCAGGTTCGCACCGATGGTTGTAATTACGTTTGAACTCCGTTAACATGTAAAAAGCCACGCTTCAGATCGGACATGCCGTGTTTGGTCTCAGCGTCCCATAATTTTGCCATGTTTAAGTAAATCATTGTCATTGAATATTGCATATGATATCTATGAATATATAGCGACTGAGATGAAAATAAATTGAAAAAAATTCTCCGTTTTTTGTCAAGAACGCATATGTTTCGAAATGTGTTCCATGCAAGCTTACGACCGTTTGACCTCTATTTGCATTATGTCATGAAAACATGATTATTCAAATTTATTATACCGTGAAAGCGATGATCCCGCCCAGTGTATGGAACAGGCTACGTCATCAGTAATCCCCCTTTTGTGCGTCCACAGTTCTGTAACTTCCCGTTTAAGGCATTCTTTACATCAATGGAGTGACAAAATGTTATTGTTTGCAAGCACCTTGATAAACGGGACAAGACCGTGTTGCACTAGCACTGCATGAGTTTTGATCAAAGTGTATGGGCCGTCTTTTGATTTGAATGTCGGAACTCGATCTCCCACTAAGTTTACATAGTGACCGCCCTTAAAGCCTTGTGATTTACGACTTAGTGCAGTATTTTCATGAGTTTCCTTTCAAACTAAACTTAGTTGATGTAAATGTACTTAATAAGGATGTGTACACAAATGTTAGTAATCACTGATTTGGACTGTGTGTACAAGTTTGAACTAGATATGTTGCTCTCATAAAAAGGCCACAACATGAACGAGTAGGATAATACTCTCTTTGGTGCATCTGCATATCAGAATCTTCCGAGAGACAAACATGATGTCATTCACTCGACGTTCTTGTTTTGTAGTTTTAAGCTTTTTTTCTAAAAGACGATGTAAAAACTGTTCAATTCACTTGCTCATTCCGACACGAACAACTGTGTACTACAGTTTTTCAAAGGGTACACATCATGTAGTGAGTAGAATTCAAAGAATATCCAAGGTAAATTGAAACACGCTTGTGGCTTTTAGGGCTTTAATTGTCTGATAATTAAAATATACCGAAAAGTTCCCTGCAACCACCTGTAAAGAGATGTGAAAATTTCTTTTACAAAGAGATCAACTTCAGATAATACTTTTGAGGATATGAGAGCAAGTGATTTGCTTCACTCCTCATCTGTACACAGCCAGATAGCCACGGCTTAAAAATAAATTGTGCTGTTCCGATAACATGGTTTTCAAAAATAGGGTAGGGAGCTACAGGTGGGCAGGAATTTTTTTCCAAAATATTTTTATTTTTAAATATGCATTTCTCAGGGGTTCAGGGCGGTCAAACACTGGCCACAACATTTCAAGAAAAATGTATCATACATATAAAAGGGGGAAAATATAAAAGACATCCTCGTTCAAGCAAAAATCAAATGCCAAGTAACGAACTCGTGATTTTAAGGGATTTTCCTTTCTTTTTTACTTGTGTGTTTACGTAGCTCTAAAATGTTCAGGGTCGGCAGGTAAAAAATAGGGTAGGGTTATATCGGGTTATCGGAAAAGCACTATATTTTTGATCGGCCCAATCGTGTCGACTAGTCAGCGGCCAGCACACACAAGGTTTATAATAGTTGTAAGCTGACTTGTTCATTTTTCGACCTCAATATGAGAAAGAAAATTCTTCGAAAGTTTATTTCATCGACCATTTCTCTAGAATCCATGAGTATATATGTATATAACTGTGTGTCGCGTTTGATTCCGAACTGCATTCGATAGTACGTTACTCAATGACCAGTCTTCCAGAGTTCGTTCATTTTTTAAAAATATATACGAACACACTGAATAGGTTTCTAGTATTATGGGTTAATAAACAGTTGTTTCTCCCACATGTAATGAAAATACGATCAAACGGAGTAGAAGTGTTGGTATGATGGTGGGAGGCCCATAGATATAACAGGTTCACACAACCATGCCACGCAGTTAATATACATGTAATACAAACATATTTCCACACTCACCCTTATCCTACGATCTGGCCGGCAGCTATATCGTGGTAGTTTCGTAAATGTCGCTGTTAAAATTCTAAATTAAAACATTTATGGATCGAGAACGCAGAATACGGGCGCAGATTGATATTGCAGAACAGGAGTGCAGTTCGACATTGCAGATTGAAATGCGCTAGCGCAGATTGGGGACGCAGACTATCAATTTCTGACCACTCACATACCTGGTTTTAGAGTCAAAGGCCTTGTCTTGCGTTCTCTCACCATCAAAACGGGGTAAGCCTAATTCACGTGCCGCGAGCCACGAGCCACGATCCGCGTGCCGCGAGCCAAAGTTCACGATGCACGGATTAGCATGTTAGCTAGAATAGGTGCATTTTCACTCTAATTCACTTTATCGATTCATCTTCACTATTAAATCACATTTAATAGACACCTTGTATGTGCATAAAGTGATGACCTGCGATATGTGTGTTCACGCAATTCAACATGTGCTGGCCGGTAAGGGACTGGAAAAAATATAGGGAGAGAGGTCGAATTTTTCTAAATGATGCTGAAAAAAGTGACTCTCCCAAATTGTTATGCCGTCCATGTACGTGCTATAGTCAACATCAATAATATTTTATTTGACAAATATTTACTAATTCATAATGTGACGCCTCATCCCACCAAATGTGAAGGCTGTTGCACTAATATACTGGCAAATAAGTAAAATTCAGGTCAAAGGTCATCCTGGTTACTTGATATTTTTGCTGTACACTTTCGTCCCATGATGGCTGTCCACTAAAAATCAGACCTTTAGCAATATTGGCTGGGTCAAATGTCATCCTGGTCGTTTGATATTTTTGCAGAAATCTTAGTTAACATAATCATTTCCGTCCACTAAACTTCAGACCTCTACCTGTGTTAGCTAGCCTATAATTTATAGATGTGCATAATTAGTGAGGTACAGGATGATTTGAGGGTCGAAGGTCGGTGTCCCATACCAGTCACAGTTCGATAGACACCAGCCGTCTTTGACTCTTACGTAGGATAAGCCTCAACTTAGTTGCAGAGTGGGGATAGGGCAGGTCAAAGGTCATAAATTATCAAAAATAATATTGTAAAATCTTCTTAATATTCGCAGCTTAAGACCTAGATATTTGAAATATAGCAACCTTATCATATGGTCTACAAAACTAATGTACAGAATTTTGATTGATCAATTTTTAATGTTACAATTTTACGGGCAATGTGATTTTGAAAAATACTGGCCCTCCCTCCCTATAATTTCTCTCGAGTCCCTTTCTGCATATGCCCCTTGATGTAGAATTCGTAAACACACATTCGCTTCACCAGTTCATGCATTTAGAAGGCGGCGTTGAAGCCCGAATGTTGATTTATCCATGAAAATAAATCAATGAATTACATTAGAGTGAAGATGCGCCTATTTCTAGCTTAACATGCTAATCCGTGCATCGTGAACTTTGGCTCGCGGCACACGGATCGTGGCTTGTTAATTAGGCTTACCCATCAAAACGACAGTAAATCGTAACCTCCCCCCTACTCTATAACTGAAGAAGAAGTGTTTGATATCTGTTCTCCGACAAATTACTTTTGGAACCATTCACATCTTAGCATCTATTTTATTGATATTATAGCTGTTAATAAGATCGTCTACCCTGGCTTACGGACGCGCGTGATCGAGATTGGCATTTGTTTGGAAGTCACCCAACCACCGAACCACCGCACGAACCACCCAAATGATCTACTATCTTAATAAAACGGATGAACCCCACTCAGACAAACATTTTCTAGTTTATTACCATCACCAACCGATCGACAAATCTTATCGCCGAGGAAATTAGTACTTGATCTGAAATTATAGCAATGCGTTGAAAACGCGGCAAAGAGACACAATTGAAAATATTTGCAGTGGAGAGCAAGTGTTCATAATTTTACTGACAGAATACGAGAAGTCTATGATTTCCTTGCTGAAATATTGTTAGCCGGATAATTAATTAATAGTTATGATTTTGCAGTCCTACATCGTCCAAACAATCGGGCTAAGACGAGAAATTTACAATGGAAATCCTGCGCCACGCAACGCTTTGAGTACCAAGGGTGCATAGAGGTTTTATTTTATTTCTTGACTGTGAATTATCTATTCGCTATTCACTCGCAGGGAAAATAGGAGCGTTATTATTATTCGACTAGCTGCAAGGCGAATATTCTTTTAGGTTTATTTGATCACAATGTTCATCCAATTTTACTATGCCAGTATACAGCCTCATTCGTTGTCGTCACATCTCTTAAAATACGTACGTCTCCTTGTGAATAGGACGCATCAGAGTAAGGACAAAGAGATGTCACATCATAACGCTGAGTTCGGAGTCCACTGCGGAATTGCTAGAATTTGACAAGAATTTGCTACCTTTGGTCATCGCAACTGTGAAAGAGAAATTGAAATATTCCCATTCAATATATTGAGTAACTCATTCGTGGTTCTACAACTATAGCAGTAACCTAAGATGTCCGAGGTCCGTTTGTCTGGTCACTACAAATGATGATGCATTTACAATCACCATTATAGTTCCTAAAGCACGTATGCCAAAGTAATAACAATCACGGCAGTTAAGCGTGAAAGTAGACTAAGTCTGTCTTTGCAATATCGTGCTGAAATATCTAGACTTTCCGATATCATCGTTCAACTGTCTGATATGCTCAACGAAAAGAAAAGTCTGAAAGCCAAGCCTTGCTGATTGATATTTTTGAAAGCCTTACTTGCGCAGCACGTGCCCCGTTTTTGTGAGAATTTTGACAAGTAAAATAGACAAGCGGTGTCAATAAGATGACTGAATTGTAACCTATAACCCTATAGCGTACTGCGAAAATATTGAATTATAGCACAACACGTCTTGATTGGTCGGACAGTTGAATGTGACAGTCTAAAAATGATCGAAATTCGAAAAAGGTATGTTCGTTATTTGCAAAGTTGCAAGTTCAATTTTTTACAATCTGTTGACATAAAATGACTTGGTTTGTCGTACTCCTTCGAATGTTTACTCAAATAAACTCTACTTAGTTGTCATCAGAGAGTACATAGCATCTATCATGTAACGTTGAGGATTCTCTATAAGGCAATTAAAGTGTTTGTTTCCGTAAGAGACACGCCTCTCTTCTACATAGCCTTAAAACATTAATTTATCTTGGTTAATTTTCTCGTTTTATGTTTTCACCATGCCCAAGTCGCGAAGAAATGGCAAAATTTAATATAAATCGAAACACTGAAATCATTGGGACGCAATTTGCAGAAGTTCTACTCTGTTCCAATCTGTATCACACATAGTGTCGGTGCGATTGGTAAACCTAGAGGCATTGGGGCTTGCACTGTTTGGTATCGCCTGCCATTGATAAACTCAATATATGAAGTAAGTCAAGATGCCAAAATCAGTTTGATAAAATTGCTGTTCCATCAGGTGATAAGGAAGTAGGCAGTCTGAATAGAGATGCAGCAAAAGTAATAGCAGCAAAATCGGCGCGAGATGTCCGAATTGAAAGGTTTATTTGAACCAAAGAAGAAATGGCTGGTACAATATAATTCTATGCCGATGAAAGCGTGGTTAATTTATTACCAACATTGTCAAAGATTCTCAGTTTTAATACCACATCCTG
Organism: Ptychodera flava; assembly: GCF_041260155.1. Classification (NCBI taxonomy): domain Eukaryota; kingdom Metazoa; phylum Hemichordata; class Enteropneusta; family Ptychoderidae; genus Ptychodera; species Ptychodera flava. The sequence goes on along the minus strand of NW_027248358.1, from coordinate 1,128,645 downwards.
TAAAAGCCTAAAAACACAAACAAAACGCTGCCTTTTAGGGCCAACGCATCCTCCAAAAAGAGTTACTGACAGTAAATAATCGCCAATGGTATAACTAAACGTTTTCACTTTTGCAAATGGCTGCGGCTTCATAGATTAACATGCCTTTGCTATAGTTTTGAAAGGTTATACCACAGTCATTCTTACTTGGCACCGTTGGTTTGAATTGTTCCCCACATCGTAGACTGTAACTATTACAAACATGCAACAAATACATGAAGAGAATTTTAGGACAAAATTTCTTGATAAATAGACAACAAGAGATTCGATGAAAGTCTAGGGAACGCGATAATTAATTTTAGCGAAATAGTCGCCTTTTTCGACATGGCGGGAATTTCTGATAGTGAAAATTCCCCTGTCCACAGTAATTCACCCAAGATAAACAAGATCATTAGTTCGTGCCCGCCTTCGGGCAAATGCTTTGTAATTATCGAACAAATAGTTAAAGTAAGTTCATTGTTGTCACAAGTGAGAAGCAAAAAAGCTACGAACTCTTAAACTGTTCACCTAATCTCGAGTAGCTAGGATATTCCTTTCTCGTTTAGGCTACACACATCATAAACGCAATCTAGTCACATTCGGTAAAATCAGAAAGCATGCACAGGCCATGTTGTCATCTAAATGACAAAAAAAGAGAATTATCACCTGGTCGTTCACGACAATAGGTATCTATGTCAACAATTTAAGAGACTAAGAGTGATCTCCGATGTTTCCGTCAAATTAAACAAACAGCATTGCATTACATCATGAAATCAAAATGTTCGCCTGAGGCGCAAATTTGATTATAAAACTCGTTCATAATACATTCACCTGGCATGTTATAGTCCTTGTGTTTTAGTTTTGGCGGTGCATATAATGACGGTTCTTATCCCTAAATATAGACTCGACCGCTGTCTGAACTTTCGACGAACATGAGTACTTTCATAATGTAGAGGTACAATTTCCCCAACAACAATGGGGGTCAAGTGCCACGAAAAAGCTGCTGGCCAAGCCTCAAAATATTATGTTGTAAAATCAATATTTCATCAGAGACTATTGCAACAACTATCGTAACAATAAAACAACAAGATTATGACGCCAGTATATTCCATAGAAATTACTTGAATAATTTTCAGAATGAACGAACGAACCCCAAGCTGGTCACATTATGGGCAATCTGTTCCGTAAGCGAAAACACTGTAAACAGAGATGGGTGAGGCCCGATAGACCGACGTTACATTGTTCTCGCCGTTGAGTTTCAGTCGACTTTGATTTTGTTGAAATATGGCACAACTTTGTCTGACGTAAACTTCTTGGCCAATGCTGTCTTTGCTGTGAACGTGTATCATTTTGCTGAAGGTGCCAGATGTGGACTCAAAATATTATCTCTTGCATTTAATCCGAACGTGAGCGCCGAGGTCCTCGCTCAACCTGTGCTGACCAATGACTAGATATGACTGACGAGATGCCTCTGGCTTATTGGCATTACACAAAAAGTAGTTCAAAATTTTACACGCAGAAGCGTTCAGGAAACCTTCTTTTCTTTTGCAAAGGATAACGAATTCATGAGATACGCACAATATTCCGTATTAAATATAACCGGTGATTTTTTTTACTTCATTCTCAGATTGTTACTGATATTGTACTCGATTATCCAGTATTGTGGCCCGTGATGTTTTCTTCTTTAAGCAATTGAACTCTATAACCTACTCGGCTTCGCCTCCTACATCGTCAGGAGTTTACTTTCGCTCCTTATGGACTGGGAAGGTGTGGGTATAACAATGAATATTATCGCCTGAATACATTGTTTTATGTGCCCGTGAGCAGGTGAAAATTTGCTCGACGCTACAACGCTAGCATATAAGCCCACGTATTTAGACAATATTTTTATTGCATGCTCTTCACAATTAACACTATATGACATAACTAACATGCATGGCATTCTCACAACTTTACCATTATCGACCCGCATCGAACAGATTTCAGCTAAGTCAAACTAGTCACTGCGCGCACGGATATTCTTAAAGCGTCTGAAATCAAAAGGTCGACAAGCTTCACCGGAGGGGGTACTATGGAAACCGGTAGGTACATCGTTCACACGACGGCAAACTCCCCGGATGTTCCAATTCAAATAAATGCACTGATTTGCAAATACATCGAGGCATGTCATGAAGTGAACATTTTATTCGTTTCGATCGGAAATTATGAGTGGCGCAATGTCCGTGCAATCTGCGGTCTTCGACTCGTGACACAAAAATTCGACTCGTGGTGACACGCTCTTACGTCACTAGTATTTCCATACGCTGACGACGAAAGTTGATATGGTTCTAATAATATTAGATAAACCTGCGTATGTTGATTATAGACAGAGATTGGTATCTGCAAACCTTTAAACTCTGACTTTATGCTAGTACGTGCTTGATCTGATACAGTTTTATCAATCATTTACACAAATATGGTCTGCATTCCATATCAATAACATTTTCGAGTTTTCATGCTCTAACGCTCACACCGTCTGAGTAGTGGCCAGGTTCAAATACAGAGACAACAGACCGTTTTAACATTCTTTCTTGCCGGCAACTCTTCAAATACTCATGGATTGAATATCCCAATAGGGGACTGGTTAGATTGTCGACAGACATTTGCGCCATTTTAGTCGCTGCAGTAACACAGCATGTACACTGCTAAGTTCAAGGACATTTGTCTTACACAAGACGCGTGCCTTTGGCATTCTCGACTCATGACCCAACCTTTATGTGCGACTAAGAGAAACTACACCATGAAAGAAAACAAAATGCACGAGGGACTATCTACAGTCTTGAGACTGGCTGGATAGACGGGATTTGTATCATCTTCCGTAGAATATAATATATTTTATTTTTTAATAAATACGGAAATAAAAGGGGCTATATTGTAGTTTTCGAGACTACATACATACGTACATACATACGTACGTACGTACATACGTACGTACGTACGTACATACATACATACATACATACATACATACATACATACATACATACATACATACATACATACATACATACATACATACATACATACATACATACATACATACATACATACATACATACATACATACATACATACATACATACATACATACATACATACATACATACATACATACATACATACATACATACATACATACGTACATACGTACATACATACATACATACATACATACATACATACATGCACTAGCAAGTTCTGTGAGACGATTCTCTCGCAGAACCAAACGAAAAAAGCGCTGACTTACACGTGACAGTGAGTCACCATTTGCAATGATGACACAGGCATTCAAGAAAATCGGGCGACCCTATATTTTGATTGAACTGTACATTATACAACGATGCTTTTATAGTTGGGTGGCATATATCTATATTTTCTTTCGAAAACACGCCCTCTTCGTTAATTTTATGTATTAGTAGACATTAAAGAACTTTCCCGTCTTTTGCTTATCTTATTTGAACAATATTTCCAAGTGTTAGAAAAAATTGCAATGCAGCTAAAAAAGATGAAAACTAATGACTGTGAGGTGCTAACTTTTGTTTTTATCACAAAAAAATCAATCGTGCCATATCTGTAAACAAACATATGGACATTTTCAACAGCAATGTAAGGAATTTAAGAAGTATGGTTTTGGATTTTATTGGGAAAATGATAATTATTTCGATAAAATGCCATTTATTTTGCAAATGATCATATTTGTAGATCAAATACCTCTACACATCAATACATTATTTTATCTAGTAGACGCCTAACAATGACAAAATTTGGTCCAGAGGCTGATGTGTACAATTTCTTCACCTTTATGTCATGTCATATTCGAATTTCAAGCATTTTGATATCTTTGAATCGCAAATTTTCCCGACGCATTCAATACAGTGAATCAAAAAAAATGAAAATAACTTTATCTCAACGAGGTGTCGCTAAGGAATACATTCGTCACGGGACTGTCTATCTCGAAATCCTTCAAGTTATATTCTTTCCAGAATCAATTTCGAAATATTTTATTGCAGAATGGACGCACGCCTATGGATGATGCGTTGGAATATTACACTTATGCTCTTCAGAATGGGGTAAGTTGGGTCTATGCAGAGTGTTCTAAAAAGAGTCAGTCCAACTACAACCATAGAAGCAACACGTAGAGTGCGGGAACACACCAGGATCATGACATAGATAAATTAATAATGAAGGCAGTTCAACCAGTACTCCTTGTCATCTAATGATCTTTATTTAAAAAATACCGACCTTTCGGCAACACACAAGTTGCCTTCTTCAGGGCAAAAGCTGACAGATAACAAGATATGAACTGAATATGCTCACGTGTTTTACAACAGGTTCATTAATAGTAGTACGCTTCACAGAACAATGAGATATATGTTATCACTATATGTAGCAGGTTTTTTCAACTTCCTACAGTACTCTCAGAGTTTACTCATTAATTACAAAACTTTATTTAATATGCAAATGAGCTGTTCATTAACTTGACACAGCTCAATGCTTTATGGGACAATTAGATACTCATCAGATCAACATTTGTAGCATGTTTTATTTAATTTAATGCTGTAATTTTAGAGTAATGTCACTAATTACAAAGTTCATTAAATATGCAAATAAACCCTAAATTAACTTGACACTGTTCAATGATTCATAGCACAATTAAATATTTATCAAATCAATATCTGTAACACGTTTCACAAAATTTTGGTGCGGAAATTTCAGAGTTATATACCTAATTACAAAGTTTATTAAATATGCAAATGAACCCTTAATTAACTTTACACTACTAAATGCTTTACGATACAGTTAGATATTTGTCGTATCATTATGTGCAGCAGTTTTCATCACATTTGATGCTGTTATTTCGGAGTTATATGACTAATTATAAGACTTCATGAAATATGCAAATGAGCTAATTATTAACTTGACACTGCTCAATGCTTCTCAGTACAATTGGATATTTATCAGATCAACATCTGTAGCAAGTTTCATCAAATTTAACGCTGTAATTTTGGAGTTATATCACTGATTACAAAGTTCATTAAATATGCAAATGAACCCTTAATTAACTTCACACAACTAAATGCTCTACACCACACTTAGATATCTGTCGGATCAGTATCTGCAGCAGATTTCATCACATTTGGTGCAGTTATTTTGGAGTTATATCACTAATTACAAAACTTCATAAAATATGCAAATGACCTATTTGTTAACTTGACACTGCCAAATACTTCTCAGTACAATAAGATATTTATCAAACCAATATCTGTACCCAATTTCACTTACTTGGGTGCCGTAATTTCAGAGTTATATACCGAATTACAAAGTTCATTAAATATGCAAATGAACCCTAATTAATTTCACACTACTAAATGCTTTACACTACAGTTAGATATCAGTCGGATCAGTATGTGCAGCAGATTTCATCACATTTGGTAAAGTTATATCGGAGTTATATGACTAATTACAACCTTCATAAAATGTGCAAATGAGCAATTTATTAACTTGACACTGCCTTATGCTTCTAAGTATAATTAGATGTATATCAGATCAATATTTGTTGCAAGTATCATCAAGTTTGGTGCAGGAATTTCAGAGTTATCTCACTAATAACAAAAGTTCATTAAATATGCAAATGAGAAGATAATTGACATGACACTCACAGTATCATCATAATGTTCTTAGATTGTCATCTGTGAAAAGTTTCATGAAATTTGGTGCAGTATTTCTTGATATATGTCTATACTGTCATTGCCGTCTCCATAGGGAAACCATTTTACGGAAAAAAAACAATATTGCATAACTTCATTAATATGGAAGCCACACTAACCAAAATCTAATCAGTTCTTGCAAGTAGCATAGGGTACCTGTGTACCAAATCTGACTTGAATCCGTTCAGGCATTTTGAGTTATCGTGTAAACAGACAGACAGACAGACACACACACACTAACACACACACACACACACACACACACACGGACAGACAGACAGACATCGCTATGACATTAGCCCACGTGTTTACACACGTGAGCTAATGAGCACAAACAGAAGTAAAAATCGGGCTGGTAAAAAGTAAACTGAGAGTAAAAACGAAATAAAATGAGAATTACAATACTTGTGAAAACTGGAATTACAGTGAGTGAAAAAACCACAACGACAGTTGTAAGGAACGAAATTAAAAACCAGTAGTGATAAAAAACAGTGAAAAGCGCTATGACCAAAAAATTAAAGATCAATAAGCCTTTTGAAACAAGAAGGGTGGTTGAAACAAAGGAACAATGGACTGAAACTGACCTGGGTGCGGAGAGTGGAACTGTACCAGCTGAAGTGGAGGGTCGGAATGAGCAAGTTCATGGTGAAGGGACTCCTAAGACGGAAAAAATAGTCTGAACTAAGGGGTCCCCTAAGTGGTTGGAAAAGGGGAAGAGTTGAAACGCGGGAAAGTAGCTTTATCCTTCTCTTTGGTTAATGCCCTTGGGTGTGAGTGTGTCAATATCTGCAATGTATTTTTGTTCACATAGTCTTCTTTTTCTGGGTATTTGTGGTGTGTACTTTGTGTAAACCAGTAGCTTGGAAGTGAGATGGACTGTGGTCGAGTTGATTGAAATGTTCTGAGACTGGGTGGGTTTACGACTGTGGATTGTGTATATGTGTTCGTAAATTCGTCTTTTGAGTTCCCTTTTCGTTTCCCCAATGTATTGTTTTGAACATTTTTGGCAGGTGATAATGTAAATGAGGTTACGGGTGTTGCATGAGATTTTGCCGATGATGTTGTGGGTTTTACCTGTTGTGGAGCTGGTGATTGTGTTGGTTTCTGTAATGAATTGGCATTGATTGCAGTTGCCGCAGCGTTTAGTTTCACCTGTTGTGGGCTGATGAGGTAGTTTTTTGAGGTCTGCTCTTACGAGAATTTTTCTAAGATTTGGAGGTTGTCTGAAGGCTGTGATAGGTACTTCCGGAATGGCTTTGTTTATTCCTTTGTCCTCGGAGATGATACCCAATGTCTGCGGATAATGTTGGAAATCTTAGGGAGAGTGGGGTTAAAGGTGGTGACAAAGGGGATTCTCTTGTGACAAAGGGGATTCTCTTGTGCTGGGGCTTATCAGTGGGTTTTGTGGTAAGTAAGTGGTTTCTTTCTATGTTTCTGGCTTTTTCAATGTAAGTTTTGACTGTTTGGGGTTTGTAGCCTCGTTTCGCAAAATGATGTGTCATTTCTTTGGTTGCTTTGTCATAAGTTGAAGTGTCTGAACAGATACGTCGATAACGGAGAGTTTGGCTCCAAATGACTGAATTGAACGTGTGATTAGAATGGCAGGATGTTGGCCAGAGATAGGGATGTTTATCTGTGGGTTTACTGTAGATCGAAGTATGAATAGAGTTGTTTTGTATCGACATATCAGTGTCTAGGAAAGCAATGTGTTTTGAGCTATGTTCTATGGTGAATTTGATGGTGGGGTGTACTTCATTGCAGTGTTGATGGAATTTCAGGAGAACGAAGAGGCCATGGATCCAGATAAAGCGGACGTCGTCAATAAATCTACGCCATTGTGTGGGCTGAAGGGGTGTGTTATGAAGGATCGTATTTTCAATTTTGCCCATCGCGAGGTTAGCATATGACGGGGCTACTTTAGAACCCATAGCCGTTCCATGTTTTTGAAGGTAGAAATTGCCTTGGAAAGTGAAGAAGTTGTGTTCAAGAATGAATTGGAGCATTTCAATTAGAAGATCTGTATTTTCGACGTTGTGCATTGTAAGAAATTCTCATTTTATTTCGTTTTTACTCTCAGTTTACTTTTTACCAGCCCGATTTTTACTTCTGTTTGTGCTCATTTTTATTTGTCAGCTTTTGCCCTGAAGAAGGCAACTTGTGTGTTGCCGAAACGTCGGTATTTTTAAATAAAGATCATTAGAAGACAAGGAGTACTGGTTGAACTGCCTTCTTTATTAATTTACCTTGGGTCTATGTCTAGTCTTAATGTTTTATCCATATTCATGACATTTGAAGTACCTTTGGAATCGTGTAGCATTTCTAGATTCTTAACTGTTAAACTCTGTTCAAATCCATATTTAATTCGACTGCAAATAAGAGGAATACATGTTCTTCTTTGTATCGGCGCTTCTATCTATCTATCTATCTATCTATCTATCTATCTATCTATCTATCTATCTATCTATCTATCTATCTATCTATCTTATCTATCTATCTATCTATCTATCTATCTATCTATCTATCTATCTATCTATCTATCTATCTATCTATCTATCTATCTATTACACACATACACACATACACACACACACACACACACACATATATATATATATATATATATATATATATATATATATATATATATATAATATATACTTTTGTGTTTCATCGGTATAACAAGGAGTATGTTCGCTTTAGTCTCTATGCAAACTAAGACAAATATCATTACAATTATTTCAGCATGTCCAGAAACAGATCAACGGTGCGCGTACCATAATATTACTGCTCACTTTGGCACGTGGTACCATCTCGATAAAGGTAATCGTCCTTTTTATCATTAACTTCAAAGTAAACATGTAATATATAATAATTGTCATCAATACCGTATGATGTAGCTAACTTTTGTAACGAACGTTTAAACCTTCGAATTTGTTTACGAATACGCGGTATGTTGTGATAGCTGCCACTCGTTTTTTGTCTAAGTGTGCACGAAAATGCACCAAAACATGTAAGCCAACACTGCCTCCAATTGAACGTAATCAAAATTAATTAGCAAGTAACAGTAACATAATTGCCTGGTTATTTACTATTCGTAAAGTCAAATATTCCATGCCATAATTGTTGAGATATACATTGTAATATGGTTTAAACTTAAAGACAAGACACGATTTGATTGACATGCCACTTTTGCGATCTGTCTTGACATCATACTTCAACTACGTTGACTTCCTTAATAGCACTTAGCCTAGTGTTTTCGGTGTTTGTCAGATTTTGCCTAGAAATATGGGATGATATATTTTCGCCGTTTAAATGAATGTCTCATGACTGCTGACATAACTGTCTCATCTGTGGGTAGATAATTAATTTGCACGACGGTTATTATTCAAACTTTTAAGGGCTCTTTTTAACAACTCCCCGTAGCTCCGTCAGCGAGAGACAAAAAATCATGTATCGAACATTAGAGTTCTGCTTTCACAAGGAAACCAAATAATATGGTATTTTTTCAATAATTTTGTCTTTTCAATTAGCCAATTTATTTTGACAATAAATTCCCTCGTTGAAAAGAAAATATTTTAAAAATGTACTGACACATTTGATAAAACAAACAACCAGCCCGCCGTGGTTCCGTTCAGGAAATTCCACGGCGATCAGATTTGGTTGTGTATTCAAAATTTCATTATGAGAAAAACCGTGCCCTTAGCACACTCTGTTTCTAGACACTCATTACAATGACAATACAGAAGTGTAGATAATACTTGCAATCCAATAAGCACCCTTTGTTTTTTCATAAAACAAGCGTGTTTACGAGCTTTCACAGGGGGAGTGGTAACAGCCAGTTACTTTACAATGACAACAAGAGTGCATTTAATCAGATATGAAATGGTTGGTCTGGCTACTGTTGGTACACATGCCCTTCACTTTTAAAGCACAGTTTTGTTCAACAGGTTTATTTCTTAGATCAAGAAATCACCCAAATTTTCTAGGATCCTGTCTAAGATGGGGCTATTTCTGACTTATATGATATATATCTAATGAAATGCTTAAACTTTGGAAAAGGTACATCTATCGTCAGGTACAGTTTATTTGCGATGCGCTGAGGCTCTTGTTGATATCTTGCGTACGAGGTTACACAATTTCCCAGAAGCAGCTGGATTCACACTTTTGTCGGGGTGGAAGCTGCAAGGGAGACCCACCCGAATCCCGCTGATTTTATCATGGGGACGCATTACCCCAATCATACTGGGATTGGGTTGTAATGTTGGCAGCGTCAGTGCCGAAGTACAACCAAATCATGCATGGTTTCTTGGAAACCGAAAATAATGGTGACGCAGAGACTGTGCCGATACTAGGCATTGATGACGTTGCGTTAGAACAGGAGTGAACAACCTAACCATAAACGGCCCTTTTCAGGGCCACTACCTATTCCAAAATGAGAGCTATCGAAAACCTTTATCAACATGTTATACTGAAAAACACTTTGATTTAGCGGCATACTTTTTTAGCGAATTTTGATTTCTAATAAAATTGGCAGCTAAATTTAGCTATGAAGGCATGGTAAATAAAATACAGAGAAAATTTTGAATTAGTTGCATCTTAAATTAGTAAATTTAAACACCTAGCTAAATTAGCTAAAACGATGTTCTAGCTGAAAAGACAAGTTTTACAGTAAGCTGCACGTTCCACCGAGAAGTTTGAAGACGCATAAGAGTTTATTTCTGATATCGTTGCTTCTCTTCTGTGACAAAGTGATAGTAAATATCTGAATTGCATAGCATTTGAAAAAAATGCCCGATGACACTTAATAAGTACATTGGTCAATAAAAAAGTAATGCTGGGCTCGCACAATTATAAAGTACCTCAGTCGCTTGTTTTTCCGAAACACGCTGACCGGCCGTGCTGAAGTAAACACCGCGTTTACTACATTACGGCCGCCGGCGTGTATCACGGTGTTCCGTGCAGCACGGCCGGCCAGCTTGTATCGGCAAACAAGCGACTGATACCGAATAATTCACCATGCATAACATAACACAAAAGAAACAGTCGATGTGCGACAGATGAAATGCGGAGAGAAATGGTATGAAGTTGTTTATGTTTTTTCGCGGCATTCGCTTGCCAAAGAAATTTATCCATGAACAAGTATCATTCATCGTTTTTCGTGTTTCCTTTTGTCAGCGCTCGTAGAATATAGGCCTACCATCATTCTGTGACGCGTGCCGCGCATCCCATTGAACATGTCAATCCTGTCAGCGTGTTAACAACATAGTCATCGTCAAGTGTGACCATCTTTTGTTACGCTAACACGGTGTACATGACAAAATTTCTCTCCGGCAGCTTCGTTCTCACCTTTGGCTGTAATCCAGCAAACACCTTTTTTTACCGCCGTTTTGGGGGATTAGGCGAGGATATGAAATTACAACGTTTGTGCCGGCTTGGTTTGGCATGATCGAAAAATATTTGCAGTGAGTGATGATCATGCGATTGGGAAGAATTGGAATCAGAAAAATATTTATTGTATCTTTTCAGCACCTTAACACTTTCACCGCGGGAGGGCGCATTCTGCGCCAACGGCCAGACTGCAGGAGGCGCGTAAACGCGCCAAGAACGTACGCGTTTATATGCGTTCGATATACGTTGGCTTTGTCTGATCTACATCATGTTTGTTGACTATTTCCTCAAGCCTAGCTTAGCGCACGGGGTACAGGTCAAACCTAAATGAGCATGCGCGCCAAATTTGTAAACAAATGCTGCCATACTCGGTCATTTCTCTGCCGTAATTTGTAAAGATCGTGTGATCAGTTGTTGTTTTCTGTCAGAAGGTATTTAAAAATGGCGACGCGGGCACAGTTTAACACCGACTAGGCCCTTGAGCATGCTTTACTAGACAGTGATAGTGGAATTGTCAGTGATCGTGAAACTGAACTCGATGGAGATAGCGTAAGTCAAATTTCAAATTACAACTCTAATACCGATCTTGAATATGTCCCGAAATCCTCGGAATTGATAATGTGTTTTACAGCAGTCTGGTCTACGTTGTGATGTTGGCACTTTTAAAATTGATTTCAACATTTTTATTAGTATTACTTGGGATAGCACAGAAATAAGTTGCGTAATTTGATATATTGTCATTCATTTGTTATAAGATGGTCTTCTTCACGAAATAGAGAAGGGGAAGGATATTGAATTCGGAAATGCTTGAAAAATGAAACGTGTAAATAAAAAATAATGTCTGTCCATTTGCTTACAAAAAATGGGGTATAGTTGCAACAACATGTTTTGCATCAAACCACAGTAATTTGCTGGAACACACACGACTGAATGCAAAAATACTCACTATAATTGGTTGTTCGGCGTACTTCACTTTGAATTTCAAGAGGACTTTGCTGCAGAAAAGTACTCCCTTAGCGTATTAATTAGCAGAATACGCAACATGTCCACTTATAATGCAACAGTGCAGTGCCAGCAATACATCCTGGACACCAGCAAAAATAACATATCAAATAGACCGAAAACCGTTGAGAAAAGGGGAAAAATATATGGTGTAGGCACTAAAGCTTAAAATGCGTGAATGATGAGGACAGAAGTCCACTAACAGAGTTTCGCATCCGGCAGAGCAGAACGTAATGATTATATAAATTGTGAAGATAGCGTAAGGTTTTACCGATGAAGCAATATGAGACAATCAAATTATGACGGCACAGCATTGCATTGCCGTAAAACAAGGCTCTGCTTCATACATAGAATACTCTCATTGCTAGTAGTATTTTGCAGTAGTACATCGAGAAAATACAACAGAAAGGCAAGCCCTACTAAAACTAAATATATTTGTAAAATGTTGCAGAGCAAATAAAAATGAGTATAAAGGAAACTAACATATTGTGTCATTAGTTAATGCTGTTTGTAATTATCAATACAAAATCACGCTGAAGATATTAAATGGAGCCTATTAAATCTTCAAATTTAGATGAACTTGTATTCTTATTTATAATAATTGGAGTCGTGTAAATGACACTCCGTTACCCGACAGTAGAGACGTAATGCCAGGCAAGGGAAAGTGGAAGATAGGAAAAGTGTACTTCTACATAACAAATTTATTAAAACAAGCGGCGCAGAAGGCAGGACGACACAACTTCAGTCGCGTTAAAAAGTGACGTACTGAAGGAATTGGATATTAGATTAAATTTTTAGAAATATTTTTGAAGAAAAAGGTTTGAGTATGGCAAGTGTGAGAGAAAATTGTAGCCCAGTACGTAGACTTTACTCTCCTTTTAACATCAATTTCCAAATACGTAGCCTTGTCTCCTCATGATGACCGACGAGAAAAAAAAACTCATTTTTTACGAAACTTTGTTGTAAGTAAGAGATAAACGTGCCTTGAACACGAACAAGCAAGTGTGAAATGTGTCAAAATATTTAACGCGTTTACTTCTAAGAGTGTAAGTGCATATGGAAAATGTTCGGGCTGTCTCGCATGTGAAAGTAAGAAGGCAGTGACACTTTATAATGTATATATTGTCGTGTTCTGATATACACCGCCCTCTATCAGTAGAGAAAGTTTACTGTTCACCAGAGGTTCATGGGTAATTGTAACTGTAACAATGGCGGGATTCAATAAATCACTGTTGTGTTGTAAAGTTTAATCTGGTCTGTGGAGTTAAATCTGAGCCATCCAGGCGACATATCACATTGGCGACGAGGAGTATCACCGAAAGAACTTTTCAAGATGAGTGAGAAAGGGAAAAAACGTCATTTCAATCTTTGATTGTGCTGGAGATGCAGCGACGGTAGGTCAACGATGGAAAAGGTGGTTGGCTTCCTTCGAACTTTTTGCAGACGCCAAAGGTTTGATTTTAGACCCGGACAAGCCAAATATTGCCAGACAGAGGCGAGCACAGTTGTTACACTTAGCTGGACCCGACGTACAGGATGTTTTCAGTACACTGGATGATACAGGTACGCCAACTGAGTATAGCAAGGCCGTTGATGCTTTGAACTCTCACTTTGTGCCAGTAGCAAACTCAGCATACGCGAGGCGAAGTTTTCGATCCCTTACCCACGAAAAGGGGGAAACTGTTCAGCAATTTGTAACTAGATTACGACGCGCAGCAAAAGACTGTGAGTTTGGTGCTGATGCGGACAACCAAATCCGTGATGAGGTCATTGCAAAGTGTAATTCTGATTACATACGCAGAAAGTTATTAAAAGAGGGTTCGACGCTAACACTTGCAAACACATTGACAGTAGCAAGACAGTGTGAAGAAGTTGAAAACCAAATGGCGACCCTGACAACAAGTAAGCCAGAAACAGTCGTTACCGTCAACCATGTTGACAAACGTAAGCCTAAACAGAGGGTGAAAGGCAAACGCAGCAGCCACAGCAGCAATGCATGCTACCGATGTGGGCAGAGTGGACACTATGGCAAAGACCCAAATTGCCCTGCGAGAGGAAAAAAATGTTTGAAATGCAATGGTGCCGATCATTTTGCAGCAGTCTGTAAAACAAAACAGAAGAAGGTGAATTGCGTGAACTCTGAGCAAAACCCAAGCAGTTTCAGTGGTGATTATGCATTTCACATCAAAGATCAAGCCTCAAGTGGTGTGATCCCGACTGTGATCGGTGGTGTTAAGCTGAACATGTTGGTGGATTCAGGAGCTACCACCAACATTGTGGATGAGGACACATGGAAAACTCTAAAAGCAAAGAAAATCCAGTGTGCATCGTACAAGCAAAACACCAAGTTATATCCATACGCATCTGACAAGCCCTTGACAGTTATTGGTGGATTCTCCTGTGACATCAAAGTGGGCAAACAGAAAACAGTTGCCAAGTTCACTGTTGTGAAAGGGAGTGGTGTACCACTGCTCGGTAAAACTACAGCTACCGAACTTGGAGCACTGAAGGTTGGAGTAGATGTTGTGAACTCTATCTCTGATCAAAAAGGTGAGATGCTACGCCAATACCCAGAAGTGTTTAGGGGAGTTGGAAAACTGAACACTAAACAAGTCACAATACATGTCGATGATCAGGTTAAACCAGTAGCACAGCCACTGAGGCGTACACCCTTCAACCTAAGAAGTAAGGTAGAACAGAAAATCCAAGAGTTAGTGGAAAACGACATTATTGAACCAGCTGAAGGCCCAAGCAGGTGGGTTAACCCAGTGGTTGTCGTTCCCAAAGCCAATGGGGACATACGTCTATGTCTTGACATGAGGAGAGCCAATGAAGCCATTATCAGAGGCAGATACCCAATTCCACTGTAGATGAAATACTTCAAACTATGAATGGATCCACAGTATTCAGTAAGTTAGATCTGAAGTGGGGCTACCATCAGCTGGAGCTGGACCCTGAGTCAAGAGACATCTGCACATTTGTGACACACTGTGGTCTATACAGGTACAAGAGACTCCTGTTGGTGTAAATTCGGCCAGTGAACTGTACCAACACGAAATCTCTTCAGCATTAGCCAGAATAACAGGGGTAGACAACATTTCTGACGACATGATCGTGCATGCCCCTAACCATGCGATGCGTGACTAGCGAGTCCATCAAGTCATGAACAGACTTAAGCAGTGCGGACTAACCTTGAACATTGATAAGTGTGTATTCTCCATGAGTAAGCTCGAGTTCATGGGAATGCTGCTTTCAGAGAAGGGAGTTGGCCCTACTGAGTCACGAGTAAAAGCCATCCTTGAAGCTAGGGAACCCCAAAATGCAGCCGAAGTGCGGAGCTTCCTGGGATTAGTCAACTTCAGTTGTCGATTTATCCCACACTGTTCAACGATCTGTGAACCACTGTCTGAACTTAGACGTGAAGGTGTGAAGTTTAAATTTGGGCAGCGTCAACGCAATGCATTCAACGAATTGAAACGACGAATGGCAGACGCTACCACACTAGCATATTTCAGTAAGACAGCACGCACAGTTGTCCTTGCAGATGCAAGTCCGGTCGGATTGGGTGCTGTGTTGGCCCAGGAACAACCAGATGGCAGTTTAAGACCAGTAAGTTATGCCAGCAGATCTCTGACTGACGTCGAGCGGCGATATTCTCAGACTGAGAAAGAGGCACTTGCTCTGGTATGGAGTTGCAAGAAGTTCCATCCATATATCTATGCCATGAAGTTCGACCTTATGACCGACCACAAACCCCTCGAGGTGATATACGGGCGTCGTTCTAAACCGAGTGCTAGAATTGAAAGGTGGGTTCTTCGCATGCAGCCATACGACTTCAATGTGGTACACATACCAGGCAAGCAGATGGTGGCTGACCCTCTCTCTCGACTTCTGAAACCTGGCAGTAAAGTTGAGCGCCATGATCACGGAGCTGATGACTATGTGAGATTTGTGGCAGTACGTGCAACACCACAAGCCCTGACAACCCGTGAAGTCGAGGAGGCTTCTGCTGTTTACACAGCATTTGCAGAGTTGAGAATGGCGATCAACTCTGGCCATTTTGAAAGCTGTAAACAATATCAACATGTGGCTGGAGAGTTGTGTATGATTGGGCAGCTGATACTACGCGGAACCCGTATTGTGCTACCTACAAAGCTGAGGCAACAAGCCTTAACTCTAGCCCATGAAGGACATCTCGGTGTAGTTGGCACCAAACAGAACTTGCGTACCAAAGTTTGGTGGCCAGGTTGTGACAGAGCAGCAGAAAGATTCGTCCGATCATGTTATGGTTGTCAACTTGTAGCCAGACCAGACCCAGCTGAACCAATGAGGTCTACAGTGTTACCGGATGGTCCCTGGCAAGACCTGGCAGTTGATTTGCTTGGACCCCTCCCGTCTGGTCATTCTTTGTTAGTGCTGGTGGACTACTACAGTCGGTACTACGAGGTTGACATCCTGACATCCACCACCGTAGACAAGGTAATTGACTGTCTGGAGGAACACTTCAGTCGACATGGTATTCCCGTGACGATGCGGTCTGACAATGGACCCCAATTCAAGTCGGAAGAGTATATGAAGTTTTGTGAGCTCAATGGCATCAAAGCTGTCAAGACTACTCCAAAATGGGCACAGGCCAATGGAGAGGTCGAGCGCCAGAACTCGTCCTTGTTGAAACGTCTACAAATCGCTCAGGCTGAAAAGCAAGACTGGAAGAGAGAGATACGGAAATATCTAGCATCATACAGGGCACTCACCCACCCTACAACTGGACGCAGCCCAGCAGAGCTACTATTTGGACGTAAATCACGTGGCAAATTACCAGACCTGTCGACACATCAACAAGAGGATAATGAAGTTCGAGACCGTGACGCTGAGTTGAAAGCGAAATCAAAGCTGACTGCTGATTGAGACGCGGTGCGAAACCATCAACAATTAGTGTAGGAGACGAAGTCCTGATTCAACAGGAAAAGAAGAATAAGTTGACGACTAACTTCAATGACACTCCACATACTGTTGTGCATAAAGATGGTAACCAGGTAACCGTTCAATCACCTCAAGGTGTTGATTACAAGCGAAACACATCTCATGTGAAGCTGTTTGTAAATCCCGAAACTAACTTTGTAAATCCTGAAACTAACACTGCAACAGAACCATGTGTTAAAACATCTCTTGATAATCCAAGTGAGTCTAGCATGTCACAAACTCCTAGTAGACCAACTCGCACTAGGAAACTACCAGCGAAGTATGATGACTTTGTCATGGAATGACACTGTCATGGGGCAGAATAATCCCCAAGTAACAGGCACACAATGGGTAGTCCACCCCAGCCTGTGAGTTGAATTGTTCCAAAAATTGAGTTATTTGAATTGTTAGTTCAATGGTTAATTCATTGCTGTATTCAGCTTTTGTTTAAAACTGCTCATTGTCGAAATGCAATTAAGAACTGACTGAGACACTTGTATACACTCTGAATACAGACTTTGAACAATTTACTTCATGTTGAAGAAAAAGAGGGATGTCGTGTTCTGATATACACCGCCCTCTATCAGTAGAGAAAGTTTACTGTTCACCAGAGGTTCATGGGTAATTGTAACTGTAACAATGGCGGGATTCAATAAATCACTGTTGTGTTGTAAAGTTTAATCTGGTCTGTGGAGTTAAATCTGAGCCATCCAGGCGACATATCACAGTATATGATCAGGTATATTGTAGCGAATTGTGCATGGTTGTATGCGCTGCCCTAATCAAGCTTCGAGATTGACTTATGCGATAATGTAAAAAAGAAATGGTAATCCAAGCATTTTAATTCGGGTGACACTACCAGTTCTAAGTTTTGATATAAACTTTGACATAAACATGTCAACGCATCTTTTAATGCATAGCTTTCTCAACTTTAAAACTAAAACGACTGGCATGATTGCAATCAAATAGAGGTACAAAAGTGGGTGGTACAGAAGAGGATGGCTATCCAATTACAAATACTCAGTCCCCAACAACATGTACAATGTATTAAAGCCGTCACGGCAAGCTATTGGCCCGTAGGCAGTGAAAAGTAAACTAAGGTAAATGAGGTTGATTCAACTGAATTACAGTGCCACAATTTTTAAAATATGAGAAAAATCATGAATAATATCGAGAAATGCATGCTACATGTCCCTTGTAAAAGACAAATTACGTAAAATAGTTTTATGTTATAATGTGGTTTGTATACGTTCTGTTGATATGAGAAAAGAACAAAAAAATACAAATGGTATTTTGCTATGAAACAGTAAACAAACAAATTGGAAGTAAAATAATGATACCGATCAAACTACTAATAAGCTTAATTTTGCTCTTTGAACAGAACTTTTTTCGTTGATAATCATTTGATTTTTTGGGTTTTTCGGGAATATGTAGTATAACTACAAACAGAAGGCGAGAAGAGATAGAATGAAACGCTTTTCCTGAATGCAAACATATTGACGTTACTACTAAATATCATTCCCTAATAGTTTTCTTGGTCTGGCGAAGGAAAATACGAGTGATGCAATGACCGTGTCACCACGAGTAAAAGACGGGTGGTGTGGCACGGTCATTATTACATTTGTACTGCGGATTACTTGCATCGGAGTGCGCTCGTACCACAGGTATTTGCATTGCAGTGCAATACCGAAAACATAATGCCATATCCAAATCCAAATTAGTAATACTAGCCGGAAGTAATTTTTGTTTGTAAACGTCTATTACATAAACAAACCACAAATTGTCGTCTGCAAGCCTTTTAACAAGTCGCAGTACCGTTTCAACGTTTCATGATGGAGGATTTCGATTGCACAGACGAAAACTACGACAAGGAAAATTGCATTTATTTGTCACAACTAGACGATGAATTTTACTATCCAGAAGACATGTTATTCACGGTACCTGTTGCGGAACAACAACAATCTACATTACCGTCAACATCATCCTCGACGGCCAGTCATCCTGCAGCCGGGTCGAGTAAAAGTACGTCTGCCGTGCAGAGATTTGTAGAAGTGACGGACAAAGAAGTAGATCGACAAATTGCTAAACAGAAATATCCCAACACGGCCAACAAAACCAAGCGTGAGTTGGCAGTTTTTCACGAGTGGAAAACCCATATTAGAGGAGATACGCGTCCTGTTCATAAAGTACCATTGAGTGAACTCGATGATCTGCTGGTGTCTTCGTCTGGTCGGTGAGGATGAAAAACAGCAACGAATGTGAACAAGACACATTGTCGAGCTATCAAAAGAGCACCGACAGACATCTACGAGAAATGCAGTACCCGAAGAGTATTATACGGGACGACGAGTTCAAGAAGAGCAGAGAGTCGCTTGCCGCGAAGCGAAAGAAGTTGAAAGCAGAAGGAAAGGGCAACCTACCGTGCAGATCGTCCGCGATAACATAGGCGGACGAATTGAACCTGATCGAGAGCCGGCATCTAGGTACCTCCACCCCCGATTCATTATTAACACGGTTTGGTACACGATGACGAAGTTGTTTGGATTGCGGGAAGCAATGAACACCACCAGATGAGATAGGGCGATATCGTCATCAAGGAGGATCAGCGCGGCGAGTACTTACCGTACAACGAGCGAGTGACGAAGACCGTAATGGCGAGCCGGGAAAAACGAGAAAGTTTCAACCAAGAGCATATGCTACGCCGGATAGCCCAGCGAATGCCCTGTACGAGTCTTTAAAGAATATGAATTTCGAGGACCGCAAAAGATGAAGTATCTAGATTCCCCATTCTACCTCGGAATCCAGGCAACTTCAGCAAGTGTACAGAGCGGTTTTTGGTTTCGGACGCAGCCAATGGAACGCAAGAAGATCGACACCATTATGAAACATATGTGCACAGCCGCTGGTCTCGAGGGCAAGTTGACGAACCACAGTGCCAGGAAAACGTCGATAGCCCGTTTACTACACGCAGGGGTTACGCCAAACACAGTGGTTTAGTTGAGCGGTCACAAGAACTTAATAGCCTGAACAGATACGCGATCGCCTCGGAAGACCAGCAGAAGCAGATGAGAGATATTTAACCGGACGCCCGTTCAAAGTATTAGCCACAGCAACAGAGTCACGACCGGGCGCTCCTGCCTATTGAAACGCCACCGCTTTCAGGTAAAGTCATTCTTAATAATCCAGTCCTGATTATATCGTCACAGCAAGCAAGCAGTGCTATCGCGGGCATGTTTGCCAACGCAACCATTACTGGCGGAACTTTTAATTTCAATTTCAACGTAGCAGGGAACACGTCCACCGCAAATTGCGATCACCACTCCATCGAATATCCCGCTACCAAGAGACAACCTCCTATGGTTTTGTATAATTTGGACGATGAGTAGCTCTTTCAGATCAGTGACTTTAAAGTGGCACTTGTCATTTTTCAATAGATTTACTTGCTTTGGACATAACTGGACTCTTGATACGTTTGAAACTTCCGTACGTGATCTTTACTGTGTAATGTCTGTTCGGTACGCGGTCAGATTTCGATTGTTTACACTGCACTGAATATCAGTGTCGATGCCGTCCTTCGCCAATATTTCCGTTAAAAGTGTCGTCATGTTGACCAAAGATTGCTGGTTTGTTGATATTTATGTAATAATTATAATTCATGTTTATTTTCCATGTTCATTAAAATTTTCAAAGGAATATAAGTCTTTTGTTTCATTAATTTTCCCCGGACCATCGACCACTAGCCTTTGAACGCGGAAGTATTCCTGCCTTTTGTTCACTTTCACTGTGTGAGCTAATACTTGACCTTGTGACCTGTAAATAAGTAAACAGCGTTATCCAATCAAAAGTGGGAATGCAGGACCTCCAGCCGATAAAAAGTCAATGACATCATCGTAGTGGCGCCTCTTCACAAAACAGCGTAAACAATGAATATCATTCCGCAGAACTCTGCCTGGGTTGTGTGGTCGCATTTCTTTCGTTTTTATAGGCTGTTTCAGATTTATTTTTCTGTTTATTCTCAAAGTAAAGTTAAAACATAAGTAACAATAACAGAGCCCTACGGCTAGAGAGTTCAAACATTCCGTACTGGGGGTATTTGCACTTGTGCTGGAGGTGTATTCTTGCTGCCCTCACACTCGCTATCGCTCGTGCGAGGACTGACGCAAGAATACACCTCCAGCAACTCGTGCAAATACCCCCAGTACGGAATGCTTGCACTCTCTAGCCGTAAGGTTCTGTCATATTATGTAACGAGTATTTTCCGAGCCAAACGAAGACAATTTATAAAGAATACTATACTTATCACATGCACCAGCCAATAATTCTTTACTTTTTGCAAAATAAGAGTAGTTTTCCGCAATAATTCCGTATTTGATCCTCTGAAATAAGTTAAGAATACAGTCAATGTGCCGTGAACGAGTTGTTGATCATTAATTTTGTAGTCGTCGGTCGCGTGAGCGAGGAACACGGCAACAACGTTTGTCTACGGAGCTAATGCCAGACGACCTCACCCAACACGAACCTTCCACGAAGCTATACACACGATTTCAAAGATAGCATGGGCCTAGAAATTTAACTCGGACAAAGTTACGTTATTCTTCGAGGACAAAATTTGACTGAATATCAACAGCTCAAATACTATGTAACTGTAACGTCGTGCCCGACAGTATGCAGTACCCTGATTGCAATACCCATGGAACCCACTTTAATGCGAATTTGTTGTTTACGAAAATTATTATTATCGTTGTCTATATATATATATATATATATATATATATATATATATATATATATATATATATATATATATATATATATATATATATATATTTAATATTTATCACTTACAAATACCCTGTTATTCCCACAGTGTGACATCACACAATAGTAATACTGTTTACAAGATTTCCGTATTCTCCTACTTCTGACGTTAGAAGTAGGTTAATACGGTCGGAACTTTTTTCTACTGCCATGGTAATGGTAGGTTAACGACTTTTGTCGCCAGCATTATTGCCTAGCTTCTATAGATGAAAATAGAGTAAGCTTAGGTTCTGAAGAATTTTGGCGGAATTACGTATTCATAAACATGTGACAAAAATCTACACATATTGATTACGATGATCGTGACAGTTTCTCTGTTTCTCAATCCCGTAAAATTAAAACCTCTTCAGCTTCTAGAAGTAGCCTACATGTAAATCGCTGAGTCACCTGCTGAAATTGACGAATTTATCACCGAACGGGAGGAATCGAATATACAAAAATCCACAAGTAATGCTGTCAAGCAACTGATGAAACTTTTAGCATCGGCTAAGGATTTTATTGACGTTGAATTTCAGTAGGGGGTTTATCAAGGAGGTATAAAAGGGGAGTTTAATGGCGCTGCCGTACACTTATGTGAGTCTGGTCGTGCACTCCTCGATCCGAGCCGCGGTACGAGACGAAGTGCATTCATCATAGTGACACAGATAGATGCATGACACAAGCGATAACTAGCTGGCTCGAATGAACATGAAATGGAAAATGTCAAATGTTTTGCCTTTCTGCTTTGTTTAATGTTAAGTTTATTGTTTGGTTCCATTCATAATAACGGCAAAGTTCACAGCATAAAGTTAACCCCAAAATTCCAAACAGTATTCATGATAAAGAACGCGATCGATCCAGCGATCTACCTATCGCGTACTGCATCACACTCCACGTCATTTATTTATTTTCACAGATGCACTGACGTTGCATAAATAATCGACAACAACATGATGTACAGTTTAATTGTACTTTTATTCACATGTTGTACCCAGAATCAAAATTTGACATAATTTTGAAACGGCGTTGACTAGCCGACGACTTCATTCGATCCCCGGATTTGATCGTGCAGTACTGTACAGTATAACTGGGTAAAGCAAATCGCCGCTATGTATGGCACGGCCACTATAAATTTCGAAGCATTTTTTTGACAGTATCATTTTACCTTCACATAATTGCCGCACCTGACGATACCAATCATCCCCCTTTCACCTATCCTCGGTCGTGACGGCTATATCCATTCAAATTTTGCGAGAATATCCGACGGAGAAAGACCGTTTGGAAATACCACTTCCGCACTCTGACTGAGAGCGCGCGTCCGTGACCCGAATCAGCTGGAACCGAACAACTTACTCCGCCACGCTGACACAATAAAGTCCAAATTACATCGCACGGAAAAGTAATTTTTATCAGGAATAAAAATGAATGGGTCTATGTATGTGATACTGCCGCTATCACGAATGCTTATATATTAAATAAAATTCAACATTTTGAACAACGCGTGTTATTGTCACTGATCATTCATACAGACTTTGATTAAATCACATGACCGTGACCGTGTCCATCGTACTCGCTCGTCTAAATATCCATTCAGGCGGAAAGGGACAGTACTCGGTGATCTACCGCCGCTGTACTCATGACTATAACTTTTTACAAATATTCATGAACAAAAGTCAACTACACAATTCAAAAAGTGATATTCATTGGGTAAAGAGTGGCTCTCAAATGTTTGTACAAACTTCCGCATTGGTTTATCATTCTTGATTGTCCGATAGCACGCAAACAAGCTCCCGATAGCCATCACAGCCACCGGTGCAGTATCTATGCTGTTTCTGCAACTGGTACAGATTGTTGTTACCGTCATGGGGTGTTCTACTGTTTGGAGAGCCAAATATCCCTACGCATAGATAACCTTAATCTTCTGACGGCAACTCAGAGTGTAGAAGTCCCGTATCTGACAGCAAGTGCTGATCTACAACCCTGGCACCCTTCCTTTTCTCAGCGAGTTTGCACTGACTTTTCCATACGCATGGTGAAATTATGTTGTAGAATACTTGTAACACACATCAAGTGCCAATAAACCTGAAACATATGATATTAGATCTGTAAACATTTTGCAGAACAAAATCAAAACGTTCACATCAAACAAGACATAAAATTATAGACAGTGTGTATGTTATAGTGTACAAGATACGTGTAATTTATCATATAACTATGCCTACATCGCATTACCTTGAGTCGATGTCGACGACTGTAAAAATAGCTGTGGTATTTTACGGTAAAAGTCGAGATGTTCACAATAAACGTTAATAGTTTTGGAGTGATCAAGAACAACATTTAGAACATGAAGTAAGCAACGTAAATAAACGAAAGGCTGTCGTTCATCAACGCTTCTGTTACGTAAAAAAATAAAAAAATAATAAATAAATAAATAAATAAATAAATAAATAAATAAATAAATAAATAAATAAATAAATAAATTAACTAAAGGCCTTACGGAAGAAGAACACTTCAAATTGGGATTGCAGAGAGAGAACAATTCAGATTTATACCGTTTTGTTATCTCATTGTTATTCTTGCTTTTTGTCCTTTGTATTTTGGCAAGCTCTACAGAACATTCTATTCCAGCACGAATATTGGTGAGACAGTATCGAGCGTGCAACATATCTTGACATGGTAACTCGTCTCATATTTAATCATCTGTAAAAGTACAAGTCCTCATATCACTAATTGTGATGCAGTGCCATGGCGAGCTGCAAACACTGAAGAAATTAAGAAATACCAAAATCATATCTTTGAAGCATTGTCAACGTTAGGGCGTCCAAACGAGTTTGCATTTTTGACAAGCGTCGACAAGATGGTATTAACAGCGCTATATGAAGTCATAGTCATATCATGTTGAAAGGTTTACTGTCATTGTTCCACAATTGTTCCGTACAGAAATGACATGTACAATATTGATAAGACAAACACTTATGACACTAGTACGGAATATGGCGAATGTATAGAGTGTATTTAACACGTTTTCACACTTTTGAAGAAGCGTTTGGGAATTAATTTCCATTTACTTAAGCTGCCAGAATAAATTTTCCTTAAATTTTATTACCTTAAGCATGCGGGAAATCAGATTATCTGAACAAATCAACTTGAATAATTATATTTCTTGCAAACAATCGACGAGAATGCATTTTCTTTTTTTTCGCAGTAATTGATAGGAAAATATTTTTTCGGACGATGTTAGCAGGATTTGATTTCCTGAAATAAATCTACAATATTCGTTTTGGCAATATGTTTAAAACAATTGCTGAGATTGAGAATGGCAACCCTTGAAGGAAAATGAGAGCTTACTTTTTATCACCTGGCCTGCATGAAGAAATCTCGCACATTTCTCCAGAAGTTTGAGAGAGTATCGTTTTCTCAATATTTTTTTAATTATGTTCCATACCAGTCTTAAGAAGCGATTGTTTTACAATATATATATATATATATATATATATATATATATATATATATATATATATATATATATATATTTATATATATATATATATGTGTGTGTGTGTGTGTGTGTGTGTGTGTGTGTGTGTGTGTGTGTGTGTGTACAATATATATGTACAATAAGCAATTGTTTTTTGTTTCATTTTCTTCCGAATAGAACTTTGTTAAGAAGAGCGTAAAAGTTGCAAAATTTGTTGTTAACTCACCTGACGTGACTCCTTCATCCGTCGAGATATGCGATGATAAAGCAGCAAGTACATTGGCATCATGGTACGAAAAAGGTTACACAGTGTCTGTTGTGATTTTAAGTGACAACAAGGCATTGTCGATGTTGGATAAATTCCTGGAGAAGTGTGTGATAAGTTCAATTCTTTTATTTGACGTAGATGTGAAGAATGTGAAAAAGATACAGGTATCTCATGCCTTACATTTGATCAGTATCAAATCATTTGATACTGAGAAAGTTATCTCATGGCTTTTGCCATCATCCAGGGTATTGCAATGTATTGATATAAATATAAGTGTACCATGGTCTATCAAATTGCGTTGGGCACTCGAAATTCTTAATATCAGTCACTGCACCCTCCGGGTTCAAAAACATACTCAAGCTTCTCAGGAAACTAAAACAAAATACATCCACATTGCCTGTGACGGCGTAAAACAACTGTTTCTCAATGACAATGGTTTGACTGCGTTACAGGAAGATATTGGTTCAAATATGTCAATTTCTGGATTAGAAGTGTTAAACGTTAGTAACAATTCCATACGAAGAATGCCGCCATCATTGTGTAAATTGACCAATTGCAAAGATATAAAGTTACAACGTAATCCTGCTTTGAATATACCTCCAGATATCATAGAGAGTGGTAAGGATGCCATTGTTGGTTATCTGAAGGAATTTTTAGATTCAAAGACGATACCTAATGACAATGTAAAAGCAATACTTGTTGGTCATGAAGGCGTTGGAAAGACCAGTCTTGTAAAAGCATTGACTGGACATAAAACACAAACCGTTCAGAAGACAGATGGCATCACAATTTCTGAATTATTTCTGGATAAGACGTCTTTAAAATTAACGATCTTTGACTTTGCCGGAGATGTCGATTTTCTGGAATCACACTCATTGTTTATTACAGATGACTGTGTTTTCCTTGTTGTATTTGATCTGAGTAGATTTTCCATTGGCACATCAGTAACAAATGCTTCCTGGTTGCACCAGATTGGCAGAGTAAAATTGTGGCTGCAGACACTATTCTCTTACGCGCCAAATTCCGCTGTTCTGTTGGTTGGTACCCATGCTGATGCATCTATGTTAAACAAGGATGTGCTCGAAAGTATATGGAAGAGGTTTGAGGAGCAAATTCGTGAAGTAAGAAAAACTCATCTTTGGCGTTACGCAAAAAGTCTAAACGGCAATTGTCTGATATGTAATAATCCAGAACAATTAAAAAGAGAAAGTAAGTTTGGTGGATTAGCAGGCTACGTTGCTGTTCACGAAACTGAAGAGGGTCTTAAAGATGTCAAAGAAATTGATTCCAAAGAGAAAGTTGTTGTGTCTTTTCCTCATATTCTCGGATATTTTGAGGTTTCATGTACAGAACAAATACCTAAACGTATATTTTCAAGTGGAAACAAAAGCATAGAGCAAGTTCGAAGGAATTGACGAAAGTATGTGTTGACGCTGTCATTTTATCAAATCCAGAAATACCGGAAAAATGGCACCTGCTTCGAGAAAAACTCAAATCTGAACGTTTGAAGCGTAATACTCCTCTGATATCATACAATGAGTATGAAGACATCGCAAGGTATATTGGCATTGAAACGAGAAGGCGGTAAAAAATGCTACAAGCTTTCTCTGTAGTCAGGGCGACATCGTTTTAGATAGGTCAAAAACAGGTAATGGTGTTAAGGCCAAGATCGTTGTTCTAGACGCTCAGTGGCTTGCAAATACGCTGAAGACGTTGATATCGTATGAAAGAGAGGACGGCAGCACTGAGGAATACATAGACGGCTGTGGATTATTGAGTACAATAAAGCTAAAGATAGTTTGGAAAGATATTGATTGTGAGAATCACAATGCTCTTCTAGACCTGTTTGTGTCATTGCAAGTGTGTTTCCCATATGGTGAGGAACACTGTCAAGAAAATGCCTCTGTCTCTGAATCAAATAATAATTATCTGTTTCCATGTAAGCTACCGGTTGGCCAGCCAAGTCATGAAGATTGGTTTCCTTACCCGAAACCCGGGGAGAGACAAGCTACTCTGTCGTGCAAATTTGGTTTTCTCCCACCTCTTTTTTTCTGCGATCTTATTGTTGCAGTCAGTAAGGGAACAGAATTCGCCCGAGCTATAAAACCAAAATATACAAGAAACAACATTGTCTTTCAGTGTCATGACACAGTGTCTCTTTGTTCGGAATGTAGCAAATCAAACCGTGCTTGTACGGATGAAGTACATTGTGTTCGGTTTGAGATGCTTTACTACAGCAACTCAATCCTTATAAGTGCAAGGGGGCCACAGGCTTGCTGTATGTTAGATCGACTGAAAGAAATCGTTATTACTGTTCACAATAGCACTTTGTATAACAATTGTGACATGGAGATAGCCAAAACACTAGCTTGCCCCCATTGTCTCGTAAAGCGTAAAATTGAAATCGGGACAATTGATACCATCGGAAAATCTCAAACTTGTTCCTCTGGTTTCCATGGTCACAGCTTTGGCAACAGGGATGATTTGTTGTTGTGGAATGGTGTCAATAGAATAGATCTGCATAATTTCATACTTGATGCAAGAAATGATATGGTTTGTCCAAGTCATTTCACGATTTTACCTGTAAATGTAGGTGCCATGTCCGTACTAGCCCAATTAGCACACCAGGTCCTCTCCCATCTCTGTGACGGCTATGCTGTTCACTTACTTTGTGAAAGTCCAAACCAGCTACACTTTATAATTCACCAGGATATCGACTCAGGAATGTCAAAGGTTTTATTAAAAAGTATGGAAAACATGTCTGTAGGGTCTTAAAAATTATCCAGAAATCTAGCTATTTGTTGAATTTCATACCTTGCCCGACAGTGTCTGCAGCAACCGTGTCCGATGTTGCAAAAGAAGCAAATGTCTTACTTTCTGAATTCATAATGATTTCAGAAGTCATTGTCCAGAACTGGATAAAATACCAAAAGAATCTTTTCAAGATTCTATGAAAGAATTTGAAAAAAGTAAAAGAGGTCTTAAACGTCGAGAATTGCAACGATTCCTTGGCAAAAGCGATGAAGATGGTCACTTTGGTGGGCTTTATCCTGTAGCCTATGGGGAACGAATTATTTGGGTCTGTGAGGAACACGGCAAGATACTTGAGACCCCTGAGAGTTAATGTTCTATGGTAATTCACGCTAAGGGTAGTTTTTGTAGATTTTTAGGTATTGAAATCTGAATTTAAATATATATAACACTAATATCCAGGTATATTTAAGTTCTAATTTAATTTTAACTTCTTGATAGAAAGCAGTGACATCTTAATGACAACTAATAAAGTAAACATTTTGATAGACCATCATGACACTTTTGGCTCATTAGATTATTATTTTTTTCATTATTGACAACACACTGAAAGCGGTTTTATAGATATGTATTTTAATATAGGTTAATCCACGTAGAGATTTTTCAAAACACAAAACTCTATGCCTGTATATGATATACACATAATTACTTGTAGTAATCAGAACTGTTTTTCGCTTGCAAAATTTGTAGTAATAATTATATCCTATATTAGTAGCTGAAGCATAAAATTAATTGAAATACCATATATATCAATCAGGCCCCTTATTGAATTATTTTAAATATTATATACTCAAAAACTTCTTATACTGACACCAATGTGGTATCAGATCATAAGAACCTGAGAAATGATATTCCTACAGATGACATCAACATCATATGTCATCGACGTCATAATATCGTTACTAGAGACTGATAATACGACATATTTGGTTGTTAATATCACGCCTCAGTTTTATTTGAATGTTGGCTCAAACTGTGATTATTATAGACAACTTTTATGTCTTTGAAAAATTTGATGTACTTTTGCTTTTGGCATTTGTAGTTTTTCATTCTTCAATATTTTCAATGAAAGTCAGTACCTATTCTAAATGGTGTTAATAAGACATTATGTAAAACATTATTGTTGTGTTCAATTTATTTTAGATGTTCTTATATAATTGTGATTCGAGACATCAAGTTTCCACATTATTTGGTTTTGTATTTTTATTGTATATGTCATGTAGAGGCATCACAATATCTTCATAATTGTTAGCATATTCACGCTTAAATTGAATTTGTAAAATTTATAGTTGGTAGAATTTGCCATTTCTTTATCCGGTAAAGTCATATATCTAATCCACAACATTTATGTGTAACACGTGCTATATGTAAAGGGCACTCGCTGAAGCAATTTTCATTCGTATCTACACGATGAAAAGATTGTCTATCTGTGGTAATTTAGTTTAGGACACCTTATAGCAAAACGTTTGATTTTTATAAGGCTACAACCAGGAATGTTACACGTTTATGTAATGCCTGGTCAAAGTTACATATTCAATACTAATATGCAAAAGTGGCATTGTGTTATTGTACATTCAAATAATGCATAACGAGAATATCATTTTTATAATAGTTGACATACTGCGATACTTCAAAGATGTTATACATCCAGTATTTTCATGGCAGGAAGATTACACGCAATGGCTTGTTTGATGACTTTTAGGGCGAGTGTGAGATTTTAATACGCGCCTATGTGGCAGGAACTTTAATGATTTATCGGTATTTACCACTATCAAGTAACAGCATTCAATAATCACTGGGAATCTATAATAATTTAATAAAAAGAAACAAGCTTTAGGATAGTAAAAGTAATTTTCCAGAATACAGACAAACAAAGGCTAAGTAATATGATAAATACAAAGTCAAGATGTCTGATATTTTTTTTTTGATTTTGTATTACTTTATTCAGCAGGATGTATTGACTAATTATCAAAGTAAATAGTGTTGAAAACATTGCCATATTACTCGTGAAGTAATTGGATTTCGATGAATGATGAATATACAATAAACACGCATATTTAATGATTGTGTGTCTTTCGTCCTTCTCATCTGCTGTTTCTTATTATTCTTATCATTTTTACCTATCAAATATGGTTCAAGAAAAATCGTAAGAACAAAGAGAAAGAAAACATTATTCCATTGTAAATTTTATGTAGATCATTCTCCCCACCCATGACCTGACTGTTGTTAGTCGAGACCATTCTGCAGGTCATGTGTTGAAGGTTATTCTCCTCCATTGCCACTTAGTCATGTTTAGAATCCGTGACAAATTACGTCCACCCCTTCAGATGTCATGATTCTTGATATATCATATTCTAAATCACTTGTTTTGACATTTACGATTTGAAATTTCGATGATCTAAGTCGTGACAATGCCCCAGTCCTCAAACGTTCACAGTGAATAAAACAGAAGGCAGATGCAAGACATCCTTCTTTTATATATATATATACAACGGCAATACAACGGCACCAGACTTTAAATCAAATAAGTCAAAACGTCGTTTTAGCGGGACCAATCACCTCCAGGTGATTAGTCATCTTTCAGCTGTTCTGGGCTATCATCATGACAACTATATCATTGGGCACATCGCTTTTATTCCTTCTTGCCTATACAAACTTAATATCAATAAGGTCAACTCTTAATCGCTTCTTGCATGTGAGTTTGACCCAAAGCGCCCTCTATCGTTAGTTTGATGGAAACTGGCCGTGACAAAAAAACACTTTTAATTGTTATCTATAAAGTTTCGTGTTGGCTTTTGGAAGTCAGGATTGAAGTGTGCACCTCTGCCGCACCATTTCTACGACTGGATTTGCTGTTTATGAAATAATTTTGTTGCGCTGTAGAACCAGCTAGGGCCAGGAATCAAATGCAAACGCACATTCGTCTTTTCCCTTCAAATTAAAGATTCCGCTGATGATGAACAACGAAATAGATACTTTGCAAAATGGCAAAATCGCGAAAAGACAATATTTTCACGATCAAAAAAATATTATTTCATTAAAATATAACAATTACATAATGTCCGGGACCACAACAGTTGGTTTAGGTAAGCGGACGAGTAGGAGGCGGTTTACGGAATTTAACGGTACAGTTTGCCAGTAAAACTCCGAGGCCCGCAGGGCCGAGGAGTTTTATGGCAAATTGTACCGTTCAATTCCGTAAACCGCCGACTACGAGTTCGCTGACCGTGTTATACCACGAATTTGCCGAGTTTTTGAGCCTTGTTTGCAGGCTAAAGTTTTTATTTGTAATTTTAGTGCAGTGCAAGTTGAAACTTTGGCAGGAAAACATTGACGCGTTTTGACACCTTGTTGAACGAAAGTATAAAAAACTAACCCATGATTGGATAAAACAAAGTTGACATGTGTTGCTATTGTAGTGCGATGACGTGGGTTGCGCACCTGGTTTGATTTGAATTGTATGAATTATGTTTGATTGATTGATTGGTTGGATGAAGTGAAAATATATTTGCAGATCGACGTTCAGTAGAGTCACGCTTTGCTCATTTGGGTCGAAAACCTTGAGCAGCATACACGCAATTGCCGAGTCGCTCTACGTATATCGATATGGCGGATGAAGTACAAATGAAAGCTGTATCCGGTGCACTTCAACTACCAAAGCCAAAGATGGAAAAGAAAAGTCCCCCTGTCACGCCAGTGCTAACGGCCACAATCGGAAGACCAAGCTACACAGCCACGTCAGAGAAAGGCGCAACAGAAACTGCAAGTACAAAAAAACAATATGTCTAGATCCACAATGACTGTGGTACTGCGTGTGTGTTTGCCTGTAGCTAGATTTAACTTTACCAAAGGCGACTGAAACATCTACATTCAGTGAAGTCTTAAATCTCAGCTTCGAATGATTGTGATAACAATAACCTTAACACACAAGTGATATTTGCAATCAATACCGTTATTTCA
The DNA here is from genome assembly GCF_041260155.1 of Ptychodera flava. Lineage (NCBI taxonomy): Eukaryota > Metazoa > Hemichordata > Enteropneusta > Ptychoderidae > Ptychodera > Ptychodera flava. Next base: position 1,096,214 of record NW_027248358.1, on the reverse strand, counting down.
CGGTGACCTGTAATTGATTTTGAGATGTACAGTCGTGCAAAATTAATTCAGTCCGGTGATTCTTTAAAGTGTCTTTACTCTGTACTTGATGGTAAAATAACTTTCTTATGGTATAATGTCTCGCATTTGTTTGTGTTTTTATTCGTCGCCACGTGACTTTCTTTTGTTTAAAAAGTGTCCATTTTACAAGTTCTTTTGTTTAAAAGTGTCCGATTTACTAGTAAACCGGACACTTTTAAACAAAAGAACTTGTAAATCGGACACTTTTTAAACAAAAGAAAGCCAGGTGGTATATAATAAAATATTCGGTTATGGAAATTTGAGAGCATGGTTAGAACAATGGGCACGAGGCGGAGAGTGGTATAACTATAGGTAAGCGGACGAGTAGGAGGCGGTTTACGGAATTGAACGGTACAGTTTGCCAGTAAAACTCCGAGGTCCGCAGGGCCGAGGAGTTTTTTGGCAAACTGTACCGTTAAATTCCGTAAACCGCCGACTACGAGTTCGCTGACCGTGTTATACCACGAATTTGCCGAGTTTTAGAGCCTTGTTTGCACGCCGAAAGTTTTTATTTGTAATTTTAGTGCAGTGCAAGTTGAAACTTTGGCAGGAAAACATTGACGCGTTTTGACACCTTGTTGAACGAAAGTATAAAAAACTGACCCATGATTGGATAAAACAAAGTTGACATGTGTTGCTATTGTAGTGCGATGACGTGGGTTGCGCACCTGGTTTGATTTGAATTGTATGAATTATGTTTGATTGATTGGTTGGTTGAATGAAGTGAAAAGGTGTTTGCAGATCGACGTTCAGTAGAGTCACGCTTTGCTCACTTGGGTCGAAAACCTTGAGCAACATACACGCAATTGCCGAGTCGCTCTACGTATATCGATATGGCGGATGAAGTACAAATGAAAGCTGTATCCGGTGCACTTCAACTACCAAAGCCAAAGATGGAAAAGAAAAGTCCCCCTGTCACGCCAGTGCTAACGGCCACAATCGGAAGACCAAGCTACACAGCCACGTCAGAGAAAGGCGCAACAGAAACTGCAAGTACAAAAAAAATACGTGTAGATCCACAATGACTGTGGTACTGCGTGTGTGTTTGCCTGTAGCTAAATTTAACTTTACCAAAAGCGACTGAAACCTCTACATTCAGTGTTGATAACTGACTTTGAAGTCTTAAATTTCAGCTTCGAATGATTGTGATAACAATAACCTTAACACAGAAGTGATATTTGCAATCAATACCGTTATTTCACGGTGACCTGTAATTGATTTTGAGATGTACAGTCGTGCAAAATTAATTCAGTCCGGTGATTCTTTTAAAGTGTCTTTACTCTGTACTTAATGGTGAAATAAATTTCTTCTGGTATAATGTCTCGCATTTGTTTGTTTTTTTACTCGTCGCCACGTGACTTTCTTTTGTTTAAAAAGTGTCCATTTTACAAGTTCTTTTGTTTAAAAGTGTCCGATTTACTAGTAAACCGGACAGTTTTTAACAAAAGAACTGTCCGATTTACTAGTAAATCTGACACTTTTAAACAAAAGAACTTGTAAATCGGACACTTTTAAACAAAAGAAAGCCAGGTGGTATTATATAATAAAATATTCGGTTATGGAAATTAGAGAGCATGGCTAGAACAATGGGCACGAGGCGGAGAGTGGTATAACTGGGTTTAATGAATGGATAAAGTTCATTAACGTAATTATTGTAAGAGACTTCACATACGGTCTCGCCAAAAGTGATACATGCCGAAAACTTCAATGGCGGTTAAGCCCCAAGGTTATACATGGCAAAATTATGGACCTTGTGAAAATATAAATGTGAACATGTACTCCACAATGCCTAAATTACCTGATCAGTCGAGGGCTGTGAAGTTCACAGATTATACTCGAATTCATGGCTTGAGACCTAGGGTAAGGACACGCCATTGGATGTCTGTAGGGCGCCATGAAAATAAAAGTAGTCTTTCTCTTGTTTAGTGAGGGAGCTAAAATTGACGGATTTGCGGGCAAATTTGTACGGGCTAACTTGTACATTCTTTTCATACCGAAATGGCGTCCTATAAGTATACAGAATGCCGGCGTGGCATGTCCCAATCCCGGGTCGAACGCCATGAATATGAGTCGTATTTGTGAAGTTTCAAAGCCTCCTCCGATTAAAAAGGTACTTTAGTCATTGTGGATAACGTGTTCGTACTGATATTTTCATAAGGCCCATAATTTCGTCATTTATAATTCTGAGGTTCGACTGTGATTGAAGTGTCTTCAAAATATTCCTTCATTGTATCCATTCATTAAACCCAGTAAACAAACTGCTGTGACCACGGACATTTTTAGCTCACGTGTGTAAACACGTGGGCTATTGTCATAGCGATGTCTGTCTGTCTGTCCGTGTGTGTGTGTGTGTGTTAGTGTGTGTGTGTGTGTGTGTGTCTGTCTGTCTGTCTGTTTACACGATAACTCAAAAACGCCTGAACGGATTCAAGTCAGATTTAGTACACCGGTACCATGTGTTACTTGCAAGAACTGATTAGATTTTGGTTACACTACGGCCCAAGGCGCCCCATTTTGTACGGTATTAGCGTCCCGAATTTTCGCCACACATACGTGGAGTGCGCGTTCACAGAGTAAATTTCACCTCCCGCGTCATGTTGAAAATTTCGCGCTATTTCCTTGCTGTACAGCTAAATATTAATGAAAGAGTAACAGGTCCTATTTCCCGTATATACTGCCCTTACAATTATAATATTTTGGGAAGAATTTCACATGGGAATTCCAAAAATACGTAAGCGATAACAGCCATATGCAAAATTACGTAAAAACACGGTCAACAGCAAAACGACCTTAAACTCGTCATTTCATAAAAATAAGAGGGAAACTCAAAAAAATAAAACCATAGAGTTTTAGTTACCCTTCATGATATCTGTAATACCAAATATTATAAAAAATAACAGCGAAATGAAAAAGTTAAACCAACGGTTTTTTTCAGATGTATTTTTCATTTTACGATGTGTCTAATCAGCTCGATTTCCCATAGAAAACAATGGCGTTTAATGTACTGAACAGACCGTACAACTCTCGCTCGTTCAAATTTCTGAACCAATGATAGTGAAAAATGGCACAGTGTTTCTTTGATTTATATACAAAATTCCTGTCGTTTTAGTTTTTTGAATTTCTGGACGAAACTTGTTTTAGTTGCATTTTATTTTTCCGATCGCTGAATTTTTGCTCTTGCCCTCAATAAAATGGCGATCTTACGGCGTTTGCATATGCAGAATCAGGGTCTCATATTGACGCATTTTAATCGGTTAGCGTCTCTTAAATTGTACAGACCAAATACCTGTCAGGTTGTTGTAATTTATACCAAATTTTGGCGAATATCAACTATGAAAATTCCAGTAAACTGCAAAAATAACACAGAACAGAGGCGAACCGGCACAGAGTCTCCACTTTAATCGTGCAGTGAACGTTATCGATCGATATCCTTTTGTCCGAAATTGTTACATTGTTGTCTCACTCACTCGCGTGTAGTTCCCCGTTCACAATGGCGCCAAACTACGCCGAAGTGCGCCAAAATGTGCTGAAACGTACGTAAAACTATCACCAAAACTGAAAAAAGTGTCGTCGATATACTTAAAGTGCAGGAAACCAACGGATACCTTGATGTTAAAGTGTATAAGTCAATATACGGGTAATTGTGGAAATGTTTATGACGTGACCTCAACACACAAGCGCCCGGCACGAGCGGCACCCAACAGATTTTCGATTGATAATCTATTGAAAATAAATTGATACAATGTTCGCCGTTGCCAATAGCGACCGGCTGAAAGCGCTGTTCCATAGAAATAATGCTTCGCGGAATACCGTACACTGAGGCATACTTTTGGGCCGTAGTGTTAGTGTGGCTTGCATATTAATGAGTTATGCAATATTGTTTTTTTCCTTACAATGGTTTCCCTATGGAGACGGTAATGACAGTGTAGACATATATCAAGAAATACTGCACAAATTTCATGAAACTTTTCACAGATGACAATCGAAGAACATAATGATGATACTGTGAGTGTCATGTCAATTATCTTCTCATTTGCATATTTAATGAACTTTTATTATTAGTGAGATAACTCTGAAATTCCTGCACCAAACTTGATGATACTTGCAACAAATATTGATCAAATATATATCTAATTATAGTTAGAAGCATTAGGCAGTGTCAAGTTAATAAATAGCTCATTTGCATATTTTATGAAGGTTTGTAATTAGTCATATAACTCCGATATAACTTCACCAAATGTGATGAAATCTGCTGCAGATACTGATCCGACTGATATCTAACTGTAGTGTAAAGCATTTAGTAGTGTGAAATTAATTAAGGGTTCATTTGCATATTTAATGAACTTTGTAATTAGGTATATAACTCTGAAATTACAGCACCCAAGTCAGTGAAATTTGGTACAGATATTGTTTTGATAAATATCTAATTGTACTGAGAAGCATTTGGCAGTGTCTAGTTAACAAATAGGTCATTTGCATATTTTATGAAGTTTAGTAATTAGTGATATAACTCCAAAATAACTGCACCAAATGTGATGAAATCTGCTGCAGATACTGATCCGACAGATATCTAATTGTGGTGCAGAGCATTTAGTTGTGTGAAGTTAATTAAGGGTTCATTTGCATATTTAATGAACTTTGTAATTAGTGATATTACTCCATAATTAAAGCATTACATTTGATCAAACTTGCTACAGATGTTGATCTGATAAATATCCAATTGTACTGAGAAGCATTAAGCAGTGTCAAGTTAATGATTAGCTCATTTGCATATTCCATGAAGTCTTATAATTAGTCGTATAACTCCGAAATAACTGCATCAAATGTGATGAACACTGCTGCACATACTGATACGACAGATATCTAACTGTGTTGTAAAGCATTTAGTGGTATAAAGTTAATTAAGGGTTCATTTGCATATTTAATAAACTTTGTAATTAGGTAATAACTCTGAAATTTCGGCACTAAAATTTGTAGCATTGTGCTACAGATATTGACTTGATAAATATTTAATTGTGCTATGAATCATTGAACAGTGTCAAGTTAATGTAGGGTTTATTTGCATATTTAATGAACTTTGTAATTAGTGACATTACTCTAAAATTACAGCATTAAATTAAATAAAACGAGCTACAAATGTTGATCTGATGGATATCTAATTGTCCCATAAAGCATTGAGCAGTGTCAAGTTAATTGACAGCTCATTCGCATATTAAATAAAGTTTTGTAATTAGTGATTAAACTCTGAGAGTACTGTGCGAAGTTTTAAAAAACCCTGCTACATATAGTGATAACATATATCTCATTGTTCTGTGAAGCGTACTACTATTAATGAACCTGTTGTAAAACACGTGAGCATATTCAGTTCATATCTGGTTTAATTATTGAATGTTATTCAAATATATATTTTTTTCATCTTGAAATGTTGTCATTTCGCGATTTCGCAAAGTATCTATTTCGTTAAGTTGTTCATCATAAGCCCAAAAATTCTGCCTTATTTTTCATCTTCAGCTTCTTACGCAATGTTAGATCTTTCAGCATTTTTACCGCACTTCAGTATGTTTTGATCTTTTCAGACGAATTTAATCCTGTTTCCATCGGGTAGCTGCCTGTGTTGTTCTTTTATCCAGTTTAGAGATGTCAAAATAAAACTTAGGTTTGCATTAAATGCATTGTGGAAATATGGTTACTTCAATCAGTCTGTGTCTATGTGAAATTCAATGTGTATGCGCTATGGATACCATTATGTCAGTTCAAATGATTACTGACAGTAATTTTTGCAAGTGTAAGATTACAGGCTATTAACGAAATATTTAGAATGTTTGCTAAATTGCATCGTACAAAGAAAGTATTGTCCTAGCCGTTGTCTGACAAAATTCCCTATGCGATGCACTCAGACAAATCCGAGTATTTTGTAGTCTTTATTATCATTAATCGTTATAATTTTAGTTTACAAAACGCCTGAAGGAAATAATCCAAGGTAAGTAAATTCGTTTTTTTGTCCCTGCGCTTACGGTTTCGAAATTTCAGAAAACAATCGAGAAATTTACAGAAATTGTAATCACTGGCAAAATGGTACACCTAAGCTATGATGACAAATGTTCAACTCTAAATTCACTCAGTGGTTGTGTCTGGCTTTGTTGTGTTAGATGCAGTCTTTTCTAATCATGTCTCGGAAGTGTATGTGTGTGCAAATACTTGTACTGACATTGATTATTTTCTGATTTCGCTAAAAAGACATTTCGTTTCTAGCGGGGGAGGGGGGGGGGGGGGGTAGCAATCAAAACGAAGAGATTACGCTGTCATCCGTCAGCTTTTATTATTGATTCGGTAACTACAGTGCACCAACCTCCAGGGCATATCAAAACATGCAATTGTGTGGCAATGTAAAACAGCGCCCTCGACTGGCATGACATCTCCTTACCTCTCAGCGAGTTGACTTGTACAGAATTTCGGTCATTACATGCGACCTGCCAAACTTGGGCTGAAACGAAACTATGCTCTGTCACTAACACTATTTAAGGCCCTAACCGTTTATTCTTCTACCTCGGACTTTAACCCTCATGCTGAGACCCTCCTGCCGATCAAGACGACGACATCATAGCTGACGTTTTTCTGCCTATTCTCCAAAGCAGTGCACACCACCGGGAACGGCTACATGCAAACGTGCGTCGGTAGACGTATGGTGGAGTGCACTGCTTTGGAGAACAGGCAGTTATGAAACGTCCGCTGCGATGTTGTTTTGATAGGCATTACAGTTCCTGCATTAGGGTTACGGTCCCAGGCTGACACAAAAAAGGTCAGGGCCTCAAATTGAATTAAGGGCAACATAACGTTCCGTTTTTAGCCCTAGCTGAACAACCGTTCACAGGCCGGGCTTGCGTGTACTGACCGGATTTCCTTATACATGCTATTGTAATGATCTTATTAGTCCCCGCGGACGAAGTCCGGCGGGACTTATAGATTGGGTCCCGTCCGTGTGTCCGTCCGTCCGTCCGTCCGTCCGTCCGTCCGTCATCAACAGTTTCTCAGACACTGCCAAACCAATTTTGTTCAAACTTGGCACAAAGGCATAGCACTATGACCTACAGATGCACATCGATTTATTTTGCGATACGATCCAATATGGCCGCCAGGCGGCCATTTTATTACAATTTTTCATGTACTGAGCCATAACTCAGACATGTTTCAACCAATTTTATTCAAAGTTGGTACAAGGACATTGATCAATGTCATAGATATGCATGTCAATTTGTTTTGTGATATGATCCAATATGGCCGCCAGGCGGCCATTTTATTACGATTTTTTCATGTACAGAGCCATAACTCAGGCGTGTTTCAACCGATTTTATTCAAAGTTGGTACAAGGACAATGACCAATGTCATACATATGCACATCGATTTGTTTTGTGATACGATCCAATATGGCCGCCAGGCGGCCATTTTGTTTCGATTTTTTCATGTACAGTGCCATAACTCAGGCATATCTCAACCGATTTTATTCAAACTTGGTACAAGGACATTGACCTATGTCATATATATGCGTGTCGATTTGTTTTGTGATACGATCCAATATGGCCACCAGGCGGCCATTTTATTATGATTTTTCATGTACAGCGCCATAACTCGGACATGTTTCAACAGATTTTATTCAAAGTTGGTACAAGGACATTGACCAATGTCATATATATGCATGTGGATTTGTTTTGTGATATGATCCAATATGGCCGCTAGGCGGCCATTTTGTTATGATTTTTTCGTGTACAAAGCCATAATTCAGGCATATCTCAACTGATTTTATTCAAAGTTGGTACAAGGACATTGACCTATGTTATACTTATGCACATTGAATTGTTTTGTGATACGATCCAGTATGGCCGCCTTGTGGCCATTTTTTTTACGACTTTCCATGTCCTGAACAATAACTCAGACATGTATCAAGCAAATTTATTCAAAGTTGGTACAAGGACATTTACTTATAGTATACATAAGTATATTGATTTGTTTCTCGATATGGTCTGATATGGCCACATGGTAGCAATTTTGTTATGGTTTTTTTCATGTCGAGAGCCATAACTCTAGCAAGTCTCAACTGATTTTATTCAAAGTTTGTACCTGGACATTGACTTATGTAATACATATACGTGTTGATTTTTTAAACAGTAAGATCAAATATCGCTGCGTGGCGGCAAATTTGTTACGATTTTCTCATGTACTGAGCCATAACTCAGACATACCGGTATTTCCACCAGTATCATTCAAAGTTGGTACAAGGACATTGACCTATTTCATACATGCTCGTCAGTTGTTTCACGACATGTAGCAGTATCATGTCAATTATTGAAGTTTCATAATTAGGTTGATATGTCAGAAATACTGCATCAAATTTCATGAAACTTTGTACAGATGTTAAGCTCACATTGCTTTAACAGTGAAAAAGACATTTATCAGTGTCATTTTAATTAATTTGTAATTGCATATGTGATGAACTTTCCTAATTAGAGTGATATATCCACAAACACAACGTCAAATTTGATGAAACTTGATACAGATGTTGATCTCATAGTGTTGTAAATACTACATTAAACTTTATGAAATATGGTACCGGTTATCTATTAGTGTTAGGATAGAATGAAAAAATGTTTGCAAAATCCTGTCAACTAATTCCCAGTTGTCTCATTTAATTACCTTTAGGATAGTGGCCTACATTGGTTTTATGTTTTTCATCACCATGGAACTCATTCTTGGCCATTGAGTGCCATCTGTATCAAAGTATTTTTATCACAGAACCTGTAATCAAAGTACCCATTAGCAAGCGGGGACTGGGTCATCAACGATGACTTGTTTTATTTGTTTTCGGGACGAGTTAATTAATTTTGAAAGGCCTTGGTCTCGACTGGCCGTGGGTAAGTGGGGAGACAGAACTCTTAATGTGATCAATGTTACCAGCTGTCGTCCATGCAACAGTAATCCAGGCACACACAGAAAATATAGTAATTCTCCTATTTATTCTAATTAAATATAAAAGAAATATTAAGTTACAATAATAAGAAAAACTTATCTGACTCCTGTGCGTAAAAGAGGGGGTAGGGGAGTAATGTGTAGTACAGTCTATGAGCTCTACAGTTGCCCGGGTTAAGTAAGCGTCCGTCTGCCGTGTTCACTGTCCAGTCGAGCATACAATTCCTTGATCCGGTAACTTCAACACAGATCCCGTTCAAGTCCTTTCCCGTAGCACATGTGCACAGTTGTTTGTCCTAGCACCAGAGGTCCCGCAATTCAAGCCCTGTACGGTAGTTCCGTAGGATGTCGAGATTGTCTCTGTTCAGGTACAACTGGCCAAGTGTATGCACACCCAGTGCTTCTCTCGTAGTTCAGTCACTCTGCTCAATGGTGGGACCACAGTCTTGACACCGTAGAGTCCCGGCCTTCAGCACACACAGCAGGTCCGCAGGGAGGAGTGCAGCGCAAGGATGTGAAGCGAGGAGTGAGCTTCCCAAGCTCAATCATACAGTTATATCCACTACGTATTGCATTTGACATTAAAGGTTTGGCCCTTGATAAATTGTCAAGGAGTGGACGCAAAGTCTGGTCTCAGCGTCATGGTCTGGCAAGTGCAGATCATATGTACCTACAGATGGTCGGTAATCCATCATATTTAGACACTAAGTAGGGTTTAATTGTGAGAAGGGGGAAGCTATTCCCCAAGTGTATATTTTGGCAACCTCCACCTAGAATCTGATCCAGGATGTAGCCATGCCCTTGTCAGGTTAAAATGTATAAAATGTCTTTGTGGAAATGCGGCCGAGGTGCCGACATTTCAAGTTAATTTTGATAAGTTTCACACTATTTTCTATCACATTGCATGGATTTTCTGCGTTTGTCAAAGCTCCTAAGTGTAGCTCCTATAATCATCATGCAGTAAAAATGCAAACCAAGATTCGCACACCCTTGCATACTCATCTTCCCTATATGAGCACAGGCACCGACGTTGTTGACTAAGTGTATAGTACAATTCTACAATACACTAGTAGACTACGGTGGCGCCTCTGTATATGAGTACTTTTCGTAATCTTTATTAAAATAATCAACTGGGAACCTTGATGCCCGTGTTGTAACTGCTGACCCGATAGTCTGGTCCCTTGCCCTTCTTTTACTGCTGGCTGCGCTGCTCAAAAATTTTTGAGCAAAAAGAGGTGACCTATTTTTGAGCAAAAATAGGTGACCTATTTTTGAGCAGAGCAGTCAGTTGTGATAGTGGGGCGGGGGACCAGAGAGTGCGCCTCTTTTGGTAACTTTGTCCATACCCTACGTTTTAGCAGATCTCATATTACCAATAGAGGGCGTACTGTTAAGGAAGTCGTTCTGCACCAAATCGCCAAAGGATGAAAGGCATCTGCCCCCATGGCCCGAAAACGGTACAAATTTTATTTAGTTAACGTGGCGATGGACTGTGCGACGTCAGTAGGTCATTGAGAGCTCAGACAATTTCTTGCTCATCTCCAAACTAGAACAGCAAGTTGATGCTTTTGTGTTTAGCTTGTGAATACAAAGTGTGTATAACGCATTGTGACTGTTGAAGGGACAAAGTCTGCCATTTTTCATGAATTTTGTTTGATACACGATACTACTTATATCGTTTGACGCGTTGAAAGATAATGAATGGCTTGCCATGCATATATTCAAACCCGGTTTTAAACACGCTAAACGAGACCATCGCGGAAATGAATTAATGGTCATGAACATTAATGCATTTTCGTCTAAAACCGGCTTCGAATATTTGCATGGCCACCCATTCATTTAGTATCTTTCAACATCTCAAACGATATAAGCAGTATCTTGTATAAAAAAAATCATGAAAAATGCAGACTTTGTCCCTTGAAATAAACTTTAAATGATGCAGTAACATTGTCCTTTACGTACATTCTCTATTCACAAATTGAACAAGCATGTCAACATATTGTTGAGTTCACAAAGAAGTACAAGGAAACTGCCAAATAATGCAGAAAAGTGACAGCTCCTACCTCTAAAATAAAACACCAAAATTATAGCAAAGCATTTATTCACAAACTAGAAGTATAACGTTTTACAATAGTTTTATTGGATATAAATGCAACAAATTTTAGAGAACATTACAATCAATCTTCCGATGTTGGAAGACAACAATAAAAAATAAACTTTGTGACCTTTTGACACAAACTCCTCAGTAGTAGCGGAAACGGTCGGAGCAATTTTTCCAGGTTGAAGAAACAGCAAGCTCTACCTTTAATCATAAATTAGAATCTACTTTAGAAATGTAAATGAGAAACAAAATGTCATTTAAATCGCCAATTCCATAATCATTCAAAGTCAAAACTCGGAAAACTATGGGCACCTGATACTCCTGGCAGCTGCAGTTTTAATAGGCCTCTACGGCGCGCCATATGTTTCAAAAATATTTATCGATTCAGTGCAAAAATAAACTGTCTTTCTCGATTGAAATAAAAATTAGGTGTCATTACGGAAAGAAATAAGTAAGAAAAGTATAATTAAAAACCAAAAGACAGAAATGTCATTTAATACTTCATTTTAGCTTGAGAATATTCGGTAAAGTGTAATTAGGAAATAAACAATTTGCAACGATTTGAAAAAGCCATACATCCATACCTATCGACATACATACACGTATAATAGTTCGCGTAAAAGGTACAATTAGTGCTGATTGTACAAAAAAAGTATAAGATGTTTAGTGAATGTAAACAAAAATCACAGGAAAATCACTAAAATTCACTACTACCACTCGGAAAAAAATATTACAAAAAATTAAAATGTGAACCACATACAGAAAATCATAAATATAAAAGAATCAGACAAAAAAGCCATGCATACATAAAATTATTTATGTACTTAAGAATATTAAAAAGCAGTACGTCTCATAAAAAACTGTATTGTAGATAATCAAAATATAATATGGACCACCAGCCGCTTTAACAGTAAGAGAGAAAATCAGAGAAAAAATTCGGCAGTGATGGCTCTAGACAAAAGTGGACATCATCTACTAAAAAAAATAAAAAAAAAATAAAAAAAAATAAAAAAAATAAAAAATGCCATGGACACAGCAAATACAAAAAACGCGTGGGCCTGTGGAAAGAAAAAACAAATGAGCACTCGCCACAGCAAAAAAAAAGAAAAAAAGAAGAAAAAAAAAAACGAAAAAAAACCCCGAAAAAATAAAACGAGCACTCGCCACACAAAAAAAAACCAAACGCGTGAAATTACAATTAATTTATTCAAAAAACTCATGGTTCACGTTTCCTTCGATCGATGAATCCCCAACAGCTGGGAATCCGATCACCACATACTCAAATATTTGACGAAATATTAATTGAGCATTTCAGTGATAACTTTGACATCTTGAATCCTAGCTCTGTTTGGCTGGGCCCTGCCAAGCAGAGCTACTTGAAACCGTACTTGATGAAGTGAAGTGCAATATCACCTAAAGAACGTCCAGGTTAACAGTGAATAGTTCCAGAGAGTCAAGTTAACTGAGCAAATTTGAGACAGTCCACAGTTCAGATCACGAGCGAGATGTACAACCCATGTCCCTTCATAGCAACACTGCGAACATATGGATGCCTTAGGTGCGGTACGGCAGGGGCTCACTGCAGGCCTTCCACCGCGCCGCTCTGTCATCGCCGTTATATGATTTCTACACGATTTCGTGTGGTTCGATACATAGCGGCTACCGCGTGGTATGCGGCCGCTATGTATCGAGCCACCGTTTTGTTGGGGTAGGACTCCATGGTTTGGGCACAGACTGTCTATGGTTTGGCAGAATCGGCCCTAAACTGTACAGCGAGGGGATCGCTGGTCGCCGCGTGTACTGTACTAGCGACAGGGTAACGCCGGTAACTCACAAGGGGGTACATTGAGGCACGCCATGAGCGAGGGAACCGCTGGCAGCCGACGAACCACCATGAATATTTTGTCCACTTGTAACTGTTTAACATAGAATGGGACGTGTCGGTAACTTGGAAGTCCATGAGATGATATTGAAGACTAGAAGCTGAGAGTTATCACTGAAATACCCAAAATATCTTGTCCAACATCCGAGTGTGATGATCCAAAACCCTCTGGCACTAAACTCTAACAATCACGTTTAGAATTATTCATTTACATGTTGGGCTTTTTCTGCGGGGTATCCCACTCTGTTTTTCTTTTCTCGAACGGGTCTCTTTTTTTTCTACTGTTTTTTTTTTTTTGGTAACGTCGTTTTCGTGTTTTTTTTTGTAACCTCTTTTTGTTTTTTTTTCAAGCCGCGCTGACCTCGTTTTGGTTTCTTTTCAGCCTCAACGCCAGCGCGATCTCGGTCGACTTTTCAGTTGTGATTTTCTTTCTTTTTTTAGTCATACCTGATGGTGGTTCGCTTTGTTTTTGTACTAGTGAAGTACTATTTTAGGTTTTGTTTTTAAGCATTTCAATATTTTTTGTGTGTGCTTGATTTTTTTTTGCTTTTTTCCCTTGTATCAGCATTCATTGCACCTTTATATCAAATACACGTGTATGTACGTCAATAAGTATGGGATTGTGGTATTTTCAAATTTTTGCAAACAGTTTATCTTCTCATTACGGTTTAAAGAGTATTTTACAATTAAGTATTACATAACATTCTCCCCTTTTTTGCAATAATACTTTTCTCGTTTATTTTCTTCCGTAATTCCATCGAATTTTTATTTCAATCGAGAACGACGGTTGCACGTCATCTTTATCTGTACAGACACATTCAAATATTTAATGACACATATTTCCAAATGAATGTTATTTTTGTGAAAAAAGTACATTAATAAAATACAATGATATGGACAAAAGAATTTTTTTCTTTATTATTCATACACGTTTTAGACTTTATTTAGAAAGAAATTTGACAGTTTATTTTTACTCTATGACGATAAATATTTTTGAAACATTTGGCGCGCCGTAGGGCTGCCTATCTGCTTGTTGGTGACTTCAAGTTGGCACCGGTCGGTAGAATTAAATTTGGCGGGAGAATGCGTGAAAAAGGTTGTCACGTAATGAGCCAATCTCTTGAACTCCGCAAAATATTAATTTTAGTATGAATTCAGCTCTTGGTTACAAAGCGTTTTCTTGAACAATAAAACTATCTTTCGAAATGTGCTAAAGTCTACAAGTTCCTTTGAGAATAAGGTAAACGGTTTACAAAACATTCGTGAACTCTATAACATTCCTTGTAAAAACGCAAACAATAGTATTAAGTACACGCCGGTTAGTCGCATTGGTTTCTAGCTCTACTACGGCCAAATCTTACTTCCGACAGAAAGTCGTCATCGTCGTCATCTGGGATTTCGATGGTATCCTCCGCCTCCTCCATCCCGGCACTACGTGAAGGCGGTCTTTGCTGAATAGCATTGGCGATTTCCCTGTCAGTGCTACAACTGTAGTCAGTTCCGAATACGCCATGATCTAGCCCTCTGAGGGGTGGCGCATTTTCCGGGATTGCTGCTCTGCAGTTTGGGCAGGCTTCTACTTGGATGCAACAAATGTAACAACCAATGACCTTGTTACACCCACAACAGGCGAAAACGGGGAATTATGTCCGTTAGAAACATATCATACATGTCAACATGTCCATATGGCTGCTGGATTTTCCTCTTCCTCTCTAAAGGAAAACAAAGGATGAAAATCTAGTCATAGAAAAGTACAGTATTTCACAGTGATGCATTTACTTTCGCATTTCAGCTATAAAAAATTAGTTTGGTTTATGCTCAGCAGAAATCTATGATAGCAAATACGAAATAAAAATATGTTTGAAGTTGTATACTCACTATTTCACCAATATGTCCTTTAATTTGTTTTAATTCTTCTCCTACTGCGTCTAGTTTCGATTTCCGCTTCTGTCCCAATTGGTTTCTCTGCGAGTATACTTCTTATAATCACTTTCATCTACCGCAAAAAGTTTTCTAGGAGTTCTCCAAAATTAGAGTTCTGTAAAATTGAAAAACATTTTGTACTCTTTAAACTTATAAACTACTTTTAAGACATGGTCACATTATATGATATAAAATACTGTTTACACTTACAGAACAAAATATTTTCCAGTTGATAAGAAGACGAAATCATTGGTAACAGAGCGGTTTTTCAAAAAAGAAATGCTTGCTTTTATGAGACAACCGCGAAAAACACTATGCAGTATGATATCGTAGCGAGAACCAAATTCAATGTGATCAATCCTGCTCATAATCTTACAGTCACATGTGTAGACATCTGCTGTGCTATCGAAAAACACGGCAACTGATACTAATTCAGCGCTATGTGAAAGCACCGGCATTGAAATCTTATGAGGTTATTACGAAAATACCGCAAACGATGCACGAGGACATTGGCGCAGCGTATCGCCCGACGCGAAGCGGAGGGCGATGCGAGGCGCCAATGTGCAAGTGCATCCTTTGCGGTATTTTCGTAATAACCTTATTATTATACATCTTATATTCTTGACTGGGGCATCAACGTTGTCAGAGTAATGACCGTTTTCGTGCAATGTCAACAATTTTTCTTCCGATTTATAGCGCCAGTGTGGAACGCTATCTCTGACGCACTTCTGCAAGTTCTGGATAGCGTGTGTGCACTACACACGTATTTTCAGAGCGCGCGCGAGACATGTTCTGACACTTGGCCAATGAGTCCCTTGAAACCGTTCAACAGTGAACGCGCACATGCAGCCGCAGGGAATGGGGCGCCTGGAAACAGTACGTGTTACGGAACAGGCGTTCCGTACGGCTTTTTTAGCGCACGCAAAATTATATTGTTCTCGATGGTAGATGTATATTAAATTCCAATATTCTCTCTAGGAAACTTTATATGCAAGTAAACCGCCAATATTCACACTGAAACAGAATGCCGAACTACAAGCAGACAGATGTCCCTAAAACATGACAGCGTCCCCAAAAGCATGATGTATCCATTCCTGCACTGACAAATTGAATTGGCCCTGGAAGGAATTTTCTGCAGTAAGTTTTATTTTGAAAAGCGTGAAACGATTCACCAAGTTGTATTGCTGAATTCCAACGTGTATATGCATGATGCAAACCCACTATAGACTCACAAAAGAGGGCTGATCATTAAAAAAAATCAAGTGTTTCACCTGCTTCTTTTGAAATATATAACATATTGCCTGATTATAGTGACATTACTGTCATGCCCCTGTTGATTGACAGATACCTAGAAGCGAGCGAATCTATATATATAAACTACACAATCGATATAATTTAAGTTACCTATTCTTTGAATTTGTATGTTTGTGGTCTAATGACATATCGCTTAATAATCCATGTAAAAGTAAGTTAAAACGAGTAATTAGAAATGTTCCATCTTCACTTGTGCTGTGACAACGGACCATTTGTATTTTCATTTGAAAAGTACAAGTGTGCCAAATCTTCGATACATTGTGGTCACTGATAAAATATTGACACTGGTGTCTTACTACCTACTAATTTTGGCAACTATTTAATTTTGGATAGTCTTACCTTAAGTTTCGTTGGGCAAACCAGAGAAAGAAAGTTGCGCAACAGGCTACATATAGTGATAACATATACCTTATTGTTCTGTGAAGTGTACTACTATTAATGAACCTGTTGTAAAACACGTGAGCATATTCAGTTCATATCTGGTTAAGATGGTGCCGTAACCCTCCGACATCAACAGTCTTTTTCCCGTTTTTTCCAGAAAGTTTTGAAAGGTTTTGAACAATCTGACAGTCTCTTTGAAAAAATGGGATGTCTCTGCGGTCACACGCATCGACCAAATGGCGTTGTAATCCAGCAGCTATGTTTGTCAATGAGTATGGGGGATATAGTTTACCATCCTTGCGTTTTATTTCGCATATGAACCTTGCAAACTAATAATCAAGGGATTGCAATGAACCGGATTCAAGTTTAGGTGTAGGCCAATTATGATCAGTGACACTGCGAAGTTGAACGTTCCTCCACATGGCCCATTCATTGTACAGTGCTACAACCAAACTGATGGCATGCCCTATTCGCACCTGTATTCTTCCACTCAGATTTTGCATGAATTGAGACTTTGTCACGTGACTTGAAAATCGTTTGTCCATTGACCTTCGTAACAGCTTTCATACTAGTACAAGCTCTCATGTTAGTACCGCATCCAGTTGAGTTCCTTCCACTCAAAACCAAGATCAAACCAAGATCAAAAGACATTCGCAGTCTATGATCAAAGTACCGGCCTCAGTGTTATTTCAAGTACAACTGAAAGTATTGTCGATAACACAAATATATATAGAGTTCATGGTTGTCACCTGCAAGACCAATTAGAATACAATTCGAGTAATTTGTTCAGGCCGAGTGATAAGTCAGATAATGAACTCGTTGGTCGATTATGCGCTAAAAACAAAAAAAATAATTTTTGTGCTTTATTTTTATGTAAGTTGGTCCATAGACCCTCGAGGGTTTATGGTCCATGTGAATTTAGCTAAAACAAAGGGCCTTTTCAAGTGTGCAGTCAACGAAGTACAAAGCTGACTGTACCATTAGTTATCAGGGGTGACCGACGGGAGTGAGGGGCTGAATAAGCGCGTTAATGGAAGGGTTGAACTGGCAGCGGCGGGAATAGTTTTTTTTTTACTGGTTTATCACTTTTTGAAGGATTGAACAATTGTCATAAGAACATTTTCTTCTTTTTAATTACTTCAAGAATACAACTATCGCTGAAGGCAAAGTAACCAGTCTGACATCGTATTGAAATATTTGCCACATTTATTTCTGAGGTGTGAAGATATATTCACTCCATGCAAAGTTTATTGTCCTGTAATGTCTTTTGCCGTTTTGTCACCCAACTTTACACGCAATTCAACTTATGCAAACGCGTCTGTACTACCGAAAAGTTGTCAATAGTCTCTCTCTGGTTTTATTTGTCTTAAGGATGATAAATACCTTTTAGACACTTTCAGATTTTTATTTTTTTTTCGATTGAAGAAGTCCCAAACCACAATAAGATATGTATTTTCTAAAAGCCCTGATATAGAGAAATCCAACCAAGCACAGTAAACGGCCATTATTTGCATGAGAGTCACATGACAAGCGTTTTGCTGAACCTTCCAAAAACGACCCCCCCCCCCCCCCTTGTGAGCACGTTCCAAGATTTCCGGTTATAATTTGTTCATTGACAAGCCTTGACAATATCCTCCAAATCCGTGTCTGCGATTTTTTCTCGGCGGCTCCATTCAAATTATATGGCGTGACAATTACAATTCCTTGAAAAGCACCTTATTCTAACACCTTCCAGAGCGTAAACCAAAAAAAAAGCATATAAAGGAAATCAAAGACGTGGATTTTGAGTTCATTATGTTTCCAATGGACAGTGTGAATTTCAACAGCTGGTGTGTGTGAGCGCGAATTGACGAGGTGCCAAAGAAGGATATCTCATTCACAAATTGAATTCGAGAAAAACACAAAAAGACATGTTTTGTTACTTAGCCACGGCATATTGTAATTAAAATTGCATTAACCTAAACGAGGGCATATTTGTTACTAGTGATAATGTCGACCGGGGATGACAGTTGTCCAAAGAAAAACTTCCGAGGAATATAAATCGCTGAAAACAACCGATATTTCGGATCCTTCGTTTCGGCACTTCGCTATAGCAAAATGCTTCACCGCGCGAAAACAATGGCGTCAGCAGGCGTTACTGATATCGGGCGTGTCAAAAATTCGTATGTAAATAAGCTTGCCTGCGTTCTCAAGATAAACACTGCGACACGACGTAGACTTCATACTATCGAACTAATTGTTTATTGTTCACAAGTTGTGAGAAGTAATCTAATAAATGACGAAAAGACGCAAAGCACCGCAAAGCGGCGAGTTTAACCTCCTACCACAACCATAACTATGGGTATTTTCGAGATATAAGCTTACATGTATAATTAGGGTTTCCATACGAAGTTTGGTTGGTACCAACTGATGTTTCCGTATTTTGACGAGTAGCGCAGCGACTTTATCGTGCCTTCGACAAACAGCTCATTATAAATTTCCATTAACATGTATATTTTAATTATGTAGCGATAACTGTCATAGCGACACGACCTAACTTTTTAGCCGTGTGATTTCTAGGCTGTAGACTGGCCAAAATTTTGTCTCACTAAAGGCGTCATTTATTCATGCATGTGAACCTTTACGCACCTTTGTACGGTGGACGAATACGACAATCGCCGCGCTGTGTTAAAAAAAGCGCCGACCTGTGTTAAAAGCGCCGCGCTGTGTAAAAAATGTCCGCGCTGTGTTAAAGAAAGCGCCGCGCTGTGTGAAAATCGCCGCGCTGTGTTAAAAATGTCCCAAAGGAAAGCTTGTGAACAACTCTTTGAAGGGTCACATCGCCACTTTGTAGCAAACAGTCTGAACTTCACGGTGCCGTTAAAAAACGAATTAGTAATTACTCTCCGAGTTTTCTGGCTTTGTAAGTGTGTTCTGAGCCACAACGATCACTGACCGTGGCCTTGTCTGGAGCGGCATGATGAAAACCATTTTGTTGTGTGGCTCTCGTAAATTTATTCATCTGTCTTTTTTTGGCTCGTTAAATGCATTCGCCGACATTTCACATTTGGTCAAACAACAATTTGATCGCGAGTCTCGAGAGTTACGAAGGCAACTTGTTCTGAAAGTTTATTGCGAGTCCGTGACCACGGGGATATTAACAGAATGCGTTATTTTTAAAAACCCACAAGGTTAATTTTTGTACAAATAATGAAAAACGGGTCGGGTACTTCGGTTGATCACTAAAATATCGCCTTCTTTGACATGTTGAAACCAGGTATATGGCATCGTTCGTTGGTTACGGCTGCCCGTGGCGTTGAGGTATGGAATAACGAGAGCAGTGGATAGGCCAGCAGCACTTCACAGCATGGTTGAGTTCATCCACGCGATGAACCAGTTGTCGATTCGAAATAGCAAGTTCGGCGATGATGTAATGTTTCGAGTTAACGTAATTATTTTTAAAATAATAATTTTTTAAAATTTAAAAAGGATCATATGGACACGAATTTGGACGTAAGTGCATACTTTACAATCAAAATGGCCTTTGACCCATCATCTGATCAGTGCTGCATGCATATGCCTCGAATGTCTGCTCAAAAGGGGTCCGTGGTCTGGTTTTTGACTACTGCTCTTAACTCCGGTCAGTCGGTAGAGATTCCAAACCAAAGCAAGGTCATTCGAACGTAATGTAGAAAAGTCATATGTCTCTGTCTGTTTGATTGATTCATATTACCCGGCAACGTTTCCTGATCGGTCCGAGGAGAGGTCGACGTATTTTTTCGCGCACAATTTCGGGGAAATACAAGTTCGTGGGGGATTGTCGTCCGATCGACTGTCAAATCGCATCACATCGCAACCATTCCAAAAATAAAACGACACTGAAACCCTTGGTGAGGTACTTGGATGTAACCTTTATTCATTGGATCACGTTCAGATGCACTGAGGACGGTGCATAATAAGATTACCATGCCAACGATACCGAGTTTGACCGATATGTAAAACACAATCACTGCATCAGAAAAAAGACGTTTCGGTTTTGTTCGGTTCCAATTAGTTCGGAGCAGGAACAATTTTGGATATCGGACTTTATCAGGTGTACAAAATATAATCTGAAACGGACATAATAATTTGATGTTCAGCATCATAGGTTGGGATTCTGGGAACACTTTTTGAATGTCATACATTGTATTGACCGACATCATATACCAGAAAAAGTCGTCACGGTGTTTTTTGTTGTTTTTTTTTCGGCCATAATTTCATTCGGAGCAGGATCAAAGAATTTCGAGTGTAGAACTTTGTTGCGTGTCGACTCACATGTAAAATGTTAACAGAAGTGGACGTATTTTTTTGTTTTCGGTCGTAATATTAAGTTGCACGGAGAACAGTTTTGGTTGTCTTACAGTCTATCGGTTATGGACAGACGTGAAACATACTAGTGAAACATGTAGTTTTTGGCCGCAATGCGTTTTGAGCGGAAACAATTCTGTATGTCGAAAACTCACTTGTTGGACTAGGCTTTGGACATTATTGTTACGGTATATTGCTGACAGGCGGGCGTAATCCTGGTTTTTGGAGAAGCCCAACAACGTCACTGTGTAAATTACGCAACGTTGTGTCACTCAGGATCGATTATGCAAATAGCGATGCAAATGTATCCACGATGTTTACAAAAGTTTTCCCATTGGACATTGGATAGCCACGTGCATTTGTTTTGATTTTTAAAACTCGTGAATTACACTTAAAGTATTACTTATCCGGAACCAGCGACACATCTCTATGATTAGCCTAGAATCCTATTCGTCCAACGGCCCGCTTGCCTCCGTACCTCCGACCAAGTGGGTCGGAGGTACGGATGCTAGCGGACGAATAGGATTTCAGGCTACTCAATGATAGGCCTTACTTTGAGGCGTATGCCCAGAGAATTTTGAATATTCAACAGAATAATGACCGATTTGGTATTTATTATCCTTAATTACCCTTATTGTCATGAAAATTTCCCACTCTTTTGTCCCTCCCTGCGACATAGAATCCCATCAGCTCGCCCATTCAGTCCCTCAAAGCCGTCGACAACCCCTCAAAAATAATGACACAGTCCGCTGGGTGCTTCTGTGGCAGCATAGGGCCAAAACGAACCATAGACCCGACCCTGGCAATCGCATTGTAGTTGCCCACACTTTCCTCTGGCACTCATGTAATAGAATTAGCTGTCCACGGTACTGTGGCCAATTTGGACAAGGAAAACGTCTGCCGGTCATCAACACATCGAGTATTATGTCATGAACTATTCCGTTTGAAGACATATTCTGTGCAGCGAAAGACAGAGAGACATCGGTAAGGTACATAATGTTTTTTTTTTGAACTATTTCATTGCTATTGGATTGTCTTCCAAATTTGGATAGACCATGGAGAAAGAGCCTCACCGATTCAAACGGAGCAATGTTGTTTCAAACAGGCGCAAAGTAAGTTTGGCGACAATGACACTGAACCTACGATATTGTATTTAGAAACTACTGTGTCCAAGGGCAGGCAAAGAGGTTATGGAGTTGTGCATAGGGCTAGTGTCAAAATCTTCCAAACTGAAATTAATAGTTCACGCTGTAGATACATTAGCGTCTTTGGACGCCATCAATCCCGCGCAATTCCACTCGATTTGGACTATAGCAATGCTGGCGTCACGAAGTACCAGCACGGACTCGACAACATGGTCTAACTCATTTATACGTTTGAAATTTATCCAGTAACTTATCTCCTAGAGATATGCTGCACAATACACCAATATTCTAATGTATTTCAACCACTTGTAATATCGAGCTGTCTAATCACAGTCTGTGCTTTATTAACGTCGTTGTAATTTATTCATGGCGTGGGTTTGAAACAATAGAATTGTAGCATGCCACGCACGGCGAGTGATATAACGCGAGTGATTTGAGTTTGGAGTTTCAGTGTTTGGCACACACGGATTTCTTGATTGTGAAGTACAAGGCGTTCTCTACTACCTCCATGCTCTAACACACAACATCAAAGTATGTATCGATTGCTGCATGTTTACTTATCATACAGAATGAATACACTTAAGTAGAACTTTAAAACTCTCGAAAAAGTTTTTTTTCCTGATTCAGACGTCGACGTATAATAGGCTTAAAACTTCGGCCATGGCCCGTGTTACACCGTAAGCCTCGTTCGTTAATTTTGGCTTTCCTCTCGCCATTGCCCATAAATATAGAATAACGGGCGATGCGATGACCGTTAACGTTTATTTATTGGCAAGGGCGAAAGAAAAGCCAAAAATTAACGCGGGGGGCTTGTCGAGCCCGTTAATTTTGGTTTCACTCGCCCGCGCCCATTAATACACGCTAATGGTTAGCGTGGAGTCTGTTATTTCTATTATCAACAAACTCAAGAAAACCGCTAAAATTTACGAAAATTTCCCACGCGAAAGACAACGCCCCAAGAACTTGTATTACAGAAATGTGATGCATTCACTGAACAGTGTGTAGTGCAGAATGCGACGCAATGTCACGCACCCTGTAAAAATTTTGGAAATCCGGAGATTTGTTTTGAAATAGTCTCAAAACGTGGCCCATAAATGCTCCATTTTTGTGATAGAATATGATCACAATTTGCGTTTAATCTGTAAAGTTACGATGTTTACGATATTCATATTCACAGGCACGTAAACAAACAATTACTATAGAAATAACGGACGACGCGCTGACCATTCACGGTTATTTATGGGCGAGGGCAAGAGAAAAGCCAAAAATTAACGGGCGAGGCTTGCCGAGCCCGTTAATTTGGCTTTCCTCGATTGTCTCTCTTTTAAACTAAATTCTAAACCGTCGTTAGGTGATATTACAATATTACCTTACGAGAACACGTTTCCTTTCTTAAAACATGCAGAAAATGTACTTATATCAAACTTTTCGAAATTTCCCTTTTTCATCACCACATTTCATCCATAATAATAATTTACAATGTATGGAATCATAATCGACGTGATGGAATTAAGCAGTAGTGAATCAATGGTTATATCTAAACTTTTACATTGCACTCTCTCTCTCTCTCTCTCTCTCTCTCTCTCTCTCTCTCTCTCTCTCTCTCTCTCTCTCTCTCTGACATCAAGATTTTACACTTTTGAACTTTTGTTGATAATGAAGGATTTGATTTAAACGAACGCATATCTTTTGCGGACTTTTTATGACAAATGACAATCTCACATTGTCCTCATAAAGGTACTATCACTGCATGCAACTTATAAAATGTTCATAAAGCCGTGTAAACGGTGTAATGCATGCTAAAGGATACTTCGTGAAATATTTCAACTGTAAACCTGAAAATTTTGCGTTTCGGAGAAGAACACAAAATTCAAGACAATCGCTTTTTCCCAGAACTTTGACGGAAGAACTTATACATACGTATTCCATTTATGCTTGTATTTCAGAAAATTAAAAAAACGTCTGTTGTACGGAGTTATTTTCATTAAGTTCAACCACAAGGGAATAAATCTGCAGAAAAATGACAAGTCTTTTGTCGGAGGAAGAACATGAACAAAAGTCACTTGATGGAAAGGAAAGAGCATTTGTTTGTGAAGAAAGTGGTAAACGTTTTACCCAGAATGAAGACATGAAATACCACTCACTGGATCATATTGATGAGCAGCAGTTTGTCTGCAATGTATGCGGTAAAGACTTCAGTAGCAGAGAATCCCTCAAAATCCACGTCAGGATACATACAGGGGAAAAGCCGTACGTCTGCAAAGTATGTAGTAAGGGGTTTACACAGAGTGGAAGTCTACAAAATCACACAAGGATACATACAAATGAAAAGCCATTTGTCTGCAAAGTGTGTGGGAAAGGATTCGCACAGAGTGGAAGTCTACAAAATCATACAAGGATACATACAAATGAAAAGCCATTTGTCTGCAAAGTGTGTGGGAAGCGTTTTGCAACAAGCGGACATCGAACAGCTCACATGAGGACACATACAAATGAAAAGCCGTTTGTCTGCGAAGTGTGTGGGAAGGGATTTGCACAGTGTGGACATCTGAAAGATCACACCAGGATACATACAAATGAAAAGCCATTTGTCTGCAAAGTGTGTGGGATGTGTTTTGCAACAAACAGATATCGAACATCTCACATGAGGACACATACAAATGAAAAGCCTTTGGCTGTGAAGTGTGTGGGAAGGGATTTGCACGGAATGGAAGTCTAAAAGATCACATGAGGACACATACAAATGAAAAGCCCTTCGTCTGCAAAGTGTGCGGAAAGGGGTTTGCATTGGCCGGACATCTTGAAAATCACACCAGTACACATACAAAGGAAAAGCCATTTGTCTGTGTAGTGTGCGGGAAGGCTTTTGCTCGGAGTGGACATCTAAAAAATCACATCATGACACATACAAATGAAAAGCTATTTGTCTGCGAAGTGTGTGGTAAGGGTTGTACAAGAAAGGAAAATCTAAAAGTTCACATCAGGACACATACAAATGAAAAGCCATTTATATGCGAAGTGTGTGGGAAGGGTTTTGTACGGGGATGGAATCTAAAGGTTCACATCAGGACACATACAAATGAATAGCCATTTGTTTGCAAAGTGTGTGGCAAAAGCTATTCACACAGTCGAAGTCTCGCATATCATAAGACGACACACAAAAGAAATGAACAATTTGTTTGAAAAATGTGTGGTAAGAAATTACCACTCATTCTTTGACTGAATTGATTCAAATGAAATGCCATTTTCTGTGAAATCCTTGATTAGAAAATTACCTAGAATAGGTTTTTCCAACAAAGTTGATTCCACCCCCAAAAAGAGGGGTATACATTTAGTAGATTCAATGTTAGAGATACGCAGCTTACATTTCGTCTACATGCAATGTTGCGTCCGTTTTCTGTAATCTTTCATCAGTCATATCCTGTCAACTTTGACCTTCTTCTTAGAAACAGTTTTAAAAAATCCTATCATATAAATAGATCGGTATGACTTACTTTTCATTTGTCAACATGATGAAGAGATTTGCCTTATGTACGTATGTCTGTCTGGATTGATGGAGGGATGGACGGACGAAGGGACGGACCACTGTACATATTAAACTGATTTTGGTATTGTGATGCCATATGTGGTGTAGATGTGTTGTCTTAAAATGAACCTGTCAGTCTCATAAATATATGCAAATGAGGGAAAGGCAAGAAAACGGAAAATGGCCAAAAATCAAGAAATTAGGCAACACTAATTTAGCTGTTGGTTTGAGCTCAATATTAGCTGCAGCTTTGTATTTTAAGTTATGTTTTTCTATTTTGCCATATTTGTAAAAGAATCTTCTTTCTTCTTCTCTCAAAAAATGGTCTGATTGCTTTCAAATTTGGTACACAGGTGAAATGGTGTAGGTCATTCATCCAAATTCAGGTACTGCCTGTGTGAATGGTTTTATTGTGCTGTTTAAGGCTAATGTATTACCAGGTCCTATATAAATGATACAATTCTCGAAAATTTAAGGTAAATGGTATTTTAAATTAATCGACTTATATTGTATGTAACACTTGTACTGTAAAAAGCCCGATCAATTCAACCGGAAAAAAACAATTACGATTTTATATCATCGAATTACTAGAAAATCAATAAAGCCGAAATAATTTGTGTCGAATTATTACAGATTTCCTTTTAATCGACAATGCATAAGTGATATGCTTACCATCTTGGATGATTGAAAAACATAAAGGCAACTATCCTGAAGACAACACTTAAAGGCTGAGCCTCCCTTTAAAAGGGCGCCAACCTATGGCGGCGTTCATTGTGTAAGTGGACACCAAACAGGCAACATGAGGGCACACACTCCAGAAAATGCCACTTTTTAGTTTTTTCCTACTGCTAAAAACACTGACAGACTGCCAAGCGGTCAGCACGAAGCTGCTGCCGATCGAACCTTATGGTTATATTCAAATTCTAACGTGACTGGAAGACATTTTTAAGGAAATTCGAGTGTGGTGCTGGGGAATAAATGACCGTTGGCAATTTGAACCGACCGTCAATCAGACGGTTATATAAGCTCTATTTGCAGGATTAGCAAATTTGACAAAAGATTGAAATCATTTTGTGTAATTAATGTAATAGAAATCATACATAGTACTGGCCATGTGTTTGACTGGGAGGAGAACTCCACTAATGCGAGAACCTGGGATTGAAAAGTGCGGCTTTAAACATATTCTGTACCGTACATAGTATTGTTCTCTGTAGGTTATCAAAAATCAAATGTTCAAAATACTTTGTCAAGATAAGTTGGTCGAATTAGAAAGTCCCAAATTCCACCTGTAGTCGGATTGGTAAGAATAAAATAAAATTAAGTTTTCTGGAAAACAGCGCGGTAGAATAAAAAGTTGTCAAATTGATAGCGTGTTATGGTAAATCTGGCCATATGATCTTTATAAGCATGGAATGTTTACTTTAGTCAGAATGCAATAAACTCTTGTTTACATTATTATAAGCGACGGTATCAATTGGTGCAAGCCGATGTTTATAGGTTGGGCATATATGGGAGGTTATATTTTGTAAAAATGTATGTATGTAATGTGTCTGTCTGTCTGCATGTATTTATGCATGCAAGCAGGTATGTATGTATGTATGTATGTGTGTGTATGTATGTATGCATGCATGCATGCATGCATGCATGTATGTATGTATGTATGTATGTATGTATGTATGTATGTATGTATGTATGTATGTATGTATGTATGTATGTATGTATGTATGTATGTATGTATGTATGTATGTATGTATGTATGTATGTATGTATGTATGTATGTATGTATGTATATATGTATGTATGTATGTCCTTGCAACTTGGAAACCAAAGATTCAGGTTGCCGTGAAATTTCGGTATACAGCACAATCATAAAAAGATTTATAGGTGAATAGATTTTTGTGGATTTGGTGTGGTCTCCAAAATGAATGGTTATTTGCATATTTAATGAATTAAACCATTAGACTTATACTGTAAATGTACTTCACCAAATTTGATGAAACCACCCAGGTACTCAAACTTTTTTTATATTCTTCCTAATAGTATGGTGGACGTGGCTTACCTAATTTAAGCGAATTTGCATATTACTTAATAAACTTCTCTCATTTGTCTCTATCAGTATTGAGTGTACCGATTTCGACTAGACCACCGCTAAATATTGATCGTACATAGGTCTGCTGATGTTTTATGTTTATGACTAGGACATTCTTATCATGAGATCATTTGTATATTTAGTAAATTTGATTAATTAGCTAGGATATGTTAATATTCAAGTCACAGATTTTGAGCGTACCTCTACAATCGTTTGATCCTACATGTTCATTATGTAATAAGTAATTACAAGTGCATATTTAAAGGGACAAAGTCGGCCATTTGTCATGAATTTTGTTTCATGTGAGATACTAGTTATGTTGCTTCACATGTTGAAATATACTGAATGAATGGGTGACCATGCATATATTCAACCCCGGTTTTAGACAAAGTAAATGAAACCATCGCGAAAATGAATTAAAGATCAAGACCATTAATTCATTTTCACGATGGTTTTATTGACTTTGTCTAAAACCGAGGTCGAATATCTTCATGGTCATCCATTCATTCAGTATCTTTCAACATGTCAAACAATATAAGTATTATCTCGCATCAAACAAAATTCCTGAAAAATGGCCGACGTTGTCCCTTTAATGAATTTCTCTAATTATGCTCGTTATCAATAGTGAGCTCACGAATTTTGGTGTGACCTTAGTTATATATTGATCATACCTGGTGTTAGTTGTAGGAAAAGTTCAGCTGAAAAATACAACATTGATAAATGACGTGTGTTTACCTCAAACATATGATAATACGCTGTTTTCAATCGCGACCGAAGTCACAACATACGGCATCCAGTCACCTAGTGGAGAAGCAACAGACAGACTGCTGGGCCATATCCCAACCCTCAAAAATACTATTTTGCAAATTGAACGTTCAAAACAAGGATAGCTAGTGGTTCATTGTCATGTTATGACCGGCCTTCTACCTAGCTGAGTCGATGGTGGCGCTCATCAGCTTGCACTAGCGACTGTCTTCGTGCTTTCCACGTTTTAACGAGACAACAAGTTTATCATTGTTCAATCTTACTTTCGCTGAGCTGTCAAGAATAGGAATCACACGCCATTTTGCTAATAGCTTATTCAGCATTGCTCTCATTCGTAGCGAAAATTCGTCTTCAATACTGACCGAAGTTCCCTTCAACTAAACATTCTTAGTTGGTCCTCGTCTTTGAAGAATGTAAACGTTGCAACAACCATGTACTCGTTCAAATATTATGTCCTTTGCGATACCTAGTTTTTCCCTGATTAAATCTTTCTCTGTGTTCTCGGTCGCATCCAAGTCTTTCGAAAAAAGTAGTGTGACGGATGGCATGCAAAGTGTTTTCAATGTTACTTATACGGCTTTCTAGTCCATTTGTATTATTCAAGTATAACATTGAGATTCAGCCAGACAATCGGTTAACAGTTTTCGAGACGCTATTGTTTGGAGTCGCTCTTTTATTTCAGACGAATTTAGAATCGTGCCTAGATATTTTTTGTTATCGAAGTTGCCTGTGAATGGGTATCAGGTCCGGGATTTGGTTTGACGTTGCCACTCATAAACAGCAGCATGAAAAGGAGACGAACAGACGAAATTACTCCTTGGGTAATTAGTATACAAAAGCGTGCGTAAGACAAAGGGCCACATTGTTGACTGCAGGTACCTGGTGACACAACCAATTCTTGCTCGATACGCCTCCAATGAGGTGCCACTTTTTAAAGTTATTGAAGAATCTCATATCAAAGAACTGGTAGCGATGAAAAAAATACGTTGCTCCCACATGTGGCAAAGTAAAAGTAAAAAAATAGCGACAATATCACTGTTCGCTCCCATATAGTTATCAAAACAAGTCAACAATTGTATGAAACATGGACATACATATACAGACAGACTGACATACACAGACTGGCACAGAGTGATGACATTGACCCCAAGTGTGCCTTGGCCGTGGAGAGTGATAAAGATATAACAAACAGCTGAATGTAATGATAAAATAGTTAAGTATAGGCTTATACAGGCACTGAGAGTGAATATGTTACAGCAATTTGATTAGTTTCTTTTTCCTTTTCTACTTCTGTGATAATATTTAAGACAATCAATCTACAAGGCAGTTTATTGACAAATATGTTATCTTTACAAGCACACAGTAAACTGTTCTTGATTTTTCATTTACAATATTTGACATAGACTGAAATACATAACATGTAACCAATGTTTACACTTTGCCCATACACCAGATACAAGGAGAAATTTCAAC
This sequence comes from Ptychodera flava, assembly GCF_041260155.1. NCBI lineage: Eukaryota > Metazoa > Hemichordata > Enteropneusta > Ptychoderidae > Ptychodera > Ptychodera flava. The sequence goes on along the minus strand of NW_027248358.1, from coordinate 1,066,268 downwards.
ATACAATCATCAATTCAGAAACCTTACAGGAAAAGTAAACATTGTTTTCTTCCAGAACAGCTGGTACATCCACATCTGGAACAATTTACAAACTTAACCAATTACACAACGATGATGACACAAGAGATAAAGTTAAACTGTGGTGAACTTGACTATTCCTTTCAAATCCTTACCTAACTTGACATCTTAAACTAAAATACACTGCATGGTTAATTGTGCACAAAAATACATCGGGGTGGACCATTTGATAAGGGATGGTGTCTGGAAGATCGATGAGGTACATTATCTTTTTTATCCGATCCATTGTACATTCTTTTTTCCCCACTCTCCCACCTTTTCTTCTTGTCAAACCTTCTCTGGCTGAATTTTTTATTGGCATTTGTTTGGAATTTTTTCAAAATCTGCCAGGATTTTTTTACCGCATTTCAACACCAAATACAGTTTACCATATCAAATGCTTACTAAATCACCACATTATATACTCTTAGTTCCAGTAGGTATAAAATTAACAAAAAAAATCTTAAAAATACAAAATGAAAGATATCCCAGTAAAACTGAAAGTTTCGCAAAGTTGCCCCAAAAATTCAAAATTCCGGATTTCAACTTAATTTCAATATATCTTATTAACAAAAACCCTAAGGACCGGTTTACTAAATATCAAAGCAATCAGACTGGTAAATTCTGAGAAACAAAATTTTTGACCAAAAATGAGAAAAATTGCCCCCCAAAATACAAAATTGCAGATTTCATCCTAATTTTAAATATATCTAATTAACATAAACCCTAGGAACCTGTACACTAGATATTAAAGCTACCAGATCAGAAGTTTTAGGAGAAAACATTTTTGACCAAAAGAGGCAAAAATTGCCCAAAAATTAAAAAAACAACTGCCAGTTTCAACATACTTTCAATACATTATATTGAGATTAATCTTAGATACCTGTATACCAAACACATGTATCAAAGCTCTCAAATCAGCAGTTTTTGGATTAAAAATTTTTTAATCAAAAATTGGGAAAATCGCCCCAAAATTACAAATATGACAATATCAATACAATTTGTACAAGCATGACTGAGGTCATTCTGAGGAACATGAATATTAAGTTTCATAGCAATCAGACGAGCCATTTCAGAGAACAAGATTTTTTGACTAAAAACGGAAGAAATACCCTAAAAATACAAACATTTTTCTTTTTTCCCCCCCATTTGCATATTTTTGGCACTGACAAGTTCATTTGAACAAATTCACATCTCCACCCCTAGTGCACCTGTACACCAAATACTAAGACAGTAGGTGCTACGGTTTAGGAGTTTTTGATGTGGAGGGACTAACAGACATACATACATACATACATACACAGAGACGCCATTTTGCCACCTTATACGGACACCTCCCATTTGCATATATACATATGCATATATGGGAGCGTAAAAATATAGAAAATATATCGATATCCAAGCAATGTAAAAAAGAGTAATTTTGATAGGGTCAATTTATTGTATATTATAAAAAATACCCAGGCTACTCGGAACAGCGTAAGATTATGATCTGAGTTGTTTGAATACTACACTCACACTGTAGGGTAAAAATGGGAACTCAGATCGTTATATACTGCTTCTGCAAAGCGAACCCGCTTAGGCTAAAGACGGTAAAATTACCATACGTGTAATTATTGTTGCTAGTTTCTGTAAATTTTGCCGACTATTCGTTAGTAGTTGTCAAATTTCTTGAGTTTGTCCGAAAACTATTTCAGGGAATGACGTAAGTTTCAAGACACGTGAGTGCGAACGCAATATCGATAGAAAAGTCAGTTACAGACAATCGAGGAAGAACAGAAGAGTCTATTGATCAGCGAATTAAATGAATCCTAGGTTACTATGAAAGTAAAAAAGGTAATGTTGTGCCCTGGTTGGGAAGGAAAAGTTGATAAAGATTTCAAACAAACGTCAGATAATATTAGAACAATTTAGTAAAAAAACAAGCTCAGAAAAACGTATAGAGAAGAACGACATCACGGCGATCTTCAGACCTTTCATCGTGTTTCAGCCTGAACAGTCAACATTTGATGCTATAGTCTATGGCAAGTGTCTCTTTTTGGACAACTCCAACAGAGATGCATGGATCGCGATTTAGTTTCATCGCCCCGACCCGACAGGAAATAATATAAGGTTATTCCAAAAATACCGGGATTTATGTCCGAGTACATCGTGCAGCGGAGATATTGTCCGAGACGCGTAGAGTCGAGGACAATACCGAAGCGTACGATGTACGAGGACATAAATCCCGGTATTTTGGGAATAACCTTATTATTATACATCTTTTTAGTCCAACTTTACGAGAAAAAAGTCGAAATTAAGGCGTCTTTTGGATGCTCGTCGCTCACTGTACTGAGCGATCGCCAGCAGACTGAGAACGCGTTGAGCGCGTCCGCTAGCGCGCAGAACGAAATTTCAACCCACGCTGCGCAGTGCACATGGTAGAAATTGTACGTCAGCAGCATAATTTTACTCGAATTCACAGGTTTTGGACTGACCACGATTTGATTTGGGAAGTACTCAATGCTAATAAGTATATATTTTTGTAAAAAATGTAAAATTTTATCTCCTTTTTCTTCGTGTTGACGTAAAGGTGTTTTGAGGTCAAAGGTCAAATAGCGTCAAATAACCCTAAAGTTATTGGACTCCGCGTCTTCTGATACCGAAACTTACTGTACGACGAAACTCCATAGGTTACAGACGCAGGTGTATAACAATGCGGCTTATGGGCACCTGTATAATCGTCGCATGAACGTATCCAATGGCCGGCCACTGCATTGGCCTTTGACCGTGCATCTCCAGCAAACAACGGTTTTTGACGTCATGAGAGCAATTTTTCGCCGTCTGTGAGCGCGAGCGGTTTAGTGATTTTTGTAGGCATAGATCGGAATCAAGTTGATTTAGGCTGAAAGTAGTTAGAAAAGTAATTTTCGTGCTCGGTCCAAAATGGGTCCGCATGTCGCCGGTTTTGTCCATGTAACCGTTGGTCAAGTAATTTGCTCGGTAGATAGTAAAAATCGTTTATTCATTGTTGACATCGTAATCGATCCGATCATGGATGTAGTAGAGAAGGAGTCACAACTGAGATAATTACGTTTATTACTATTGTGCACCATTGGTTTAATCCTTTATGTCCATGATCCGATGTACACAACAAATGTTTGATCGTTTGCACCTTTGCGCGTCCCCTTGTGATTGGCAGCTGTTTGAACGCTTTCATCAATTGTTCTTTGGACGCTTTAACACAGCATAGAAGCAGTTTTGGCATCAAAAAGCAACTTAAAATGGGAAAAATGAGAGAATTTCGCCAACAAGGTGATTCCACAAGTATTGACAAAACGTAATATGTTGGGACAGAGCTTTAATTTACACCATGGTTCTTGAAAGATTCAGATTTTCGGGAGCATTCGTTGACGCTGCCACCATGTGGCACTCATGTTGGATTATGAATGCCCAGGGAGATAGGGGGTATATCCAGGCTACCCCTGCCTTTAAAAACAAATATGTTTAGGACGGCAGAAGGCAACGACCTCATTATTTTGTAAATCGGGGGAGACACGGAGTGATACAACCTTGAGGAATACAATACCTTGGAATGATTAAAGGTTTACGAAATGGTCGTGGACACTGATCACCAAGGAATTAATAGCTTTAATATTTAAATGCGTGTAGAAATATCATCGTTCAGTCTATGTGATTTGGCTTTGCTTACTAATATAATGCAACAAGGACATACGTACACCATACGGGTTTGACGCAGAATTAATCTATCTGCATAAGATATAGGCACAGCCATACAATGTGACACACAGGCGGTACTGTCTGTTGTTCATAAAAATGGGCGAGTGTCACATGGTTTAAAAGACTTATACAGCCCGTATGGACGTTTTCGATAGCTGACCAGCAAGATGGTTCAACTAGTTAGTCTAAGGGTTGACTTTTTAATATCCTTTTTGTTTGGGGGGGGGGGTCTGGAAGATTTAAGCGGCTGCAATTTTTTCGTACCTGATCCACTGTTCAATTTTTATTTTCACTCTCTATTTACTGGTAACTTTTTTTCTCGCACTCCTCATTTGGATACTTTTTTTCCAACAACAAATGTACAGTCCTCTACTGTGTGCAGAGTAAATGTTGCACATTAGATAATCAGTTGGAACACAATACTTGTACATATACTCAAATGTTTATGCATCTGGAACTGAGTGTACTTCAGGTGATAATTTTTTTTTTGACTCGAAAACATCTAAAGGTGATTACAGAAAATCAGAAATATCTCGTATCAGAAATGAAGTCAACCTTATTAAACGTCAAGAATACCTCATCGACAAAGATAAGAGGAATGACGTAATGACAAACTTGTCTATACAACGACCTTCAGTCGGTATATTAAAACCAGCCTGATCAACAATGCTTATCAAGAAGCTGGAAAATGATAGAGGGCGATCAAACAGTCACCACAGTTTTTCCAGAAAAAACGATCATAACATTTAAAAGGAACAATAACATAAAGACATCCTCGTTCAAACTAAAACCAAAGACGATGAGACAAACGAACACGAACTGTCTAAGTAACAAAGCACACAACAATCAGATCACAACGTATTGATTCTATAGCGTCTCTTTTTGATGAACAGTGGCGACCATCAAACTAGACATGTGGGAAAAAAAAACCATTCACCAGTGTCTTACCATGTTCGCCGTTAAGATGAAACCTCATTAATCGACTCACTATATCATTCCTAACAACGGTAGAAACAATGTGAGAAGAAGCCTTCATTTTATTATATTCATAGCACGCCCCAAAATGTATTTGGCCAAAGAACCATTGTGTATCTGACACAGTCTTAAGTTGCGCCCGAAGGACGCCCTGAAAATAACAAAAATGTGTTCCTGAAAGTAGCTCTTGGTGGATTTTCTTCTTTCATCTTAGTGAGTCATCTGTTTTTTTCTTATCCGCCTCTGGCTGTTTTTGTTTCATTGACATTCGCTGGAATGTTTGTTCTGAAAATCTTCCAGACCCCCAGTACATCAAATAGTCCCCCCTGAACTAGGCTTGGCTCGAGTAGGCCTTTTGATAGGTTATGTCCACGGTCGCTCTTGAAACATTTAAATTTCGGTGCTGTGCCGTTTTTAGGCCAAAAAAAAGAATACGATTGTTTCTGGTCATTGACATGTGGCAAAAATGATGCGGCGACGCAATTTTTTTTTCAGGTTTTTTTTGGCAGAATTTGATACATTTTCCCCTGTTTTCCATAGGGGCAAATGAAAAACAGGAAAAAAACAGAGTTGACGCGCACACTTTGAAATGATGCGCGATGACCAGAAACAAATTATTTTTGGTGGCCTTTGCCTTATCCCCTGTCGATTTTATCACCCCTCATGGGTGGAAGACCCGATTTGGTTTCACATGCTGCCATGTATAATAAATCCACATCGTTTGTGATATCCCAAATCATGTTTCGGAAAACACGTGCACTTTCTACCTCCGCCTTCGAGAAAATTACATTTCCATTGATTATCAAACATATACAGATGTACATTACAGTTTCGTTTTCGCGGGGAAAATTGTTACTAGTTTGCCTCATAGACGCCCATGTATTACGATTTTATATTTTTGGATGAAGCACTATATACACCATGAATTCTGCAAACAAAGTTGTGACCATCTCCAAAAGGCATGAGTAATATTTCACTGCTCTTCAAAGTGCCCTCACGAAAAATAGTTTTCGTCAAAAAACACCACCGCCGTAATTTCTGTCCGGTCCCTAATCTGAAAGTTTGACTTCGAAATTTTTTTCATCTTCAACTGTCTGTCATACAGCGATACGGATGTCTTATTTTCTGTTGTGGTTAGATTTGCGGGCGTCATTTTTCCGGGCTTAAAATGTATCATTAGGCCTACACTAATTAAATATCGATAGTTGTGGGAAGATTTTCACCCTTTTTAACTTTTTAAAACTTCCTAAAACCATAATACATTTTAGTAAAGTGTGGAAATTCAACATTGCTTCATTTAGATTACTGCACATAAAGCAGTAACAGGAGCTTTGCTTTCATGACGATTGTCAAAATTGGCAACAGAAAGGAAATCAACAGATATAGCTGGCTATGTCATTTCTGCGAAGCATTGTTTGATTCTCTGCGCATGTGCACGGGTGAGATCAGCAGGGGATACAAACAGCAGTGCACCGGTATGCTGATTCTGCCATGGTTGTTTGGCAGCTGTTGTTAGAAAGGGTCATCTCGGAAATCGTACCTGGAAATGCACAGAAGATCTATCTTGGCGCAAAGGGGATAGCAGGTATGAATTTAGAGATGTAGTGGGAGCCATCGATGCTCGTTTATTGAACGAACTGTACCTCTTTGTAAGGGAAATTCAGCTCCCTCTCTCAGCGACAGCCATTTTGTTCGTAGCCTAGAATCCTACACGTCCGCTTGACTCCGTGCATTAGGTCGTAGGTACGGAGGCAAGCGGACGTGTAGGATTCTAGGCTATTTTGTTCGCGAACTTCCTCTTTCTCTAGAGCTTATTGCAGTAACCTTCGCCGTGTGTATCGAACCACAAGCAACTATGGGTATGGATCTTTGTTTACATCTATGCTGTGTGTCGAAGCGACCCAAACGGAGCCACATCCATCACACTTTGATCAAACTAAGATTTTGGGAAAAGACACTCAACCCGCGATACTTTACAGTGTATTTAGAAACCAGCAAAGGTCAGGTAAAAGGTTAAGGGTCATTGGGTATGTAAGACGGATAGTATTGTATGTGACTTAAGGTGTAGAACCCTTGACGTCCGGGGGAGGGGGATGAAAGTGTTGAAGAAAAGATTCAAAAAAGTTGCCTTTGAAAAATAAGAGTCAAGCCAAAGCTAAGGATGGTAGAAAAGTTAAGATTGCCGTCAGATGTCGAATAATTATGCACAGCTCGCCCTACTGGAGCCACATTTACAAAATCTTTATTTTTTAGTGTGTCATCTTGATATAAAAATTTTCACTCAAATTTGGTACATGAATATAAACCAAAGAGAGCTTATCTGGTAAGATATTGACATCTGTCTGTGTGCCCGTCTGTTTACAGTGTGTCTGTGTGTCTGTTTGTCTGTCTTTCTGTCTGTCTGTCTGTCTGTCTGTCTGTCTGTCTGTCTGTCTGTCTGTCTGTCTGTCTGTCTGTATGTATGTATGTATGTATGTATGTATGTATGTATGTATGTATGTATGTATGTATGTATGTATGTATGTATGTATGTATGTATGTATGTATGTATGTATGTATGTATGTATGTATGTATGTATGTATGTATGTATGTATGTATGTATGTATGTATGTGTGTATGTATGTATGTATGTATGTATGTATGTATGTATGTATGTATGTATGTATGTATGTATGTATGTATGTCTGTCTGTCTGTCTGTATCCATGCATGCATGCAAGTACAGCCTTGTGTAAACATGAGAGAGAGAGAGAGAGAGAGAGAGAGAGAGAGAGAGAGGAGAGGAGAGAGAGAGAGAGAGAGAGAGAGAGAGAGAGAGAGAGAGAGAGAGAGAGAGAGAGAGAGAGAGAGGGGGGGGGGGCAATGCTAAACTTATCTGAATATGGTCCCTGATATATCAACTGATGAAAGCACCAAGCTTGGCGTTTTTTCCCATTATTCAAATATGTGAAGTTGATGAAGCCTAACTCCAACTCCAACAAGATAAGCGATCCCAAAGCTTGCACACTGTAAAGTCAGCCTTGGTGAACCTTACCTTTAAGCTGAAGCTGTATCGTTATTCTCAGAATCATTACACTGAGGATGAGGAAGACCCTAACTTTGTGTAGATTCAACAGTGGACTGTTAAAATGAAATTTATTTGAACTCAATGCCTCTCTGACACATATATTCAATGTCCTTATAAATGATGCAAGCGACATACATCTGGTTTGGTTAATCTAGGTCTGTGTTCTTATTTTTTTGTTTTTGTCAGTTGATTTTGATTGTCAAACTCACCAAAAAGAAAATATTTATAACTGGTTCTATTTCAGCTTTGAGAAATTTGGGTTAATTAGTATTATCAAGATGACAGCCTACTTATCACTTTTTTGTCTTGGAGAAGAGATTCAAATAGTCTTTATATTTTGTAATTTCGGTTCCATTTCATATCAAGATTTTCCCAATGAAAATTAAAAAAAAAATCATTATTATTTAAATGTTTCTATGACAGGATAATTTGCATGACTTCATGATGGCTGCCAGCTGAATTCTCGTTTGTATAATGAATAATTCAACAATAAAAACTATCTAATATCTATACCACTAACACACTGAAGTAGAATATCTTTCACACTTATTCCACTTATGCTTCGATTTTAGAATATTCAAAAACTCCTATTGCAAAAACATCTTGTCAGCAAGATCAACCATCAAGGGGAAGCCATGAACAGAAAACATGAGTCAGACATCAACCCATTTTGAAAAGGTTTTTTTTCGTCCAAGCTTATGAAAAGACTTTTACACAGAATGAACACGAAGAAAGTCATTTGGATGGTGAAGAAATGACATTTGTTCGTAAAGAATGTGGTAAGAGTTTTACACAGAACGAAGACATGAAATACCACACTATAGTTCATATGTGTAAACAGCAGTTTGTTTGCAAAGTATGTGGTAAAGGCTTTCAAAGCAGTAACTCTCTAAAAATCCACACCGGGACACATAAAAGTGAAGAGCCATTCATCTGCAAAGTATATGATAAGGGTTTTGCACAGACTAAAATCTAAATGTTCACATCAGAAAACACTCAAATGAAAAGCCATTCATCTGCAAAGTGTGTGGAAAGGGTTTTACACGCAGTGGTCATCTAAAAGTTCACATGAGGACACATACAAAGGAAAAGCCATATGTCTGCAAAGTGTGTGGGAATGGTTTTGCAAGGAGTGAAAGTCTAAAAGTTCACATGAGGACACATACAAAGGAAAAGCCATATGTCTGCAATGTGTGTGGAAGGGCTTTGCAACGAGTGGAAGTCTAAAAGTTCACATGAGGACACATACAAAGGAAAAGCCATTTGTCTGCAAAGTTTGTGAAATGGTTTTGGAACGAGTGGACACCTAAAAGTTCACATGAGGACACATACAAAGGAAAAGCCATTTGTCTGTAACGTGTGTGGGAAGGGTTTCGTAAGGACTGGAGATCTAAAAGTTCACATGTGGGACACATACAAAGGAAAAGCCATTTGTCTGCAAAGTGTGTAGGAAGGGTTTTGCAACAAGTGGAAATCTAAACTTCCACATTAGGAGACATACAAAGGAAAAGCCATTTGTCTGCAAAGTGTGTGGGAATGATTTTGCAACGAGTGGAGATCTAAAAGTTCACATGAGGACACATACAAAGGAAAAGCCATTTGTGTGCAACGTGTGTGGGAAGGTTTTGCAAGGACTGGAGATCTAAAAGTTCACACGAGGACACATACAAAGGAAAAGCCATTTGTCTGCAAAGTGTGTTGGAATGGTTTTGCAAGGCGTGGGACATCTAAAAGTTCACATGAGGACACATACAAAGGAAAAGCCATATGTCTGCAAAGTGTGTAGGAAGGGTTTTGCAACAAGTGGAAATCTAAAAGTTCACTTGAGGACACATACAACGGAAAAGCCATTTGTGTGCAACGTGTGTAAGAAGGGATTTACAAGGACTAGCGATCTAAAAGTTCACATGAGGACACATACAAAGGAAAAGCCATTCGTCTGCAAAGTGTGTTGGAATGGTTTTACAAGGAGTGGACATCTAAAAGATCACATGAGGACACATACAAAGGAAAAGCCATTTGTGTGCAACGTGTGTGGGAAGGGTTTTGCAAGGACTGGAGATCTAAAGTTCACACGAGGACACATACAAAGGAAAAGCCATTTGTCTGCAAAGTGTGTTGGAATGGTTTTGCATGCAGTGGACATCTAAAAGTTCACATGAGGACACATACAAAAGAAAAGCCATATGTCTGCAAAGTGTGTAGGAAGTTTTTTGCAACGAGTGGAAATTTAAAAGTTCACATGAGGACACATACAAGGAAAAGACATATGTCTGCTAAGTGTGTGGGAAGGTTTTGCAACGAGCGGAGAACTAAAAGTTCACATGAGGACACATACAAAGGAAAAGGCATTTGTCTTCAAAGAGTGTCGGAAGTGTTTTGCAGAATGGAAATCTAATAGTTTACATGAGGACATACAAAGGAAAAGCCATTTGTCTGTAAAGTTTGTGGGAAGGGTTTGGAAGGACTGGAGATCCAAAAGTTTTACATGAGGACACATACAAAGGAAAAGCCATATGTCTGCAAAGTGTGTGGTAAGAGTTGTAAACTCCATAAATGTAATAATCTCCACAAATATAAAATCAACCACAATTGTAATAAAACAGTCAACCATTAATGTAACAACCCGCAACCACAATGCAATAAACAAATTAACCATAAATGTAATAAAACTGAAATACAAATGTAATAAACTTGAACTTGTATATGTGAACATTTGTTTATCAGTGCCCTGAGTAAATTATAAACTTTAATAAGACTAGTGCAATGTTATTGCATACTTGCCTGACATGTTCTCCTTTCTGAAACACAGAATTTAATACATCGAAAACACTATGAGAAAACGGCGAGGTACTGATCAAACCATTAGATAATATGGAAGTGGAACAGCAGTTCCAGACACTAATGATTACACAATAAGGAAGCGTCAAAATATCTCGTCAACCAGTGATACCACACAGTTTATTACAGACGACTCAGAACAAACAACAGAGAAATATACAACCTTACAACACTGAAGACGAACTTGAGGCGACTGATGAAGAAAGTGTGGCAAATTTTCAAAAAACGGCGTTAAAGGATCATAGTGTTATACAGTCTCCTCCACTCTGGAGTGGAGACTGTACTGACACTCAGATTACAGCTGTGTCTCGCCATGGCCAATCAGTTCTGTACACAAAACAGCGAAACGTAAAATGCACTTTCAAAAAACATTAAACACACTAAATGCAAACAACTTAGATATGATCAATATGTAGAGTTGCTTTCCTTTATTACATGGATAAATGCGATGACAAAATAGATTTACTACATTTATGGTTGACAAGTATTACATTTATGGGTGATTTTATTATTACATTTATGGTTACCATTATTACAATTGTGGTTGGTGTTTTTATTACATTTATGGTTGATTTTTGTTACACTTATGAGCGATATTACATTTATGGGTGCATTTTAGTACAATTGTGGTTGATCTTACATTTATGGAGATTATAACATTTATGGAGGTTACAAGAGTTTTGCACAGCATGGACACCTTACAGTTCACATGAGGACACATACAAAGGAAAATCCATTTGTCTGCAAAGTGTGTGGGAAGGGTTTGCAACAAGTGGGGATCTAAAATTTCACATGAGGACACATACAAAGGAAAAGCCATTTATCTGCAAAGTGTGTGGGAAGGGTTTTGCAAGGACTGAAGATCTAAAAGTTCACACGAGGACACATACAAAGGAAAAAGACATTTGTCTGCAAAGTGTGTGCGAAGAGTTTTGCAAGGACATGAAAACTAAAAATTCAGATGAGGACAAATACTAAGGAAAAGCCATATGTCTGGAAAGTGTGCAGGAAGGGTTTTGCAACGAGTGGAGGACTAAAAGTTCACACGAGGACACATAAAAAGGAGAAGCCATATGTGTGCATTGTGTGTGGGAAGGGCTTTGCAAGGACTGGAGATCTAAATGTACAAATGAGCACAAATACAAATAATGAGGACATACAAAGGAAAAGCCATTTGTCTGTAAATTATGTGGTACGAGTTTCGCAAATTGTGAATATGTAAAAGTTCACATGAGGACACATACAAGGGAAAGTCATATGTCCTCAAAGAGTTTTGGTAAGAGTTTTGCACAGCATGGACACCTTACAGTTCACATGAGGACACATACAAAGGAAAAGCTATGTATCTGTTAAGTGTTTGGGAATGGTTTTGCAGCCAGTGGCGAACTAAAAGTTCACATGAAGATACATTCAAGGGAATAGTCATTCGTCTGCAAAGTATGTGCGAAAGGTATTGCAACGACTGAAGGACTGAAAGTTCACATGAGGACACATACAAATGAAAAGCCATTTGTCTGCAAAGTATGTGGTGAGAGTTTTGCACAGTATGGGCACCTTAAAGCCGCACTTTTCAATCCCTGGTTCTCGCATTAGTGGAGTTCTCCTCCCAGTCAAACACATGGCCAGTACGATGTTTGATTTCTATAACATTAATTACACAAACCTGATTTCAATCTTTTGTCACCTTTTGCTAATCCTGCAAACAGAGCTTATATAATCGTTTGATTGACGGTCGGTTCAAATTGCCAACGGTCATTTATTCCCCAGCACCACACTCGAATTTCCTTAAAAAACGTCTTCCAGTCACGTTAGAATTTGAATATAACCACTGAGTTCGATCGGCAGCAGCTTCGTGCTGACTGCTTGGCAGTCTGTCAGCGTTTTTGCGGTCGGAAAAAACTAAAAAGTGGCATTTTCTGGAGCGTGTGCCCTCATGTTACCTGCTTGGTGTCCACTTACACAATGAACGCCGCCATAGGTTGGCGCCCTTTTAAAGGGAGGCTCCGCCTTTAAAGATCACATGAGGATACATACAAAGGAATAGCCATGCGTCTGCAAAGTATGTGGGAAGGGTTTTGCTACGAGTGGAGGACTAAAAGTTCAGGTGAGGACACATACAATGGAAAAGTAATTTGTCTGCAAAGTATGTGGTAAGGGGTTGCACATGTGTACGTGGACATCTGAATGTTCATATCAGGACACATACTGATACAAATTTTAAAGCCATTTGTCTTCAAAGTATGTGGGAATGTTTTTGAAATGAGGGGCTATCTAAAATGTCACATAAGGACACATATAAATGAAAATCCTTTTGTCTGCAAAGTATGTGGTAAGAGTTTTACACAGAGTAGAATTTCCAAAGATCACAGTAGCTCACATACAAGTTAAAAGCCATTTGACTGCAATATGTTTAGGGAGGGTTTTACTGCGAGTCGAACGTTTAAGTTAACAGCAGTTAGCATATAAATGATAATTTTTTGTCTGCAAAGTTTATGGTAAAATGTTTTCACATGGTTGAAGTCTCTCATATCATATGAATACTCTCAGAAAATGAACAATTTGTTAAAAAACCTGATGGTGAGAAGTGAAAAGTCATTTTCTGCAAAGTCCAAGATAAGAAATTGATAGAGGTGTTTTTTTGTAAGTACTACATTAGTATCAGGGGTACCTAAGAAAGTGTAGCTTTTGAATTAATTAAGAAACTTTACAGAAGAGTAATCGAACCTGACCCCACTGAACGCGGCATCCTACACAACACAACATGGTGATTTCTTTTTAGAAAACAATAAAATATTTACGGCCGCTACCACTGCTGTTGCTGTCACCAGCCATCTTGTTTTATGTTCAAAGCTATCGTTTTAGATGACCAAGCATACGGATTCTTTTCCATCACCTATCGTTTCCCTAACCAAGCTATCCTCGCACGGTGTCAAGGCCGTGATTTTCATTCAAAAGCTACTCTTTCTTAGGTACCCCTGAAGATGCTCTTGCCCAATAAGAAGAGTACATATCTGGCAGCTCGACTGTGAGGATTGTGTAGCTTATATGATGGTCGGTGTAGCATGCTTCCGTTATTTGTTCTTTTGTCTCTCATCCTCTGTCAACTATGCTCTCCTTCATAGAAAATATAATTAACGGTAATTTGCATATTGAATAAATTTATGCGCTACACATTATCTCAACAATTTCTCTCAAATTTGATGTAACCACTCGAATGTTCTCTATGCTAATCATGCTAAAAATTCGGTGGATATGGTCGATATGCATGCATGCATGCATGTAGGTAGGTAGGTAGGTAGGTAGGTAGGTAGGTAGGTAGGTATGCTTACAAACTTGTCTATTTGTGTATATGAATGTATGATTTTATGTCCGAAAAATCTCAGACAGCCCTGCATGCACTAGATCTGCATTTTGGTGTACAATCTTGCGTTATGTGTTGACACATTTCTATCGTTGAAATCAAAATTGAAGTCTTAAGAATATGTAAAGAGTTGAAAAATGTCAAAATGATAAAATATCTAGACCTAAGTTACCACTGGTCAGATTTCCATGATATTTCACTCTCAGTTTACTTGATAGCTGATTTGTATTTCTTTGTATGTGGATTTTGTTAATTTTATAGCAATGTTATATTTTGAACTTTTAGGATACATTTTTATTTGCTATCGTAATGAAACTTTTTTGAAACCATCCGCTAAAAATTCTTTTGAGGTCTCTACTAATGTTTTTAAATTCACAATGTTTGTTAAATACGTAATAACTTAGCAATTAGTATTGTAATGTTTATTATATCTGGCATTAAACATACTGTTAAATTCATTAATTACTCGTTGCAATTATTCAAAGTTTTCATGAAGGCTCCATTGAAGAGATTCAGTGATTTTATTTTCATATTTACATATCACATTAAGGGTTTTTGGATGTTTCATTTTATTCACATGAAGGTGATTATGCTTTGACGTCCTTACACTATGTGTACATAACTTTTGTTACGGAATACCAATACGACATTGGAACATATGCATTTAGCATATGATGTACACACCTCCTAGGTTGGTGAAAATTCTGAATCATTGACCTTCCAGCACAGTGAATTCAGTACATTTTCAATTGTATTCTAACTCACAACACGTCGCACCCAGTCACCTAACGACGACATCACAGTCAGATACGTTCGGCCAAATCCCCTACCCTTAAATAAGAGTACCAGTGGTACAATAACCAAACTAAGTTGTTACAATTATTCTTACTGCTACCCCTTCACACACTGTAGATTTCATGAAGCACTTGCACAAACATACTCGCTATTACACATCGCAAACAAACTTAACTTGATCAAAACGATGAATACAATCATTCTAACAGCAGGTACAGATTCCCTTGTTGCCTTTGTGTAAAGCACTGAGAAACTCTACCATCGGACATGAACTCTCAACTTTTAATACTTTTAAACTTAGTCAATCGTAAAAATCACTAGGTTTTCTTCTGACCTCTGAAAACGATGGTAAGCGAATGAGATAAGATGCTGCAATTTTTAGGTTAACTCCTCAGTCTGCAAAAACGTAGCAGAGTGCATTAGGCCGTCTAGTAAGCTGAAAGGTATGAAGATAATCACTGCCAAAGCAGGTACAGGTAGATTTATTCAGAGATTAAAACAAATTGTCATCACACGGCAAGATCCTGTCAGCCAATCAGAGATCTTGATCGCCGTGGATTATACCTCATAATCCAATCTTCAGAAGTGAGTTTTAGCCATAATCCACAGCACGATCCTTGCTCCTGATTGGTTGACAGGATGCTGCCACCTAAAAAATGGTGACTGCAATGTACTCATTGTTATACCAATTCAACTTTACACACACATTAGAAATCAAAAGTAATTGCCATTCCCTTCCCGGGTCACTCTAAACAGACCAAATCAATTCCGTCGGGAACAACGATAAGCAGAACGTTTTCACGAGTCGAGGGCTTGTCTTCTCTTTTTTGAGGAAGACTAGTTTCCTTTTCTTCGCTTTCCGATAGCACTATTTGTTCTTTTGGTTTAGGTGGCTTGAGGGCATTGAAATATTTTGCCAACATGTCTTCCTATTGCTGTTTGCTTCTGACTGCCGTCGATCGATGGCTGCTTCTCCCGGTGATCGATTGTTCATCAACTCCCCGTTCATATAGTCACGTACAACGTGAAGCTTTATCGCTGTCATTTGTGTGTTCAGCCTCGTAGTCGATCCCGGCATTCTTATACATGTCCTTCAGGTAGCTCCGGAGTATGTTAACGCCGACAGTTTGCTGCAAAAACGCTATACTACCAGTATCTCGATTTGGCATTGGTCTCCGATAAAAAACGACCCCAAAAAACAATGAGGGCAAGATATTGTTCATATGTTGGTACAACACACTGCTCATAGTTGGATTTTATTTATTTTATTTTATTTGATACACAGATCAACGGGCAAATCCACTAACAGATCTGCGAAACAAAAAAGTCACACCATCACAAGACAAATGTACAAGACAACCATAAAAGTAACATGTTAC
Organism: Ptychodera flava; assembly: GCF_041260155.1. Taxonomy (NCBI): domain Eukaryota; kingdom Metazoa; phylum Hemichordata; class Enteropneusta; family Ptychoderidae; genus Ptychodera; species Ptychodera flava. The sequence continues at coordinate 1,050,073 of NW_027248358.1, read as the reverse complement.
ATTGAATTGAAAAAAAACATACACGAATCAAAAAGGAGAACTGTTAAAATGACTGGATAAAATAGTATTAAAACTACACAGCGTAGAAAAAATATCTATATTACATTTAAAAGAGATATCATTAAAAACAGACATGCATCTGGGCACTGTCGAGAATTTTCTGCAATTAACAGAACACAAGTCTGGTTTAAAAAGGGGTTTCTTGCGTAAATTTCTACTGGGGGCATAAAAGCAGATTTGATTTAGAATATTTGGTGAATCATAAATTGAATGGATTATTTTGTATAAAAAGCATATGTCAAGGGTTAGTCTTCTATTGTGTAAATTAGGAATGTTCAGAATTCTGTAATAAATGGGTAGCTGGATTTACTGCAGTGAACATTGAGTTTGCGACAAATGTATTTCACAAACTTAATTTGTACTCACTCATTTTTTTCTGACCGGCCCTGCTGGTGGGGTGACCACACAACAGAGCCATACTCTAGAATAGATCTTACATAAACAAAATACAGAGAAATAATTGCTGAAATGTCATTGAATGGCTGGCAGAGACGCTCAATAAAACCAAGAGATTTGAAGGTTCTAGAAACAATGTTATTGATGTGAAAAGAATAATTAAGGTTGGAAGTAAGGTAAATGCCAAATCCTTGACAACAGAGACCCGTTGAAGAGGAGTACCATTGATGGAGTAATCAAGAGAGGAAATGATTCTTTTCTTAAGTGTAAAACTGATAAATTTACATTTACTGATATTAGGTGACAGCTTCCAGTTGTTACACCATTGAGCAAATTTGTCAAGATCTTGCTGTACATGACACAGTCAGCGAGGGATGTGATAGTGCGATAGATCTTGGCATCGTCGGCATACAAACTGAGCTTTGCAGAAATGTCTAACAGTGAAATATCGTTAATAACATAAAAAAAGTAGTGGCCCCAAAAGTGAACCCTGGGGCACACCTGACGAAGCAGTGTACCATTTTGACGAGCAACTACCAAACACTACCCTCTGTCGTCTAAGATGAAGATAAGAAGCCAGCCAACTATGCAGGTTACCATATATACCGAATTTGGCGGCTTTGTACAGGAGAAGTGTGTGACAGACACTGTCAAAAGCCTTGCTAAAGTCCGTGTAAATTGAATCTACCTGTTGTTTATTGTTCAGTGAAACAGAGATGAAATCTGTATAATCCACTAAGTTAGTTGTAGTGGATCTGTTTTTAACAAATCCGTGCTGGTCGATGGAAATATTTGGTTTAATATGTTGATAGATATGAGGAACAATAACTGCCTCGAAGATCTTAGCAAAAAGAGGCAACAAGGAGATTGGGCGGTAATTTTCAACAGCTGATTGACGACCAGATTTAAACACGGGGACAACATTGGCCTGTTTAAACTGAGAAGGAAACTGACCAAGACAAATGGATTTTTGGAATAAAATTTGGAGGGAAACAACGAGAACATCGGTACAGTGTTTAATGATGCAAGCGGAGATACCGTCCGGGCCACTCGCTTTGTTCAAGTCTAGAGAAGCGATGACTTTCTTAATACTCAGGGCTCCCATAGAGAGCTAAGCCGAGCATGTGAACACCCTACATGAGTAAAAAAAACATTGGGCTGAGCATGAAAACGCCCTACATAGCCAAAAAGACATTAGGCTGAGCGTAATACACCATACATGAGAAAAAAACGTGTTGCATTGTGGGCATTTTCAAGATGGCAGCCACCATGACAGCCTGCACAGAGAGCTCTGGTGAGTGCAGATTTTGATAGATTAACCGCTGAAAAACATTATTTTGAAAAAATAAAAGCATCAGAGTATACAGCAGTGTTTCAAGTGTCTATTCACATAGTTCATTACATAACAGGCGCTCAAACTACAAAGATTACTTCGACACAAAAACTAAGTGGGGCGAATCATTGTAGCTGTGTAAACTTCCACACTGTGTGCTGTACTAATCGGTTCGACTGAGGCTGCACAGAAAGTTCTGGAACATGCCAGATAGTAAATTCCTCCATGACGTGATCAGATATACCTTTCACGAAAATAGCTCCTAATGCGTGCCGATGATGTTTTCGTCACAAGACGCGCTGCTAATGCCTGTGTGTGTGTGACTTCCTTCGTCCAATCTTTATATCCGAACGTGGGTAGAGTAACCGTGATCCGAACTTGCCTTGGATACCGTACGTCGAACATCGCTGGATCAGCAAAAACAGTCTTTCTCAGGACTGCATACCAAACGACCCTGTTACATTATCTTAGTCCCTCGGCACGGAGGGACTTTGACCGTATCACAGTCTCTTCTCGTGAGTGGACCGGAGGGACTGTGACTGTATGTAAAATTTCGTAACACAGCAAGAATGTTCGTGATCGTATCGACAGCGAAGGTACGTACATGTCCTAGCAGATGGTTGAACTCCAGAACCGTGAAATTTGTATGCATTTGGTTAGTTATTTGTCTTACAGAAATCTATTTATTGGTGTTTTTATAAAATGGCAAGTTGCAAAATAGCTTGTATGACCATCTTTATTATCCACCGTCCATGTATTTGCACAGTACATGAGAAGGCGATGTACGTGTTCATTGCTATGTACAATGACAGTATGACTGAGCGGCACGTCAAGTGTTTGATTGACAGCGAGTTGCAAACCGCCTACGGCCATTTCTGGCCTAGATTTTCGCCATCAACGCACGAAAATTCTAAACAATCCTCCTCATATATTATCAGTTATTGATTGTAAGTGCATCTATTGATTGCAAAGATACTTACGATGGTGACTTGTAAGAATATGTGACATTTTGCGAACGATAAAAATGAAGGCCAAAAAGTCGCATTTACTGGAAGGTGAGCCTGTGTGTTAACCCTACCGCGTCCTCTACACAATGAACTGCCATTGCCTTGCCCTAACAGATAGGCCTACTTTCAAATTTCTAAACAAAGATTATGTCACCCTACAGTTAAGGTTGTCGTAAATATGCGACTAGGGTGACAGTGGTCGACGACAGTGGCGTTGTCGGGTGGAAACCGTATAATTGGAAAAAGCCGATCGTTTGCTAGACGATCAAAAGGTGCAAAACGTATTTCCAGTAAGGTAGTTAAAAGTAAACCACGCATAACTAACAAATGGGGTGTAGAACGTCATTTCGGGCCAGATCGAAGGTTTGCACCCCATCACGTTCTGTGTGGGTGAAGGGTGTCATGTTTGCTTGGATAATCGATAGAATGCCCGGGATCGACATGTTAGGCCAAAGACCGATCCTCGGGACTTGTGAAAAGAATATTTATCTTTGACCAATGCAGCATGCACGCTGCATTGGTCACGGTTTGCATGGGTGATACCATAGGATATTGCTGGCATTATTCGTCTAGAAGTTATGAATATGATCAATAAATGTCATGTATTAAACATATTCAACTTTTTTTTTCGTTATACAAGCCTTACCTGTGTCGCGTGTGTACCTATTACTCTACCCTCGCTATCTCAAAGTAGTATTTTTATGAAAACAGTCCATATCTGTTAATTGGTCTTTCTTATCCCCTTCATTAGTAATTTGTTCTGCCGATCACCAACGGGGTTATCGCCCAGACCAAATGCTCGTGAGCAGCTCACAAGGGGAACAGGTTGCAGAATCGAAAAGAGTTCCTCTGATGTTTGAATTTTCAATTCGTTGAAAAAAGCGCAGCTCAGCGCAGCTCAAGTCATGCAAATGGAGCAAGTTTTTACAAAGCGTCACCAGCCTGGCTTGCCTAATGAGCCTGTTCAAGCATGGAAGGCCGTTGAGGGCGCATCGTTGTATGAAATTAGAGCTGGGAGCGTTCGATTAATACAATCATGATCGATCGTGATTTGCCAGTCATAATTGTGATCGTATGTTCGTATACGCCCAATAACAATCGTGTTTGACAATCATAGCAATCATACCCAGGACGTGATTGCTGTGATTACAAGATGGTGGATAACACAGCCACCGATGCTTAAAGCGGAAACTGCAGTAATTTTTGAAGTTTCAGAGAGTAAAATTTGATTTTGAAAGCAATATTTTCAGGCGAATTTAGTCGCAAGATGCCGGTTTAATCGCCTCTGTTATTAAAAATTAAAATACCCTGATTTACAACGAAATCAGAAAAAAATATTAGTTTATTTTTTCATAACACATTGCAGGCTAGCTAGGCGCACTACCGTATAGGAGTGTATGTAGTAGGTACAATAAACTATTCTACGCGAAGATTTAATGGAAACGTTTACCGATAAACTAGCTTGTAGGCATCGCTACGTATGCTGCAGCTCTGTAGAAATGCGCAAACACTGAGGGCAGCCAAGTCAACTGAACACGTGATCAAGATAACCAGTTTTGCTTACACCCTCGATTTCGAAAATGATGTCAAATAAATCATAATCATGATCGTGCAAATCGAACGCTCCCTTGTTTGCCGAACAATGGGTGTAGTGAGAGTTTAATATCCGGTTATTTGCTGTTTCTTGTCCTTTCCTTTTACGCCCGAATACCATATAGCGTTTTCTTTTCGAATCATATCAGATTTCAAATGTTTCCCTCGTAATCCAAACTTCAGAGGGCAAGAAATCATATCAATGTCGAATAAATTACTAAAGTCAATGAACCAAACTTAGTGAGCAGACTTTAGAATCCTTGACAACCTGATGATTTATGGTGTTGTTATTAAGGGACCGTTCAGTTTTTACGGCCGGGGGGGCGGCAAAATCCGGGGGGGGGGGGTCATCGTAATTTTGGAATCCGCAAAGGGGGGGGGGGTCATCGCTTTTTCACTGGTAGGAAAGGGTGGGTCACCACATTTTCAAAAACATAATACCAACAATAAAGTTCACTTTATGCCATGGCCTTGATCGACCCTCTTTACCGGCGGGCCGCCTTCGGCGGCCCACTACAATAAATATACATTATGTATTACCCATGACCCACTTACGGGCAGACGCCTTTGGCGGCCCACTCCAATTAGGTTTACTTAATGCAACGGCCATGATTGACCCTCTTTACCGGCTGGCCGCCTGCGGCGGCCCACTACAATAAATTTACTTTATGTAATACCCCATGGCAATCTTACCATAAAATTCCCAATTGAAGCCACGGCTTGTATTAGAAACATTTTTGAGGGACCCCTGGGATCAAGCACTGAATAATGGTAATGGCCGCGCGCCTTCAGCGGCCCTGTCCAGTAAAGTCTACTTTATGCAATAGCCATGATCGACCCTCTTTACCGGCATGCCACCTTTGGTGGTCCACTAGAATAAAATTGACTTTACGTAATGGCCCATGACCCTCTTAACCGGAGGGCTGCCTTTGGCGAACCACTCCAATAAAGTTTACTTTATACAATGTCCATGGACATGAGTTGTCTATGGAAATGAAGTTAAAAATTGCCTTACAGTCGTCCTAATTAAAAGACGTTTCAATGGATGTGGCTGAGAAGTTTGTGCACTGGCATCTCTGCTACACGAATAAAGTGCGCCGCGTACCGGAGTTCAAATCCAAACCATGCGGGTAAAGTTTATTTTCAGGGGGGGGTCATCAATTTTTTCTTCTGACAAAGGGGGGTCATCTTTTTTCACAAAATATGCAGGGGGTCTATATTTTTTTGAACACCGGCGACAAGATTTTGCCGGCCCCCAGGCCATAAAAACTGAACGCTCCCTAAGACTGTCTTAATCAGAAATTTCCTCACTTTAGCTGGCAGTCAAAGCAGTCATCTTGAGTTGCCTACATCACAGTAACCTACGGCAGAATATCGTTTGACCCAAAATAAGTAAAGGCTATATGGGGTAGATCATGCATTGTCAATGTGCAATTTTCATTGTATTTACCCGATTTTATAATAACTAAATATTGTGTGCAGAAGGACATCCAATCTTTGACAATAGTCTGTTTTACTCGGACAGCATGGCAAGAGTAGGACAGGTATCTGCACTGAGATCACAGCCTGAGTGTGACATTTTAAGGTAAAACATAAATTTAAATTGTCCTCACAATGGATTTGAGTTACACGGTCCCATATGTCTGCATACTCGAACAACAGTCGTACAGCTATGTCTGAAATATAAATGTAAAAAAACTTATTTATCATGTCTCTGAGTCCAGGAAATGAAATAAAAATCGAGTATTTCAATTGCAGATTAAACCTATATAATTGTTTTGACTATAAGTCCACCACTAATAGGGTGTACAACTTGTAAAATCACGCACCTATTCTACGCAACTTGTCACGTAGATATGTGGATACTTTAAACAAGTTTAGCAGGGATGTGTACAGTATATTACTCTGCTTACAAGAAAATACTGATGACAGCGACTGACAACGCGCAACGTCGTGCACAGGCAAACTGGAGATGAAAAGTCTAAAACATGATATCATTTTCATTAGTATTAAAATAATAATTCGTAATTATGAAACATTGATATCACTAAAACAGAGTTAGTGTGTGGGTTGAGCTTCCTTCCTGTGGAGCAATAGTCGATAAAATCGCTGTAGGTGTATGAGTTGTGTATGACATGTGCGGCCGGCCGGGGTGTCCAGTATACTATCGAGTATATACAAGGGGAATCATTGTATACTAGACGCCCCGGCCGGCTGCCCATAGCATGCCATTACACAATTTATACACCTACAGCGATGAAATAATGACTCGGTTTAAGTGATATCAATGTTTCTTGATTACGATTTATTATTTTTGATAATTATGAAAATAATATCATTTTTTAGACTATTCATTTCCAGTCTGCCTGTGCGTCGTGTTGTAATTTGGCTTGGTTTCACGATCTATGTTGCTTGCTTTGGAATTTCACATACAATCGTGATATGAACATTAACATGATAAGCAGCAAAACTGACGCTCGCCTACTCTCTTTGATATAGTGGTAAAATACGGTCACCGTGTTTTTGTTTCTCAGTAGTAAGTGGAACACAGAACCAGTATGTGTAAGTATCAGTGTGTCGCCATATAAATCTCCAACTTGTGACAAGTACTGATAAGTTTTGTTTGTATCCCTTTGCGCTGTTAAATTAATCATCGTCTAGCTCGTTTATTTACTATGACCTTTTTTGCCTTTATAGACCGGATGAAGGGTGATAGAATACGTGATGGCGATAACAGTTTGCTGACCTGTAAAAACTACTTTACAAGTAACGGGCGTTTGAAAAACGGTTGTACCACTCAGCTTTTACCTTTGTCATAAATATGTGCACTGCCCTCCCAAAAACATTTGCTTCGACATACATATATTTACAAGCTTGGGCAATACTTGTCAGGGTAGAACTGAACTTTGTCAATGCAAGTAACAGCTGTTCGGTAGCACTGGCCTAGCTCATTTGTCCAATATGTCTTACTTCTAGCAACCCTGCAGTCACGTCGATATATGCCACCACAGTCGCCTGGGTAGTTGCTTTGTTAATCACCTATATGCGAAGTGACTAGCCAGCGCCTGTATGCGCATTGCCGGCTGAGTCAACTTGTATTCGTTTGACAAAGCATGCATTATATGATTAGTTATAAACTGTTTCACATGTGTCCGTTGGTAACCAAGCAACACCACTTAGACCTACTTATGGCGCTGGTTTAGGGTTAGCCCTGCGTACAGGTCTGTGTGTTCCCGGCGTTACACGACCTCCAGCACAGCCCCGCAACGGTCCATGGAGATAACTGGGCTCTGCGGGTAGGATCTGGACTGCAACGAAAAAAAAAACAAACAAAAACTATGTACTTTTTGGCCGAAATTCTGCTCTATCGGGGCAATTGCCTTGTATTTTTGTGAATGAAATCTAGCGTCATATCCCGATGGCAATACATAATATTCGAAGGTAATAAAGAACATGAAGTCATCTAGTCTCCATGGTGATTTCAATGATGACCTTTGCTGCTTTTTTTTTTCAAATGGCATTGGTTTTTTAAGTACAATTTGACGGCTGATTAGAACTTAATACGCTGGTGGTGCCCAGTACTGAGGGCGCTGGGGCGACTTGTCTCGGTGACCGCGATATGGAAGGGTGAACGATTTAACACAAGTCAGTCATATAAACTTGCTTTTCTAGAGGCAGGAAATGCCTTGCGGACAGGTATTGGGTGAATCTCTATCATGTGTCTAGAGGTGTCAAGGATGGAGCATGTGTCAGTCTATTCCTGGTTTGGAGAGATTTTGCGATGAGTTGGAGAATTGTAAGTTGTGGGAATTCGTTCTTTTTATCCGAATCGTAGCGGGAGAGCAGTCGCCAAAAGCGTTTACATCCGTCCTTTGGTATGATTTTCCATCTGAATATCTGAGAACGTAGATGTAAATTTATATAAAACACGGCTAGTTTTCAATCCGGTTCGAACCCACAACATACGGTATCAGTCGCCTAGTGGAAAGGCCACAGAGAGAACCGCTCGGCTAAATCTCCACTCCCATAAAAAGAGTGGTTCAATAGCCGGCTAAGTTGTTACATTTTTCTGACTGAGACCGCTCCACACGTTGTAGAGTTCGTGAAGCACTCACGCACGCATGCTCACTATCATACATTGCACATACAAACTTTAGCAAAGCGAAGAAACGAATTTCATCGCTTTAACTGGGCGAACGATAACCTCGGGGACAATTCTGTCCACCAGCAGAGTTACCAACCCAGGATAGAAAATACGGCTAGAAAACTATAAGCAGTCGGGTGATATTTGACATCTACACAGATATTTTAGTCCTGAGTACATGTACATATGGTTACAAAGCAGTGCCTTGCCAGGTTTTTTCTGACTGAAAAGAGGGTATTTCCGTTATCAAATGTGAAATTGAGTTTTACATGTTTTCCTAATTTTAATTTTTCTTTTCTTTTCCAGTTTTAGACCATGGCGACATTATGCATTCCTAATAATAGTATCATCAAAGCAACAAACACTTTATATATCATTTGTAAAGGCCCGGCTACTGGATATACGAGGAAAATCACCAAAACACATTTCGGCCGAACTTTAAAAACCAAGAAATCCAATTGCATCTTTACTCCAGAAGCACCCATTTACGATATTCAACACCGTGAAAGCTGTGATTAATCCACGATCAAAACATTTGCTATTTTTCAGTCTAATCGACTTCGTCGACTCCAGTGTTTGAAAATGTTTAAGTGCTTCTGACATGGTCCATTCGAATAAAGTCATAAACAGTTCTGCGTATCGGCTCAACGTCGTGTCGTTGTCAATTTTGATTATAATATCACAATTGGAACAATGTCCGCTTTTAACAGCCAAGGTATTTTATGGCTTGCGTTGAGGTTAGCAAAGGGCGTACTGTCGGCACATGTATGACTAAGTAAATACCGGCGTGCTAATTTTAGACTACTGTGTCAATATTTTGTTGAATATCTTGCTGGGGTAAGCCTTCTGCAGATTACCTTTCTATGACAGCGGAATATCGTGTGCTCACCTCAGTTACATTAATTATAAAGGTCAGAAGCTGACATTGACTTGGTTGAAGTTGTTGAGTGTGTAACATAAATTCATCACAGCAAGATTTTGACGCATTGATGAGTAGGTATGTGGATTCGCGCACGTGTAGAGTGAACGAGATTGACATGATGTTTCTATCATATCACCACTACGTCGTGGTCAGTTATAAAGTTAAGATAACTCTACTACATCGCATTTTCTAAATTATTAATTATTCAGGAGGTCATAATCGTATTCCATGTAACTTTCGGACACAAAGCAAAAGCTACTCAGAATGTCAAACGTCAAAGCTGACGATATACATAACTTTGAAGTGTTTTAAAGCACTGTTCGCGATCCCTGGGATCGCCTTTGTTCTAGTCTGTAAGAGGACTATGGAGATGTGATAGCCTTTTGTTTTCCATTGAAATTGTAATCTGGTGGTTAAATTTCCTGATGAGACAATCTGGTACCAACACAGGCTTTTTATCATGTTGCAAAATGTGTTACAATGCTGTACCTACTTCAAGTTTCTTTAATCCGGCTACAGCGTCCTTTTTGACATGGCAAATTCGGCATCTGGAATTCGAACGTCTAGAAGCACAATTCTTGGAGTACAAGTCATTGACAATGACATAGTCCCCACTTGTAATAGGGGAGTATTAGTCTTGATGGGCTGGGTAATGTGGTCATTAAGAAGTATCACTGAAGTGTATATGTTGGGATCTATGGGCACATAGGTCTATGTCGTTGTTCCCAATTCGAAACACATGAGGCATGTCTAAGTTATGGTTCTAAATCGGGAAAAAAGATCAGACCTCTAGCTGTATTGGCCAGCCAAGAAATACATATGTGCATAATAAATGAGGTACAAGATGTGACATCATAAGGTATAATATCCTATCAAAATTGAAGGGTATAGAACTTGTGGTTACTGAGTTATGCATATATATGTATAATCAAGGTCAAAGGTCATCGAGGTCATGTGACATTTTGAAAAAAAAATTGTATTGCTAATTAATCCCTATATGCCAAAAATCAGACCTCTAGCTCCATTCGCTTGCCCAGAATTAGATATGTGCATAATTAATGAGATAAAGCGTGTGGTGTCATAAGGTCGCCGATCCTACTAAATATAAAGAACATAGCACTTGTGGTAACTTATTTATTGACAAAAACGTATATTTTAGGTAAAAGGTCATAGAGATCACATGGCATTTGATAAAAATTTTCTATCCTATAGTTATCCCTATATACTAAAATCAGATATCCAGCTCTATTGACTTGCTCCGAATTACATATGCGCATAATGAATGAGGGACAGTATGTGGCGTCATTAGGGCTTCCATCGTATCAAATATGGAGGGTGTACCACTTGTGGTTACTGAGTTATGGACAAATATATATATATATATATATATATATATATTATATATATATATATATATATATATATATATTATTATATATATATATATATATATATATATATATATATATATACAATATATATATATTTTTTCAGGTCAGAGGTCATTAAGGTCAAGTGACATCTTTTCAAAAAAAATTGTATTGCTAAGTTTTCTCTATATACCAAAAATCAGACCTCTAGCTCTATTGGCTCGCTCAACATTATATATGCGCATAATTAAGGAGGTACAATATGTGGCATCATATGGTGTCCCATCATACCACTTATGAAGGGTGTAGCACTTTTGGTTGCTGAATTATGGACAATATGTATGTTTCAGGTCAAAGGTCACCAAGGTCCCGTGACATTTTGTCGAAAAATTGTATTGATAAGTTATCCCTTTATAACCAAAAATAAGACCTCTAGCTCTATCGGCTCGTTCAAAATTAGATATGCGCATAATTAATGAGGTACAATAAGTGGCTTCATAAGGTGTCCCATCATACATATATGAAGGGTGTAGCACTTGTGGTTGCTGATATGGACAAATATGTATGTGTGAGGTCAAGGTCACCAAGGTCATGTGACATTTGTCAAAATATCTTAGATATCTGCATGAACGGATGGATGAACGGATGGACGAACGGACGGACATGACCCAATCTATAAGCCCTCTTGACTTCCGGGGGGACTAAAAGCTGTGTCACTCCATCCTTTTGTAGAACTGCCTTATACATGGGAGTCTATGGAGAGCTGCCTTATACATGGGAGTCTATGGAGTTGTAAATTAAAAAGTCCTCTAACACGGCCAAATTTGATCGCATTGTGAAACAAATCGACGTGCATCTGTATGGGGTAGGGTACTATCCTTGTGCAAAGTTTGAAAGAAATTGACCAGGGCATGTCTGAGATATCTGCGTGAACGGACGGACGGACGGACGCACAGACAGACGGACGGACGGACGGACATGACCCAATCTATAAGTCCCCCAGGACTTCGTCCGTGGGGACTAAAAATCGACTGGTACAGCTAATATGTCCAAGCTGCATTCATAGATGCCGTAAAGCTCTTCGCTTCGTGCGCTGCACAGCCACTCGATCCAGCATTTTTTGTGATAGCGTGAGGTCAACATTTAAATTACGCGATTTTTGCTGTTATCTTCATAAACTTTTCGTGAATGGCTGAAGATATTTTTCACAATCCGGAAAAAAAACTGATAATTTTACAAACTCCAGCCTTCCTATGACATCTACCGTTGTACGTCGTAAATATCACTAAACATGTGTAGTCTTAATGTTTTAACAGTTCGTGAAAGTGTACACACAACCCTCCTGAAGTGGAGTGACCAAACAGCGGAGTAATATCAGCAACCGATATGGTTAACATATCATTCCTAAGTAACCAACTTTCCATGAGTACTGCAAGGAGAAAGAAATACCAACTGTTTATTTGTCGCTAATTTGGAATGTCGCGAGGAAAACGATCATGACCAAAGAATGAATGTGCGATAAAGGTTAACTGCAAAACAAATTGTCAGTCTTACTTATAGAGCGAGAGGTCAAATGACAAATTTCGTACACATAACGGTAAAATCCATTATTGTCCTTAGTTTGTTTGACTATCAGTCTTGTGATGGCAACTGTTGAAATTTTGGTCTAGCAATGTGTGGTAAGTTGCCTTATATTATAAATAAATCAACTTATAAATGTAACGGATCGTGGAATGCAATCAAAAGCAAACTTGCGAGGCACCGAATCACGCTTACAGTGAGGAATTTTACGCCTTCAAATTGGAATATTTAGACGTAATACAACTGCCAGTGTACAGCCAGTTATTACACAGACGTACAGAAATGAAGTCAACTGATGACATTCGGAAGGGTGGGAATTCAAGATTGGGGGCGCTGTAAATGCACAGGGTGATACAAATCCATACAGGATTACCATCTGTGATGCATCCTGAAAACCATACAGGATTACCATCTGTAGGAATGATGCATCTTGAAAACAAAGAACAAGGTCAAAGGTTGCTGAGGAAATTCAAAGCACGAGAGCTAGGGCACAATATGTGTTGTACAGATAAAACAGACAAACAAGCAATAAAAACAAAAGTTGGGAGACACAACAAATAAATATAACATTGCACATTTTGGAAACAGATAATATGAAGTAAGTAAACAAAAATAACAACAACAACAAAAGAGATAAGCTATTGATACTTGCACTCAGTAAAAAGCTCATGTCATTAGTAAATATTTCGACCTTAGCCGCGGCAGAAGTAAGATTACTGTCCTGTGCGATTTCATATTTCTTCAACTGAGCAAATAGTTTTGATTTTCCATGATTATAGTAGTTGGTGATGGAAAATATGCAAAGGCTTCAAGTTATGCCGTATGTTTTATCTTTGCAGTCATCATATTACAATCAGATTTTCATATCTGTTTTCGAAGAAAAATCGATAATCAGTTAGCCGAATCGATTTTCAAAAGCACTACGCTCGTGTTTAGCCTAGTAAGAAAGCTCTATATGATAAAATCACGAAGTAACATTAACAAATAACGGTTGCATTTCAGCTTAGAGTGAGTTCGTGAATCGTGTCAAAAGCAATTGTTTACTGCGTGTGACGCAACCGTTAATTCAATAGTAACTGTATTATTAGGACGTCGGCGATCGGCATGACTTGTGTGTGAACTGTCGTCCGCCAAAGACTTCTGCTCTCGCCTCCTATTTACACTAATACCCTATGATATTTATATATTTCATTTTTGTCAATAATTAACTGATATTCCCGATGAAATCTGACTGATACAATTTCAATCGCTTGTGAAATTACACCAGGCTTACCCTTGCAAAGACTTGGCTCCCACGTACACTATGTACATCTGTGTGATTGCTATGCAGCATTACAGGCCTGTTCACAGTTTGAAATGAGCGTATGTGCTTACTTCGCTTCTACCTCCATTAGCCATAGACAGATTAACATTTGTATGATTATTTATTCATGAAAAGCATTTACGCTTTAACACTTTCTTTTCCTTTTTTTACAGGAAGATAACACACGTTAAGTAAATACTGTAATTTCGGAAAGAAACTTGGTGGTGCACCAATGTCCATAGGTCTAAACCACAAGTCATTTGATATCAACATCCAGCCAGCTGCTGTTTGAAGTTTTCAGGTTTGGTCTTAATAATCATACAACACTACTTCAGAAGAAATTGCATGCTCCAGGCCCTTGAAGATAGGGTCGCGAAATAGATGAAATATATTTCATTTTCGTAGTCTTGACAAATAGTTTCTAAACAGCTTGTTGAAATTCAATATAAACAGTTTACGAGTGTAAGCTTACTACAAGGCCGACAGTTTACTTCATGTAAGGGAGAGCTGCATAGTTATATCAATTTGACACTACAAATATCGGTCAAGAGGACAATTGAAGTTGATATTTTAGACCGTTCTACTTAAATAACGTCTTCGATCGGGAGACCTCAAGGTAGGTTTATAACATGTCAGTAGATCAAGATCGCAACTCAACACAAATATGTTCGTATTGTGACCTCTCGGATATTTGTCAAATGTTATAAAGTCGACTACAGTCTACATTTTTGCGTTGCCAAGGTTCACTGTTGCTTACTAGAGTACCCAGATATCTCAACGTAACAGATCGCCCGGTACTTGAGTCACTTCCACCGTACGAATATTACGAATGGATTTCAATACTGCTGTATCTATATTAAAAATCGCAATACTTGTCTGTAAACGTTAAAGTTTCTCATACAGTGCTTATTTTTGTCTTTTCCAGATAGTTATTCTTAGCAAAGCATTATATCGGTTTTCGGAAGTATTTCTGTTGTTCAAGGTTTCCTGCTGTGAGGTAACTTACATAAAGGAACCGTTTGCTATAACAAACACTGACAAGATTAGAGAGATGTCAATATACACCCGACGATGTTTATTGATGTTTTTGATGAAATAGGATAACCAGAAGTTAATAATTGACCCATAATATACGTATCTTTGGTCACGAGACCCCTTGAGTAACGTTAACGCCATATTTGTTTCGACAGGCTGCCAGGACGTTGAGAAGGTGCACGCCACTAACGAAGTTTGATGATCTCCTGGCATTGTCTATGGCATGACCATGGCTGCCAGCATATGTGGAATCCCCAGGTGAGCGGATTTCACAATTCTTTCGCACGATTTTACGTCAGTAGTATGTAACATGCAAAGTGTTCATTCAACTGTTTCTAACTTAGTGCAGTTTTGACGGACATGCAATGTTACCCGGTCTAACGTAAAATACAATGAATCTGCCGGACTGAAAACCTTGGCTGACGCCACTATACTATATATGACTAAAGCTTAATAACATGGCTTTCTAGAATCCCATAGAAAGAAAAAACAACTTTGTCTAGTGCATTACAAGGTACATTCACGCTCCTTGCTGACTATGGTCAACGCTATCCTCGAAGTAAAGGGGTCATAGTCCGTGGTGAAAATATTCAGCTGTTTCAGATAATGGCGTTCATGCCTGCATTTAATCAAGATATCGTTTAAACACAATGCTTCTGTATGGTAACAAAAGGTAAGAAACGTTATTAACCAAAGTTCTCGCGGATCGGTATTCTGATAGAATTTAAAAAACGTTTAAAGCTAGTCTATTAAATACTAATCTTATATATATATTTATATATATATATATATATATATATATATATATATACATATAATATATATATATATATATATATATATATATATTATATATATATATATATATATATATATACCTGCTCAAGCTCTACTCTTTACCTATCTCCATCTTGACACTTGTCAATAAAACATTGTCAACAATGACAATATGGTACTTTGAAATCAACGTGTTAGCCGTTTCTCTGTTCATGACTAAATATTATCTCCGTTTATAGCAAATCTAATGAAACGTACAAAGTTTTGAATTAAGTCTCAGTAATTGTCCATTGACAGCACGCCGACAATGAAATAGGTAACAACGGCAAACCTGGTGTTTCTCATTGTCCATTCTTATGGTTTAACGAGATTCGGGTCAAAGCTCAGTCGTTGACAGCTTATTTGTATCAGAACTAGTGAGACAGGGATTCACATCTGAAAGACTCGTGAAGACTTTCAAAAAATTCTACGGTCGGTATGATGACATTGTGGCCAAATACGAAAGCTCGGTCACTCAAATGATTAGCGACAGCATTCCCGGCTTGACTTAATACAGTGATTCATATACTGTTTCACATCATACAATATTTAGATAATTTTTCGACCAATCCTGATGGATGTAGCATGCTAGCAGGGTACGCTTACCCTTTCCGGACACCTGGTACCATCACTAACTGTCATTAGTCCAGGATGGTCCTACTTAAATTTGTAAATCTCAAATATCCTGGTTATGTATTACCAGGACCTGGTAATGTATTATTTTCAGGTACCGCAAACTGGTAAATTTCATCAATTTTGCAAAATTATCACAAACATGTTTCGAAGGCTGGAGGGGAAGTAGAGCTGTTCGTAACTGCCCTTCCACCGGCATACACGGTTGGTTGAGTTATAAGATGAGTTCAGTTAATGTTCCAAGTCACAAGGAAGTGATCAAATGACCATCTTGCGCCGGCTTTGCTGTCCTTCGTACTGTTGTCCTTGGCAATGAATAAAGAATCAGAACGAAGATGGGTATAAGACAAATATAAGTTCTGTGTATTGCGCTTCAGCATTTTCTGCATACCAATTTACGTACTGTAATGATGATGATGTACAACTCACTAAATTGTATGTATAAATGTAAACAAGCCCTGGGCTTGGTACTGAAATCCATTTAAATCCATGTATATGTTTGTTTATCATCCAACATGCAGTCTGAATCTGTGCTTAGCAGTGTATAACTAATGTTTGCCATCACAGGAATCTGAGTATAGCAGGGTATTACAGGATCTCATTGATGCAGCCTTTGAAGGTGATGTTGAGACGGCTAAGTCTTTGATAGATGATGGATGTGCTGTCAATGGTAGAGGTATTTTTGGGGGTCGGGTGAGTATTATGAACATCTGTTTCATGTTGTAAATATGTACAAACCAATTCAGTGAAATCCGCAAACAAAGTATATAAGAAATATTTTGTATGTTAAGGTCACTATCTCTCATAACCGATCACTAAAATAGAAAAATAATGGAAGTTAAGCATCACGGAAGGTTCGAGATTTCCCTAAATCTCGTGTATCACGATATCTGTAAGCGATCGCAGTCGGCTACTCGGTTGCTCGAAGGGTGACCCCAACAAGTCATCACGAGTTATGTTAATTTTCAGTGCAATTTTTGCGTGAAACGTTAGTTAAGCTCCGACTGGAATCAACCACGGATTGTATTCATAGATATATTCGTTATTGAAGAAATTAAAGTCCAACCTTTGTCGAAATCTTACGATATATTGCCTACTCAATGAACCGCTCTCGGACACACGTATCCTCTTAGGCCTAAAGCCTTTAGAAGATCGGGTGATAAAGCTTACTTGCTCACCGTGAACTGACAGATACAATGTTTCGACTATTCAAATGTCTTACAAGCTTTAGTTAATTCTCATAACAGAAGTCCAAACGTTAATAAGGCAACCGATTTGTCTAAAGTTTACCGGCTTTCCTAACACGACATGGCATTTCCATGTGTGAGATCACGTGTACATAATCACAAACGATACGGTCGTTTTTCAGGGCTAGTATTTATATCAAAAGCAATTGTACAGTACCGGTACTTTTCGGTCGTAGATGTCGGGGGGGGGGGGCTGTTTAAAAAGTGGCTCTCTTCACCTGACTGCAATCACGGTCCCTCTATTAGAGGGACAGTGCTGTAATTATATTGATCATGGAGGCTACCGCCATGTTTTGATGTTTATTTGTTTTCGATGTCAATGTCAATGAAAACTATGGACTCTGTCTACAGTTTTGTAAAATACCATGTACACACTTTGGCAAGAATACATCGTACCCGGTACCGACTCATCTTTAGCGAAGTCACGTCCAAAAAGGGTTCACTTTAGCAATGTGATTGCATCATAGGCGCTAACTTATGACATCCACGAAGTTTTCTTCCTGTGTGCACGCCAATATACATGTAATTCTAAGCGTTCACTTGGTTTGTTAACATCGTAACTGTTCTCCTATGCACGGCAAATGTTTGACCAGTTTACACTTCTGCACTTCACTGAATGATTGACAATCATCACTGAATGATTGACAATTGTTTGAATCACAGAACGACTGTTTCCTAGGGGCCATTCCCTTTGTTCTGAAAGCGATTTTTACCCCTAATCGTCGTAATTTTAAAAAGCTTTGTGAAACTTTGCAGATACCTGTATGGCCTAGGTGTTTATGAAACAGTCTATGTTTATGGTATGCCAATAATTTTTGTTTGAGAATCGTTTAGGCTGATTTTCACGGAGCGGTCTACCTTGCTGTTGCCAGTTGTCACTCAAGCGCCATTATGAATTTTCAATGAGTTGGGGGTGTGTTATACCCCGCACTGGGGTTTAGCACCGAACCATTCTTCATTTCGTCTTTCACTAACTTGCGTGAGTGAATAAGGGAGATGAAGAACATCGACACACTTCTGTAAGGGGCTATGTATAATTGAAACACGCGCAAGGTAAACGCAACTTCTGCACTTAGGGGGAGGGGGTTTTGCCACATTTCGCTTAGCATGCGTAAAAAATCGCGATACATATTATTATATCGCAACATCTTGTTATACGTGTTTATGTATAGCATAATATTGCGCTATATTGTTTGGCGTGCACCAGGCCAGCGCAGGGGGGTACTGGCGCTACACCAGCATTCTTCTTACATACATGTGGTTCAATTCAGTGCACCTGTAAGTAATTTTTTATTAGGATACACAGTTTCAATTCAGTCTATTCTATTAGTTGCGTTATTGTCGAGTCTGTGCTGAAAAAAGGGTTTATTTTAGAGGGGGTATGAGGTGAGTAGCGTATGCGCGATTTCGTATTGGTGTAATTAGTAATTACAGATTGTATGGTATGCTGATACAAAATGAGACTTGAATGGATTTTCGCACTTCAAAACTTTCGTTGGGTGGGGGGTAGGGTGGTGGTTTAAGGCCGAACGCATGTTTTTATTCACGGTCCCTAAAGAGGTGTAAATGCTGTTAATATACTCAGTGAAGCTTTTTTCATAAACCGCCATAGAGGTAAACGATGATCTTGTCTCATACGATTCAGCATATTTTTAGCGGGAGTCATCGAGCTCGAACGATCGGACCTTAATAGATATAGCTCGTCAATTTTATATAAATGCAACATTGAAATATTATATCAAACGAAACATTTCGTTGAATCTGTCGAAAACTCCATCGTTCGCGATCCCAGGGTCTGGGAATGGCACTGAATAATGAATGCAAATCAATGTTGACATCGTGTTGCAGACAGTATGAACGACATTGTTGAGTTCCATTAATCGCACATTATATTACCATGCGCTGCCCGTCGCATTTTGATCGGTCGAGCTGAACCACGTGACTGACCACAAATACACAGTAATGGTCTGTTTACATGCCCGTGAATATGAATAATAAGATTAACAACTCAAAGTATCGTAACTTTACATCTCAAACTTAATCATAATCAATCACAAAATAAATGTAGCACTTATAGGTCAAGTTGAGATACTTTTTTCTGAAAACATCTCCGGATTTGCCAATTTTTTACAGCGCGCGTGACAGTGCGTCGGGTATTAATGCTCAGTTTCTCGGGCCCAGTTGTCGTTCGCTCCTGAAAATTTCGGAAATTTTGACGGTTTTCTTGGGTTTGCTGATAATATAATGGAAATAACAGATTTCGCTCGAGGAAAGCCAAATTAACGGGCTCGGCAAGCCTCGCCCGTTAATTTTTGGCTTTCCTCTCGCCCTTGCCCAAATAAACGTTCATGGTCAGCGCGTCGCCCGTTATTTCTATAGTATCCTGTCGAAGCGAGCTCATTGCATAGTGTAGGCATGAAAGTGAAACTTATGCTTAGACTACTACCTTCATAATAAAGGTTACAGCAGAATGTAAAATGGTGATACGGTCTTATTATACATTCTGTTACAATAAAAAAGAACGTTCTTGGAAATCAAGATAGATTATGTTGGGGCCATCGATAAACATAAAACATACTGGTTCACAGAAAGTTGAACCTGGTGAACGCTGTGGCAGCGGCGAAACGTGGCAGCACTATTCAAACATACTCGCAGTTGGTTCAAGTAGGCTTTTCCTTGCAAGTATTCGACTAAGATATTTGTGATCAAGATTGGGAGACAGCTAATAAAGATATGAAAAAAAACTTTCGTAACTAAATCGCGGCGGTATGCATTCGCCCGTTCTCAAGTCGATTGAATGTTCTTTATTGGGGATTTTTATATTGCATTGTGTATATCGTAGGTGATCCGGTGTACACAGCAAATGTTGAATCATTAGCACATTCTGCGCGTCACTTTGTGATTGACAGCAGTTTGAATGGTCAATGGTTATGTTGTCGACGCCACTGACCATTTATCGAAACGAACTTTTCATCAATAATTCGCTTGAAACTGTTAAAAAGACAGTATTTAGCTCACAACGCTATGACTAAAGTATTCACAAAGGTAATGTAGATGATTCCTGTGTGTGTAGGCTAGATGAGGAGACTATTTGTTGTGAGGCGTGCGTGAATACCAGGAAGGTGTACAAAGTCATGACTTTTGATGAAAGAAAGCAATAAATAATGGAAAAATAATGAAGAATTGAAGTTCAATTGATGGAACTACGCGTAAAAACGTCATTGCAATATTGTTAATGTACGGCTTCTAATATAAGTCGTTTTGATGTCATATCCGCCATAGCTGCAACGCAAAGCCAGTCCAGATAGCTGGTACGTCGCGTCATGGCGAAGCGACGTTGATGGACGTCCGTTTTGTGGAGTGACCGTGCTTCACATAAATCATTTCATCTGTCATAGAATGATCGGAATGAATTATTTTAATCCAATTATTTCACTGGTGATTATAACGAATTTTAAAGGTCTTTGTTTACGAATGCTGCAAAGACGTACAATGGACAATGCAATGCGCATTGTTTTGTTTTGTTCGTAATTTTTTGGGTAAATGGCTATACTGAGTCAATTACTCACGTTTCTAGTTTTTATTTATTATTTGATTTGTTACCTTAAATATCAGTATGCAAGCTGTGTGTTTTGTTAATTTCTCATCACAATGAAAGCATACTCCTTGATTACTGTGCCTTTTTTGATTACAATAATATTGTCAAACGTTTTCGGTATATGCCTCATACCATGCCGACATGATTTAGTTCTTATTGGTGAACCGCAATTTTAACATTGTTTAAATTTTTGTAGAACGAATCCACAGCATTGCATGCAGCTTCTAAAGGAGGTCATGCAGACGTCGCTGAAGTGCTGATTAAACATGGTGCAGATGTCAATGCTAAGAATGACGTAAGTAAATGTGACTCGGTACTCGATAATACTTCAACAATTTCACGTATCTCTCTTCCACTTTAACGTTACAGTTACTAAATCGTATAATGCTATGACATTTTATGGTGTCCTGGTCATACAATCCCACTGCAATACTTCAAAATGTAGAAGAACAAATTATGCTAAGATGGCCGCGGTCAGTCCGCAAAGAGGGTGACCCACCACTCATATGGCGTTCGACTTTATTCAAATAATTTTGCACGAAGACCGGTAACAGTGTATCATTATTTCAAAGTTGTATTTGTTCTGGTTGTTTGTTTAGCGATATATTCCACAACAATAACGTTCGCCTCGAAAAAATATAACGGCAGAGAGACAGATATACAGAGAGAGAGAGAGAGAGAGAGAGAGAGAGAGAGAGAGAGAGAGAGAGAGAGAGAGAGAGAGAGAGAGAGAGAGAGAGAGAGAGAGAGAGAGAGAGAGGTGTCTTTGAAAAATCCTATTATCCAAATTTGGAATATTTGAAAGCGGATTATTTAATGCCTATGACTTGCTCTTTAAACAGACCTACTAAACAAAATGTGGTTTTGAAAAATTCACAAAAAGAGCTATTATTTAGCAAAGTTTGAGAAAATTGACATTATTAGAAACAATCAATAATTAATAATTTACCCTCTCCCATTCCTAAAATTTGGGGCATATTTGTCGCAATTTTGGTTAAAAATAAATATCGTGGCTTTTTAGCTCAATTTTAATGTAAGTAAAATCTTCAAAGTAGCTTAAATTTAAAATTTGTTTGTTCTTTTACAGTGTAAAAGTGAAAAATGCAATCATGATATAAATATGAAAATGATGACCTGTTTATTGATTTTTAGTGATTTTGTGAAAAATCATGAATTTTTAATGTCATTTTGTAAAAAAACAAGCGCGGTGACCCCATCTTTTTCCCCCAGTTTTGGACTACTCTCATGTGTGGGTATTCAAAAAACCCCATTTGAAAAAAATTACATTACTTTTCCTTTTTCCGATCGTACATCCTTAATTTACCATCACACTGAAAGTATACTCCTTGATTACTGTGCCTTTTTTGATTTCAATAATATTGTCAGACTTTTTCGGTATATGCCTCATACCATGCCGACATGATTTAGTTCTTATTGGTGAACAGCAATTTTAACATTGTTTAAATTTTTGTAGAACGAATCCACAGCATTGCATGAAGCTTCTAAAGGAGGTCATGCAGACGTCGCTGAAGTGCTGATTAAACATGGTGCAGATGTCAATGCTAAGGATGAGGTAAGTAAATGTGACTCGGTACTCGATATGGATATCGGAATCGTAATACTTCAACAATTTCATTTATCTCTCTTCCACTTTAACGTTCACAGTCGACCTCACTAAATCTTATAATGCTATGACATTTTATGGTGTCCTAGTCATATAATCCCACTGCAATACTTCAAAATGTAGAAGAACAGATATTGCTAAGATGGCCGCGGTCAGTACACAAAATGGGTGACCCACCACTCATATGGCGTTCGATTTTATTCAAATAATTTGGACGAAGACCGGTAACAGTGTATCATTTTTTCAAAGTTGTATTTGTTCTGGTTGTTTGTTTAGCGATATATTCCACAACAATAGCGTTCGCCTCGAAAAAATATAACGGCAGAGAGACAGATATACAGACAGAGAGAGACAGACAGAGACAGAGTGATGTATGTCTTTGAAAAAATATTATCCAAATTTTGAATGTTTGATAGCGGATTATTTAATGCCTATGACTTGAATTGCTCTTTATATTAACCATACATTGGCAAATCGATTTTTGCTTACATGCTGATGGTATTGCAACTTTCAAATATTTCTGTTAGACACAACTGCATGGTATTATTGTCGGTTGTTAGGCCTCGCTGATGAACGCACCCATGCAGTACATCACCCTGGTTTATTTCTCTGTACAGCATAGTACAAAAGAACCAATCAGTACCGTATAATAATGTAATTGAGGTTAAAAGTTACGTGTGTTGAAATGTTTCTTCAACTGGGCGTATATTTGTTGATTTTTTTATTCTGAGATCACGATCGGACCTGACAAATCCATCGATCGAGCTCGACTGTTGGGTACCCGGAGGTGTGTCTGCATTGATAAAGTTGTCTACTTTTTCCCTCTCTACTATGTTTGACAATGAGAAATCGGACGTTTTCCGTCCGCTTTTTCCTGTTTTTGGTTACTTTTTCGGAGATTTGATCCGGCTCGCGTTTTTTTTGAGCAAGCCCGCCAAGAAGACGAAGTCAACCTTTGGAATTATTTTAATGTAGCTCAAAACTACGTGTCACATAGTTAATTTATTTGAATCAATAACTTTAAGTAAAAAACTTCATAATTAGTTGTGGAGTTCGTAGGAGTATTCGATATCTACCACTACCAGGCAAAATTCAGTTGAGGTGTTGGGTATGTCCGATGCGGGCGCTATGTGTCATTGTATTTACTTGGCACAAGCTAACGTGTAGGCCGTAGTACGGGCGCTTTTCATCTCGCTGTAACAGGTGTCGAATCTAGTACACATATACATGTATTTGAAATGAATATACTAAACCAGACATCCATGATAGCGTGATGCTAGCGCCTGTGACTCGGTCTACAGTAAGCGAGCATCAAGAACCTAGTACGGAATAAATGAAAAGCGAGCCCGAACAGAATGCACATCCACTTAGGTATGAGAGTGGTCAATTGTAACGGAAAATGCATGATGACCGAAACAAATCGTGCTCCACCATGCTCCAATAAATCCGTGACAAAGTGCGTCCACACCTTCTGATGTCGTGATTCTTGATATATCATATTCTAAAACACTTGTTTTGACATTTTCGATTTCAAATTTTGATGATCTAAGTCGTGACAATGCCCCAGTCCTTAAACGTTCACAGTGAATAAAACAGAAGGCAGATGCAAGACATCCTTCTTATATATATATTATATATACGACGGCACTAGACTTTAAATCAAATATGTCAAAACTGTTGTTTTAGCGTGACCAATCACGTCCAGGTGATGTGTCATCTTTCAGCTGTTCTGGGCTATCATTGTGCCAATTATATCATTGGGCTCATTGCTTTTATTCCTTCTGGCCTATACAAATTTAATATTCAATAAGGTCAACTCTTAATCGCTTCGATTCTTGCATATGAGTTTCACCAAAAGCGCCCTCTATCCTTAGTTTGATGGAAACGGGGCAGAATGCATGGCCGTCATGTTGATAAGAAGGCTTTGCACTGAACAGCCCTCACTCGTCGTACACAAGCGCGTTACATGTAATCTTTCATTTTTCAAATTCCACTCCTATAATCGGGTAACTGATGTTATATATAAACAATATATTTAATGAATGTCACATTATGACCCTCAAGAGTTTAAAAACTAATTTTCGCTAGTTACAAAATGTACCAGTCGAGCTCAAGCACTGTAATGAGATCACCCAGCACGGACGGCCGCAGCTGTTTCCGGCTTTCATTAGCCGCACCCACGTACTCGTGTGCGGGATACAGGGTAGCCGTACGTATCCAAGGAGTTTTTGTGCGCTCGGTGTTAGTTTCCAGCGAAATAAAAAACACTCATAAATGAAACAGCACTGCTAAATAATTGTCAGTAGAGGGACCGTGTCAGTACGACGGGTGTCTCCTAAGAAGTGTACGGCAGCATATAGCTTTCTCGCCACATTTTTGAAAATGCGCACGAGTGTGCACTTTTTACAGTGTTTGAATCGTAGCCCCCACTCCCCCAACACAACCAGAAAAGGGAGTGGTAGGGCTACAGAACCGCAGCATGGCAGGGCTTAGCTCTGCATGGCAGGGCTGTGTGTTACCGGCGTTATACGGCCTATCACCACAGCCCTGCAATGTAGGCCGCATACAACGTAGCCCCTCTATCACTGTATAGTGCTTTTTCCACTTGCGCTGTCGACGACTTTACCGAGAAGCCAGATTGGCAGATTGTGTCGGCCAGTGAGGTAACACAAACTGCCAGTCTGCCTTCTCGGTAAAGTCGTAGACAGAGCAAGTGGAAAAAAGCACTATACGGTGAGAGAGGGGCCACGTTGTATGCGGCCGTACACTTATTTTAGTAGACACCCATCGTACTGACAATTATTTATAGTAGCAGTGCTGTTTCGTTTATGAGTGTTTTTTTTTCACTGTTTTCGCATACTAGTAGTTAGCAAGCATAGAAAAACTGGAAACTAACACCGACCGCACAAAAACTCCTTGGATACGTACGGCTACCCTGTATCCCGCTCACGAGTACGCCGGTGTGGCTAATGAAAGCCGGTAAACAGCTACGGCCGTCCGTGCTGGGTGATCTCAATACCGTGCTCGAGCTTGACTGGTACATGTACTAGCGAAAATTTTAGTTTTTAAACTCTTGAGGGTCATAATGTGACATTCATTAAATAAATTGTTTATATATAACATCAGTGACCCGATTATAGGAGTAAAATTTGAAAAAATGAAAGATTAAATGTAATGCGCTTGTGTACGACAAGTAGGCGCTGTAGCAAAGCCTTAGCAACATGATGGCCATGTATTCTGCCCCGTTTCCATCAAACTAACGATAGAGGGCGCTTTGGGTCAAACTCATATGCAAGAAGCGATTAAGAGTTGACCTTATTGAATATTAAATTTGTATAGGCCAGAAGGAATAAAAGCAATGTGCCCAATGATATAGTTACCCCGATGATAGCCCAGAACAGCTGAAAGATGACACATCACCTGGACGTGATTGGTCACGCTAAAACGACGTTTTGACTTATTTGATTTAAAGTCTGGTGCCGTTGTATTAATATATATATAAAGAAGGATGTCTTGCATCTGCCTTCTGTTTTATTCACTGTGAACGTTTGAGGACTGGGGCATTGTCACGACTTAGATCATCGAAATTTGAAATCGAAAATGCCAAAACAAGTGTTTTAGAATATGATATATCAAGAATCACGACATCAGAAGGGGTGGACGTAATTTGTCACGGATTGAATAACCGACAAGAACTGTTGACCTAGCATTCAAAGCTTAGAAAATCTCCATACAACAGCTAGCAAAGTTATCATAAATAAAATTTGGCCAACAATAGGCGATATTTGGCGACAAATAAGTTACTGTAAATTTACTAGTGTCAAATCCTGATTTCTAGGAGCCGTACCTGACAAGGACAATCATCAAAGGTTGCAATTTTCGATGTACTAGTCATTTGTGTCGGTTGTCATGTCGACTGTACTGAACCATGTGCGTAATATCTATATCGAAAATTTACCGTGTGTTAAAAGTAAAGAATGTCTTTAGCCGAAAAGATCCGAAATCTTCGCAATCTACAAGCTTACATTTACACAATTCATTATTCATGAGGTTGGCGACTGACGTCCACTGATTAATCCATCCTACTATGCTGTAATTGAGACATAACCCGGACTGGTGCTCTCGTCACAGCTCCTCTTTCCACTGGAGCGGAATTCGTTCTGATCTCATGGATGTGTGCCCTCAACGACGTAATTGGTCTCTTCTGATCAGCGCTTAAAATGCATGCTAAGATTATTTTTGTGTTTAGATTGAATTTGACAGGTGGATAGTAAAGTGATTTTGTAATGTAAACTGAGCTCAAACTTGGCTTTGTAAATATGACATGTGTCTTTTATTTTCTTGACGCTACTGAACATAATACTATTGCAGTAGACATCCCAAATTAGAAAAAAACTCAGGATATTGCTAATTTTTGTTGTGGTACTTAAAACAAAGAAAGCGTCTTTAAGCTTTAGTAGAACAATCGTAACATTTAATCTCTCAGTACTCACATTAATATGCTTCCATTTTTTCGTGGCAGAGAGAGATCAGTATTTACAATGACAAAAGATCAACAATACAATATTATCTATGGTCTGGTAGCACGCAGTAATTTACTAAATGTTACATGAGCATAGCCTTATGAACATTTTTGATTCTGTTACTGCTTCAATTCTTCATTCCATCCTTGCATCTGATAAAAGAAGAATACTCGTCTTTGAAAGTTTATGCTCCAGTAACATTTAGTTGATCATAGCCTGCTACAAATACCTAAGTTATATTTACAATTAGTAATATCACATGACATGTTCTCGAAATGATGGTGTTCTTGCATAAAGCGACCTGCGTTTGCGCTTTGTATGCTCTTGGTCAGAAGTGCGCCATTAGCGACACTCGTGCGAGAAAGGTTGGGATGCGAGGTCATGCTGAAACCAACATATTACAGTGCGTGTATGTATACCGTCCGGAGTCCAATATGACACTTGGATACTCGTTCTGCTCAAAGCGTAGAGCTATTGATTATTGAGGTACATAGGTGGAGCACACATAAATGAGCTTTTATACTCAGCAAAATGACTGTGGCATCAAACTAAGGATGTTCATTTATTGGATTGCCGAATCTGATTTGAACCCACAAGTCACAGTACCTATTTATCTAACGGAAATAGCAGTAGGCAAAAGTAATTGGCTAAATCCCAACCTAAAAATGAGTTAAACGAACTAACTTGTAGCAATTCATTCTCACCACGACAATTCAAAACACTGTAAAGTTTATGAAGCATTTGAACTACATACAGAGTCGTGCATTACACGCAAACTTATGACAGCAATCTTACTAAGCAATGTATATATCGCTGAACAGGGTTTCAGGTCGTTGGCTTCAGCTTGAAATTCCACAGTCATGGCCCTGGATCCATTGGCGGAACTCCCCGGTGGTGGAAGTCCCCTGGTTGGTGGGTACCCATGCGCGTTACCAAAATCACGGAAAGGGGTGTTTTTCTTCAGTCATCTCGGAGATTCTAGGTCCGTGAAATCGAGAAAAGGGGTACTTTTTCAGAGTAACCTCCGAGATTAGGGGTAGTTCTTTCATAATCTCCCTAGGACACTAAATCTGGTCTAGTCTCACTCACAAAGAAAATGAAAACAGTACCATACGTTTCTATGTTCATATGACGTATACATGCCCATCACTTAGGGTCCATATAAAATCTAAAATCACCTAAAATCAGGTGAGTACAAACATTTGTGATGTATGAACATGTATACAAAGTCAACCTCCAGGGTCAACCCTAGAAGTCAACATACTACCTCCTAGATTTCGAAAATAAGGGTATATTATTACAGCTAATTTCTCCCAGATTTGCCACAAATAGGGGGTGTTTTTCTCAGAAATATTCTAGGAAAGGGGGTACTTTTCAAACTTGGGTAACAAGCATGGGTACCCACCAACCCGGGGACTGCCACCGCCGGGCGGGAATTCGAACCTTATGCAAGTGTAAATAACAGCCCGCCTTACGGTCCACCAATAGATCGATGGGAACAATTGCAATTTCCTTTATTGATTCACGGACTCGGAGCAATACCTTCTCCTTTGCACTGGAGATTTTGGCTTGCTCAGAGGTACTTAGAATATTTAGAGTATTGACTGCACGAGACATCCAGAGTTCTTTGGTACTACATTGTATTTATTTCAAAGAAGACAAGCTTACAGTAGCCATCACCCAAGTTTCTCCCATGTCTTGGCACAGAGCGATGACTGACATTGTTTTCGTCACGCTCCTTATAGGAGTCATTCGTCTATCCATCGTATTGTCAGGACATGTTTAATTACTGAAAGGCGTCTGGCTTCGTTACAACAATACATAGGAATTTCCGAAAATAGATGCTCCCAGTGAATAAACGTATTGCGTTTATTTGCATGATGCAAAGTAGTGACGTCTTCTATTTGAACTGTCAGTTACACAAAGCTCATGTATCTCGTAATTTGTCCCTAGTAATGAAATGTATCAATGACCAGCACCATTGTTTGATCTGTCATCCACAATTGTAACCAGTTCATTGACCTTTACGCAGAATAAAGAAGAAGAAAATAATATTCAAGGTGGAGGTCTCTGTATCACTACCTGCACTGCACTTTGAGCAACTGTATGAATTCATTAAACGCGAAGTTACAGGATCGTGGCGCACAATATGGGTATAACTGATGACGCAGCAGTTTGCATCGCTTTTGCCGTATGATAAAATTAAATAATCATGATGGGCTCTTTCGTGACATATGCAAAGAGGGGTCAAATGATCGTACAGGGAATACAATGTGAAACATATGCGCTCTCCTACAAAAACGGAATATTTTTTCAGTTATTTTCGACTCAAGTTTATTCGCTATATATTCATCGACATTATATGCAAGATCCAATGATAATGAACGCTTGAAACATGACAAAATTATGGGATTCTTGGACCAAACACGGCACGTCCGATCAGTAGCGTGTTTTTTTTTACATTTGCGATTTACGATAATCCGGCTTTTATGGGGGAGTAGTCCCTTTTCACCCCAAGGACCCGGGTGTCTATATCAACTGTACACTTTGTCCCATTATGGATGTTATCCAAATATATTGTAATTAGGGAATATCCATAAACATGTCATTTTGTATGGTGGTTCGACCGCCCAGAAATATAGTGCCCGTTTTCACGTTTCCTGACTATATATTAAGTTCACGAGAATTCCAACAGTGTAGTGATGGAGTGTTTTTAAACACAAGTTAGAAAAATAAAAACGTATTTTATCACAAAATTATTGAGAATGTGAGAACACACGGGTTCAACACTGGTGTTCTTATACTCTTCGCATACAAGGATCGGAATTGATGTTTTTTCTCGGTTAAGTTAAATACTGCAGGCTGCACCTGATCACCATAATGCTTTGAAAATGACACAATCTTCGGACCCTGTGCGTTGAAAGATTGTTATACAAGAATCTTTCAGTGCACAGGGTCCGAAGTGTTTTGTCTGAACTAGTTATAAGGCGTTCATGGTCTCTTGGGGCAATAGAGACGCCAGTAAGACATGACGTCAGTAACCGTAGATCGCCATCGGCCACTGTGTATCTCGTTCATTTCGTTGTGTTTGACTTAATATTCCGTAAAATCGTGTCATACGTAGAGATCGACCCAACGATATTTCTAATGTGTCGAACGTGGCAATAGCGCTGATCGCAAATGACGTCACTTTTTCTATCATTAATATTCATAAATAAATATTTGTCAGCATTTTCCGCATAAACGACGACAATAAAACCTACTAATGTTACCATGCCTACAATTTGTCCGCATCATTCAGGCAGAGTTGTCTGAAGTCGCGCTAGTGCAGCTATACTTTTTAGTAAGGCCGAAAAATAATAGGGTTGTGTCCAGTCATTGACATGTGCAAAAATTATGCGGCGTTTTTTTCCGTAGGGGCAAAAGAAAAACACACAATAAAGACTTGACGCGCACACTTCGAAGTGATGCGCGAATACTCTGTGGTAAACAGAATCAAATTATTCTTTTTGCCTAACAAACCTAAAACGCGATCTAGTACGCTATCAGAGGTTATATGTGTACTGGAGATTTTTGATGACCGAATGATTCAAGGAATCTTCTATGAAAACTTAGCGGCAAATGGAAAAGACAAACAAACAACAAAAAACGGCAAACAAAAACAACAACTCTGCATTTTTCCATCTATTACTACGAGGGCGATTATGGTTGTCCCGTGGTCACGATCACCTCAGCACTGCTGTCAGACAAACCTACACACAATAATTTTGATATTGAATCGCTGATTAAACTACAGCATTAAATATCCTATGGAAAACGCATGTAAGGATATCACTTGCTGAGAATATGATACAACTAATCCTTTAATATCGTATTCTCAGCAAGTGATATCCTTATCTTACTCTACGATTATCTCAGCCAAGTTATATACTGAGCCGTTGATTGAAAACTGGCGTTGACATACACGACCAACACAATAACTGTCACCGACACCAGACAAACACTGCATAGACAATGCAATGGTTTTCGTCTTTATCATTTACATCAAACTGGTGAACAGAATTATTCTATAAAGCGTGCGTAAATTATGTCTTCTGGCGCCCTCTATTCCTGAAACTGAATTAGTGACACATGATGGCGTTGCAGTAAATAATAAATATAGATGCAGGGCTCCATGGGAGTGATAATGTTGCCAATATCCCTGTCAATCTACCTCAAGTATTAGCCAAGCCAATACAACGCTGAAATCCAGGACTACTTCATTGTCCTAACACGTTGAATTTTTACATGTAGCAGCAAACGTTGACTTCTACTTTTCTACTTGTATTGGACGTAATTAATTGATAAAGGAATGACAACCTTTGATACAAGATATGAAATTGCAATCACTTTTTTATCGTCATGTGCATTATTTTCCGGTAGTACTGTATCTTCTGAAACATGCGTTTTACAAATAGTTCATTTGACATATTTGCATATGAATACTAAACAGCTTGTATTGTTCTAAATGACTCATATACGCTTCGTTTCAAATACTCGGACTCTGAAATGTCACATTCTTTTGCTCGTTTCTGCTTATATTTTGAAACTTTTGCGTGAGTTGAACTTTTGCACACGTAAGATTATTTGATAGATTGGAGTTGTGCACGGGTCTTATTGACTTTGAAAAATCGATAATTTTGGTGATTTGTTTCTCTTTTGCTAAAATACATTCAGGTCAAAACAATGCGGACTGGCAATGAGAGATGCGAAGAATTGCCCGACAGTAATATTGACCTGCCTTTGGCATGTATCAGTCAAATTCAGTTACCAGAGTAAAACTTGAACTTTTGAAGGTATTTTTGTTGACCGTTCGACGTTACATTTTAGGACAGATGTTATATTTTGTGGATTTTAAAGTGGGTTTGGACTTTCCGCCAATTTGTTGTGTCATAACTTCTATTCTTAACACTACCACAGGTAGGCCTTCGGCCTTCGATCGATGTAATTATCCTAAGCGAATATATTATCCCTCTTTCGAACCGAACCCAACTGAACTGAACTTACCATTCAGCAACACTGCATACACCTGTGAATGAAGGCACCGGTACACTCATCATAGCTCACAGTACCGGTGAGGTGGATTCCTCACACTACGAATGCAGCCCGGCATAAACCCTGAGTGAATAATCTAGCTGGGAGCTTCGGTCTGACAATCACTTTAGGAACTTTAATAAAGCTGTTTGCGCAACGCGCCCAAGGGTTAATCGACTGACGCAAAATAGACAGATGACGTTTATTACAGTACTAATATGATAACAATAAAGACTAAGGAGACTAGGAAATTCGAACGACTTTGATTTCATTGGATAAACTTTACCTCAACACTGGTAATGTTAACAAAGTGACTGTACGGCAATACATGGCAGATGACAGGAAGGGACTGACACTTTTACAGTGTCCCGGTCCATAAAAAGATGTTATGTCATCTTGAATTGATTCATACCGGGTCTATACATTGATCACAGTGATAGCTCATATTGTAGAAGTAGTTTCATTTTATAATACATGCGGTCAGGTGGCAACTGTGAAGACTTTTTGAAACAAGGCATTCGAAATGTTATTCGGAAATGGCTAAGTGTGTACACCTTTTAACAAACGGTACAAAGCGTGTGTAGTTGTCTATAATGGATAAGTTGACTTTTGTTTTATAAATGCATCGAAAAGGAGGTACAAATTTACAAGACAATAGGGTGATACGATCGCTTTTTTCGAGCAATGTCAGACTGACATTGACATTGAGTAAGATATTGTATCGTGACTATTTGTACAAATGCGCCATTTCTGCCTGGCGAAGATAGGTTTGAATATAGAATGCACTTATCTCATATTCAGTTTCAATGGATCATTGGCAAAAATAATGCTTTACCAACTCCACAACACGAAGAACACTTTGCAGTGGTAGTCACTTTTCTTAAGACTCAAAGTATAGCCCGTTTCAGTTCGCTTCGACGTGCGTGTCGCAGATATCTCGAAAAATGAATAGATAGAAAGAGTAAGCACTTACAATAAAATAGTGTAACCGTCATAATACTACAGATTGATGAAACACTTTTTCAGACACTTGCAATCGATTTTATTAAATTGTTGTATAGAAGATATAGTTTCCCGAAATTCGGAAGTGTTACATCTAAAGACTATGCTACTGACTGCAAGCACACTGACTGATAGTTGTCATGAAGTGCTTAACCAAGGAAACGACCACAGCACAAACTGTTTACAAAATGTATGCTTAACAATATTTTAGAGAAATTGTAACGTTGCACCATTGTCAAGAGAGGATAGTGAAAATCTGTATATTGAATGTACATCTATACGCAACTAGCATATGATAATCCAATGACATCATCATTCATGAAACCTGATTATAACAATAAAAACTTGATATACAGTATATGAATATCATTCAGCCAAATTTCACACCACTTAACATGTTATTCCAGGCTTCATTTTATGTTTTTCCTCGTAACGAATGTATAAATAATAGAAACCCATGGCGAGACAATACAAGCAGTTTGTACCGGAGCATTTGCGCTAGCTTTATATTAATTCTGCAGCCGTCCCGCACTTGCTAGACGCTTGTGCGAGGACGGCCGCATAGTTACGCAATAATTTATTCCATTTGAAATAGTAACAGGCCATGTTGCAAAATTCCAATATTTCTAAGGAGCACCAATTGCAATGTGATGCTTTTGATATAAAATAGCGTTGACTGTAATTATTATAGAATAATGATGTATTTCCCCTTTCGTCTGTGTTTACGATTTTTTAGCCTATTTTTTATTTTACGGCGTCATGTATATTAAATTTGCAAAGAAATTTAAAGAATATGCGGTCGAGAAAATGAATCAAGGTTGAATTTTTGACGGGAAATCATTGGGACTCTAAACGCTATAAAATTGTATGTTGTTAAAAGTACATATATTTATATTGGGGCTTTGTCATGCTGTAATGTATTCCATGTTGTTTTATATTGGGGTTTTATCATGTTGTAATGTATTCCATGTTGTAATTTACTCCACGGTGCGTCTGGTTGTAAATGTCCTCGTCATGAAGAAAATTTGCAAAATGCAAGTTTCTCTGATGTACACCAATGTGATGCTTTTGACAGAAAATAGCGTTGATTGTGTTTTTAATGGAATTTTGTAATTTCCCATTTCGTGCGTGTTTACGATTGTGTTTTTTGACCTATTTTTGTATTTTACGGCATCTTGTAAAGAAATGTCAAAAATATATCAGATTTCAAAAATATGTCAAATTAAACACGGTATATTTTTCAAAGTACTCATGTAATAGAGTAAAATCACTTGTTACGTTGTTCCATTTCATATTCTATGGTGGGGAACCATGCTATGGACTAAACACGTCACCAATACCATAACTGAGAAAAATGACACCTGGAAGAAGACTTCCAAATAACATTCTTATTTTCGGCTAAGTCTTCCTGACATTGTTCATGTTCTTAATACGCTAAAATTTACGTCAAATTGTGATGCTACATACAAAATAATCTTTCATCGATTATTTTTGAACTTTTAAGGTTACCTCACAACGATCTATTGAAGGGAAACAGTGCATTTCATTGTCAGGAAAAAACATTTACTCCAATAATTTAAGAGCCAAGCGCATCAACATAAGGAAACCCTAGGACGATGTTCATGTTAAAATGCATGACAATACACATATTACAGTATCTTTCTTCCGCTTTTCAAATGCTTGCATCATAATGCTTATTACCCGTTTTACATTTCCGAACAGAATGGATGGGCACCATTACATATTTCGGCGGCCAATGGTTATGAAGACATTACCAGATTACTGTTGCAATCTCAAGCAGTTATTGATGCACAGAACAATGTAAGTAATCTCCCCTGCAATGTCACATGGTAGCAAGAAAGTCATTCATAATTATATATAGTAATAAAGATTATACTTATGACATGATGATGTGATATCGAATAGTTAAAAGTTTTGTAAATAAATTAATCCCTTTCATTAAGCTTATGACGGCAAGCAGTAATTATAAAAAAATGTTTGCATCATCTAGTGAAAACAAATATTAATACACATACAAATTAAATGTAAAACATTGAACAGCCTGCATATTAATTGTTGTCAAAGCTGAAATGAAGGTAAATGGAAGTATTATGCCCGAATAGTGTCAGTAACACACTGGAGTGCTTTCGAGAAAGTGAATTAAAAGTTGCATTACTGTCACGAAAGCATGGTGCACACTAATCGCTACACAATTGTATACACACATTATTGTCTGATATCTGTCATAAAGATATAGCACGACTAAACATCAATTTTTACATTTATTGTATCGCTATCAATAAAATTAACTAATGCTCTTTTTATGGAGGTATTTAGAAACTGCTGCTTTCATTATTGATTTTACTTCTGTTAAAGATCACTTCCGCTTCACTCTATCGTTAATCTAAGACAAGGGTAACTGAACAAGAGTCGTAGTTTTGTCCAAGGATGTGGAAGCCAAATTTACAATGCTCGGAATATTTGACTTAAAGGGAAAATTCAGCAAGGATGAATATACATAATTATGTGCCAGCTTTGTGGTTATTTACCCCGAAAAGTTATTTTCGCCATTTATAACTCGCGCGATTTTTTACAAAAACCGATAGAAATGGTACAGGAAGTTACCCATGTAATTTCAATCTTTGGATAAAAGCTCCAGGCTAGAAGCTTGCATCATGTGATATAGAAGGGACCATCTTCCCATGGGTATTGCATGACAAGTTTACTGGGCGATATTTCCACAGTGGTTTATACAGTTGTACGTGGTACCACTTTCTTTCAAAGATTAT
This sequence comes from Ptychodera flava, assembly GCF_041260155.1. Lineage (NCBI taxonomy): Eukaryota > Metazoa > Hemichordata > Enteropneusta > Ptychoderidae > Ptychodera > Ptychodera flava. The sequence continues at coordinate 1,014,024 of NW_027248358.1, read as the reverse complement.
CCTAAGCATACCTAGCAACAATCATTGGTTGCACTTGAATCTTTTTCGTCGATGAGCTTTTCAAGTCCTATGCTGTTGGAATGTTGGAAAATGTTGGAAAATCTGATTTAGAGAGACCTAGTCGCTCATCCCGGACTCACATCACGTTCTAGTCACCTGCCATTGTTGCAAAGTTGCAGACAACACTATGGTCACGTGACCGGGCACTTTTCCAAATTCTATCTGAACTATTTCCCTAGGGAAATAGCTTTTCAAAAATACCCTCTGACGTCACTTTTGTCGATTCAATGGGTACTAGACGTATCTATTTCTCATCACGTGACGTATTCTGGCGAATAGCGACACGGAATGAGCATGTGGTGTGTTATAAATGTCACTATTTCACTAGCCACTTTTGCGTTTTAAGTCTGAATAAAAACGACCATATGTGACCATATTTACGAAAGGAAAATATATAAGATTTTATTTTACTACAGCTAGTACTAAATACGTTTGTAAGGAGGCGTAGCAGATTTAATCCGTACTGGAATCCGAAATCTTGAACATAAGTGTAGATTATAAATATTCAATCGAACGAGCCTGTTATGGGTCACCCACGCTAACCGGTACGCCACTACGGACATGCACGTTTCAGGCTATACTGTAGACGAACATGTTAAATGTTACAGGTTGTCAAATTCTTCTCCCAAAAAAGCTAGTCACGCTTGTGGTTTTCACATTTTTTAGAAGAGAAATTTTTATTTGCAGTGTTTTCGAGTTGACATGCTCAGTATCCTATTTTATGTGCGGAACTGTGAAATGTCATGTTACAAAATTCAGATGCATTCCAAAACTCGGATAGGAAATCTCGTAATTTCTCATACGTAGTGAAGTTTGACCGATATACAGATCAGAACTGCACCGCGTCGGTTATCGTCATAATCGATAGCACTTGCACACATGGATACGTCGACGCTCTATGTTAGTGACGATAGAACAAAACTGAGGAAGTCAAATAAACTGGATTTTTTTGAGACTCATTGAGGTACAAACGACACTCCATTGGAAGCTATATATGGATACCGTACCGCTTCACACCTCTGTGCCGGGATATTGAACATTTGTTGATTTCTCATTCTGAGTTTAGCATCAAAAGTTTGGCAGTGGCAACGCACAGTAAGTGAGGCTACCCACAATTCCCCTTGATTAATTCACTCAGACATTGTTTGCTAAAGGCTTTTTCAATTTCATCAGTTTCTTAACATTTTTAACTGACAATTTAAGTTCAGGATTATTTGTTAAAACTATGTTCCAAAATTATTGATTATGTTTAAAAATCAAGAGTAAAATGAATGAGAAGTTGATGTTTGGAGGTGCTAAAAATTGCACATTTGTCAAGATAAAGTTATCAGCAACTAAGATGGTCTCATCATACCACCTGTCAGACATGAAAATTTCCTTTGTTACGAACATTAAAATAAAATCATTACCCTTTCTTTTGCCAACACAGATGCAACTTATTCCCTTAGTTTCCTTGAAAATGTTGTGTATGGCTGTCAAAAATCTATGTTAACAAAATTACAAAATTGCTATCTCCTCCACGGAAAAGGGGTTGATCTTCTCATTATTCAGTGTGAGAAATCAGAAAATTATGATTATCAGAACTATGTTGCCAGAATTTTGAAATATGGACCGGGTTGTTCTGTGCACAGAAGAAATTTGCTTCAATTCAGAGAGTGATCTCCGTGTGTACAGATCATGGAGAACTGTGGGTAGCCTCACTTACTGTGCAAAGCGGCATCATTTTACAAGTGGTATAGCCACAAACTGATGTCGTCAAAGATGTGCGTACTTATGAAAATGAGGTCCAAGGTTACCTTCTAAAAGAGGCGATAAAATATTTTGGGGGTAAGAGTTAGGAATGGGGGCTTGGAAACATAGGGGAAAATGAATCAAAAGAGGGGTCCCAATTTTTTTTAAACCGCCACTCATTTCCCACTTTATATAGTATCCTAATACTATATCCACGTCTTCTTCAGCCAGTTCGACATTGGAGATTGAAATGCGCTAGCGCAGATTGGGGACGCAGACTATCAATTTCTGACCACTCACATACCTGGTTTTAGAGTCAAAGGCCTTGTCTTGCGTTCTTCACCATCAAAACGGGGTAATCCTAATTCACGTGCCGCGTGCCACGAGCCACGATCCGCGTGCCGCGAGCCAAAGTTCACGATGCACGGATTAGCATGTTAGCTAGAATAGGTGCATTTTCACTCTAATTCACTTTATCGATTCATCTTCACTATTAAATCACATTTAATAGACACCTTGTATGTGCATAAAGTGATGACCTGCGATATGTGTGTTCACGCAATTCAACATGTGCTGGCCGGTAAGGGACTGGAAAAAAATATAGGGAGGAAGGTCGAATTTTTCTAAATGATGCTGAAAAAAGTGACTCCCCCAATTGTTATGCCGTCCCTGTACGTGCTATAGTCAACATCAATAATATTTTATTTGACAAATATTTACTAATTCATAATGTGACGCCTCACCCCACCAAATGTGAAGGCTGTTGCACTAATATACTTGCAAATAAGTTAAATTCAGGTCAAAGGTCATCCTGGTTACTTGATATTTTTGCTGTACACTTTCGTCCCATGATGGCTGTCCACTAAAAATCAGACCTTTAGCAATATAGGCTGGGTCAAATGTCATCCTGGTCGTTTGATATTTTTGCAAAAATCTTAGTTAACATAATCATCTCCGTCCAGTAAACTCAGACCTCCATCTCTGTTAGCTAGCCTATAATTTATAGATGTGCATAATTAGTGAGGTACAGGATGATTTGAGGGTTGAAGGTCTGTGTCCCATACCAGTCACAGTTCGATAGACACCAGCCGTCTTTGATTCTTACGTAAGATAAGCCTCAGCTTAGTTGCAGAGTGAGGATAGGGCAGGTCGAAGGTCACAAATTCTCAAAGTTAATATTGTAAAAATCTTCTTAATATTCGCAGCTTAAGACCTAGATATTTAAAATATAGCAACCTTATTATATGGTCTACAAAACTAATGTACAGAATTTTGATTGATCAATTTTTAATGTTACAATTTTACGGGCAATGTGATTTTGAAAAAAAATACTGGCCCTCCCTCCCTATAATTTCTTTCGAGTCCCTTTCTGCATATGCCCCTTGATGTAGAATTCGTAAACACACATTCGCTTCACCAGTTCATGCATTTAGAAGGCGGCATTGAAGCCCGAATGTTGATTTATCAATGAAAATGAATCAATGAATGACATTAGAGTGAAGATGCACCTATTTCTAGCTTAACATGCTAATCCGTGCATCGTGAACCTAGGCTCGCGGCACGGGGATTGTGTGAATTAGGCTTACCCATCAAAACGACATTAAATCAGGTGCCCCGTAATCTTCGCCTCTACCCCATAACTGAAGAAGAAGTGTTTGATATCTGTTCTCCGACAAATTACGTTTGGAACCATTTACATCTTAGCATCTATTTTATTGATATTATGGCTGTTAGTAAGATCGTTTACCCTGGCTTACTGAACGCGCGTGATCGAGATTGACAGTTGTTTTGGAGTCATCCAACCACCGAACCACTGCACGAACCACCGAAATGGTCTACTATCTTAATAAAACGGATGGACACTACTCAGACAAACATTAAATTTGTTACAATCACAATCGATCGACAAATCTTATAGCCGAGGAAATTAGTACTTGATCTGAAAATATAGCAATGTGTTGAAAACGCAGCAAAGAGACACAATGGAAAATATTTGCAGTGGAGAGAAATTGTTCATAATTTTACTGACAGAATACGAGAAGTCTATGATTTACTTGCTGACGCATTGTTAGCCGTATAATTAATTAATAATTATGATTTTGCAGTCCTAAATCCTTCAAACAATCGGGCTAAGACAAGGAATTTACAATGGAAATCCTGCGCCGCGCAACGCTTTGAGTACCAAGGGTGCATAGAGGTTTTATCTTATTGCTGACTGTGAATTATCTATTCGCTATTCACTGGCAGGGCAAATAGGAACGTAATTATTATTCTGCCAGCTGCAAGGCGAATATTCTTTTAGGTTTATTTAATCACAGTGTTCATCCGGTTTTGCTCTGCCAGCATAGAGCCTCATACGTTGTCATTACATCTCTTGCAAATGTACGTTTTCTTGTGAATAGGACGCATCAGAGTTACGGAAAAGAGATGTCCTATTTACTGATATAAGTCAGTTGTAATTGAAAAGATCGATCTTGTTCTCCGAGAATCGAGTGTGTCCCCGCAAACTGGGCATTCCACTACGCTAAATGATAAAAATACCGCAGTGATTGTTCGTTGAGTTCGTTTGGAGATCCATTCGTAAAAGAAGTTAGACTGAACTGTGCACACGTGTGCCAATCTCTGCAGGATATAGTATTGGGGAGTCTTAAGATTCGCCGTCATATTATGAGGATGAAAAATCGGATTGTCCTGTAGTTCATCCCAATTTTTGGTAACTGCTCATCTACCCGTCTCCCTGTAATTCTTAATTGTACGCTGCATTATACAAGCATCGGGACTTGTACATTTTCAGGATATCTTCTTCGTGCCATCTTGCAGGAATTCAATAATTTGTGGTTAATTTAACAAAGACACTTCTTTGCAAAGGGATGAAGGTCTTTTTTTCAGCACAGATAGAAGGGAATATCAGAACGAAGTAGAAGGTGATTTCACCTTTGTCAAATCCAAGACTCGCGGCTTTGATCTGTCACCAGTAAATAAGGTAGTCCAGGCTTTGCAACACATCCGATACTGAATACGAATCGAAAGCAGTGACGTCTAAGCTCAGTTTCAATGTCAAAAAATGACGTTAAACTCTGAAGCTCAAACAGAGAAGTATTGAAATATGAAAAAGTGTTCAAGTTTGATAATACAACTTAGAAATGTTTAATTTTGGACATTGTAAAATTTAGAACTTCAAATTAAAGTTTAAGCAGTAAGGCTTGTCAACGCAATAAGTAACGTACGCAACAAGTGGAACATTATAATACTTCACATCGCATTTCAGCGAATGTCAGACACTTTGAAAAGGTGAAGTTGTGAAGTGCATGACTTTCAATTTTTAAAGGTAGGAATACGTCAATGAGCAGTTTGCTGGACATTTACAACACTGATGTGGTCGTCTGCTTTTGTGAACTCATTTTGAAGCTTGTGGAGTGAATGACATTTTCACCGCATTATTTAGTGTGACAAATGAACAATTATTTCCCCAGAAACGTCTAAAACGGGATGAACGTAGCATTGCCGAAACTAAAAGAAATAGGAAACATGTAATTTGTAGTCTAAATTACAAGGTTTCTGCGACCAGTGTTATAAAGATGAGTTGTGTTTATCAAAGAATTGTTATGGCCTTTCAGTAACCTAATTTATGTATATTCACATCAATTGCCTGTCACTATTTCAGTTTAATCATCTAGAGGCAAACGTCTGCTTTACGTTTTCAGACGTCAGCGGAATTCGTTAAAAAGATTCAGAAAGTATATTTTTTATCTGTCCCTGGTCATGGAAGGCAAAAAATATATTTATGTTTAATATTCATGTTAAAAATAGAATAATCCGATTATTGCACAGAATAGCACTTGAAGCATTTCATCTCAAATCCATGAATTCAACAAAGTATACGCTTTAGTTTTTTTTTTCGAATTCACTCACATTTCGATTTCTCAAAATTACTCTAAAAGTGAAGACACTTAGTTGCGTATTTGAGACCTGGAAGATTTCAGTACATTTTCCATAGACTCAGCTTAAGAATCAAGATAACTACATTCATAGAAAGCTGTTACTTACTGTTATCAATGCCCGGGTAATAGTTTGTAACATTTATTGATACCACTTTCTATTTCATATGGACAAAATTCAGATTGACACATAATGCCCTGATATAGATGTTTGCTAATGTAAAAGTGTTTCCTTCTTTCAGTTCATGCATTCGACGTAGAATAATCTTTATTGTCATATGTATTTTCGTCGTCTTAGAATCATAATAAATATCTTCCATAGAACGTTTATCTGTCCTTGGCAACAAAGTACATATAAATGAAACCGTCGAAATGATATGAATTCACGTTTATTCACATTAATCTTCCGAAAAAGCACAATTTCAGTCAGCTAAAAACTTCATCAACCAAAGGTCAAGAAAAGATGTTTCTGTTGAAAACGCATATACGGAAGCTTTATTTATTCATCATATACAAAGTATAATCCACGACACGTAATTCACACTAAGCTCATACGTTCTTTGAGCATAACGTAAGTATCTTTCAATTTCCAAAAGTTTATTCTTCTTGTTGCAAGGCGCCCTCACCGATAAAGCTTGCTATCGCAACTTTCGAATGAACAAGTCCCGATGCAGTAGCTATAAACTCTAAGCACAGTATGTACAGCTATCGAGAAGTCGATTATGCAGTTGGTACTGTAATAGAAGGAAAGGTATGACGCGATGTTTGTCACAGGTACCGCATAACAAATTCAATGTACAGGAAGAAGTAAATGGCATGATCGTCAATCCTTCCACAGATTCAATAACTAATTTGATAGCCTATAATCCAAAAGTAGCTTTTCCCTTCTCGAAACGGCTGCCACACATAAATAGAACACTAATTTCTGAGTCCACTGCGGAATAGCTAGAATTTGACAAGAATTCGTTATATTTGGTCATCGCAACTGTGAAAGAGAAATTGAAATATTTTCATTCAATATATTGAGTAACTCATTCGTGGTTCTGTAACTATAGCAGTAACCTGAGATATCCGAGGTCAATTCGTCTCGTCAATACAAATTATGATGCATTTTAAATTACCACTTCAGTTCCTAAAGCACGTATGCCAAAGTATTAACAATCACAGCAGTAAGCGCTTAAAATGATCTTTAAAAAATAACTTTTTTTGCCTTAACATATCTAGAAACGATGACATCAGAAAATCCCGATTTAGATCATAAGGTGTTACACTTGTTCGCCATTAGCTTGAGAACAATGAGAAAACTATAATACGGAGACAAAAAGAAACTGAAAAAATGGTTTACTGATGTAAAGTTATTGCAGTTAGAACTGACAAGCTGTGCTATTTCACAATTCCAAAACTTGCAATGTGCGAAACAGTTTTTCTTTGTAAGAAATATATTTAAATATTCTTAAATGATAGTCAATCGTGAATTAAAGTTAAGTACTTATGTGGACATGCACAGTGTACGGAATTCGAGTACAGGAGCGTGTCTGCACTCTTATTCTCAATGTGAGTTTCTTGGGCGTTGCAAGGTCTGTGTTGACGCTTTGCAAATACAGGGCATTAGCCCGAGGAAACTATGTGCGTCCACACGCTTTGTTTTGAAAGTGACACCGACCTAAACGCCCTCTACAGTTATGTTAGGCATCACGGCAACAACATAAATGGCTTATGGATTTATCGCCGGTTGATCGCCCAGGATTTCACAAATTCATCAGAGAAAGGTATGGTCTTCCTTCCTCGGTCACTTCTGTTATTGTGGTCGATTATACCTTCGAATGTTGACTTCCTGGTTTTTATTTTTCAGAGACACGGCTTCTCTTAAATCCTTTGACTGCCTGGGGGTGTACTCTTTCTCTTGTCATATGGGGTGTGCCGCCCGATTTGGAAACATCTACCACGAATATTCCAAAAATACTACTCATTGTTACGGATTTTCCTTGACAATGTCTTGAAATAATCATCTTTATTTTGCTGCATGTGAAGGTTGTCCTAATGAACGGAACCTTTTCTTTGTATCTGTTTAAGTTTTGACGATGAAAAATTAATGCATGTTTAGGTTTTTTGTGAAAATTGACCATTCGGGGGCATGTTCGTACTCCTTTTCTATGGGAGTACCCCAGGGGCTTGGCTGCTGTATGTTTCGTCTGCTACTGTTCAATAAACTGCATATCTTCTCTGGAAGCGACGTTCATCAATTTCTGGATGCTCTCTTCTCGCCATACAGCAAGCAAAAGCGCTACATTTTCTTTGGACCAATTATTACCACGTTCGGCCGCGTACTAGTAGGACATATTTGTCATGGTTAAAATCAACGACCTCAGAACAAAGGCAATAGGTTACAACGAAATATGCCCAAAACTCTCCACATCGGGGCGATTTTACGACGTCGGTATTTTTTCGATGCGTTCACACGCACTGCGAACGTTAAGTCCCAGCTCGAACTTAGGTCCAACCCCGACTCCTTCCTAAATTAACGCTGGCCATGGGGCGTAGGGAACTGTTCTCACGTTTTTTAAAGTCAGACTCGGATCAGGGGGCGATGATGCCCATGGGCCACCGAAAACGTTTCAGTGATAAAAAAGCAAAAGCAGGGTTACACTGTATTTATTTAAACCTGAGGGGATCCGAGCAGTCGCTCTCTAAATATTACTTATCAGCGATCTAAGCGATCTCACATTTACACGTCAATCAATAAGGTATAAATTTAGTTCGGAGCAAGGGCCTCAACGGTAATCACTTGGCGAGAGAACAATAGCGAGCTTGCAATGACGGACACAAACATCTGACAGCTGCTGTCTACGCTCTTTTTATTTTCAATTAACCGTGACCAATCGAAACGCCTTCGGCGAAGACATTTACAACCAGAAGAGAATTTTGAAGGCCTCACCCCACCTAATGTTGAAATCCATTTCATTTAGTAAAGTTTTAAAATCAAGTAAGAAATAAGGCTATTGTTGAAATACTAATATGTCGATATGTACCTATTCTACGAAATCATTTGGTCGCGAATTGTCACTGATCCTATTGATTTTAAATTTAACAGAATATTTGCTTTTCACGTGTGCATGTCACATCACAATAAGAAAGCACTATGAGTCCAAACTATTTACCATGTCAGACAAATCACCAGGATATAAAGCCTTTGTATTGTTATTATATAATAGCGTTGAATTTTATGACGTCATACATCCTGTTTTTTACTGATTATGTATCCCTTTATCCAGCATTTGGCCCCCACAGCAAGCATAACAATGCAAAGTTTTTGTCTGTAAACTAATAAAGAAGTAAGCTTTTGAAAGGGAGAGAAATTATGGTGTAAACCATGTAAAACATACAACGAAATATTGATATCGGTTCAAAAATATCGATAAAAATGCATTTCTTTACGATTTATCAAAATTGTTGAGTCCTCCCAAATGCACCTGTCATCTCCTCTGTCTTGCTGTCGCTCAGCAGTCCCGCCCGATGCGCTGCAGTGTCAACGGTGCAGTATAAAGTAAGTGAAGCAGAACTCAGTACGCTTGCAAACTCCTAGATGATGCTGGGTTTGACACACGGCATATTATGTATGTTACAAAAGTGACCATGTAAACTAGGCAATCGTTAAAAGCTACTCAAACCAGCCATCCACGGACCAACAACGGCAGTTGATGTCATTAACATTGTCAGATAGCATCTACAGAAAGGATTCCGGAGCTAATAAAAATATCGGTCTAAGTGCAACTACAACCAACAATCATAACGACCGTGGGATCTCCGTTGATCTAATGTCTTGCCGGGCTACCTATTTTTCTGATGCATCGGTAAATCGGCAACAACTTTCATGATCGGTTTCGACTATTTCCCGACAAAGCCTCGCCAGTATGTTTGTCAAATGTACCTTCCAAACACCTGTTTACATCGTTCCCCCGGTCGCCAAAATACAATAGCTATCGTCAAGAAGCCATCGGAAATTAAATTTACAGACGCAATTATTAATGAAATTTAAACATTTAAATGAAAGTGTGGAACTCTGTTGATATTGTTAGTAACTGCATGTTGTACTGTTACTACCAGCGACACAATGCTGATCAGCTGATACCTGACAGCTCGCTGCACAAGGCATTGATGTCGATGCATGGACACTGTTTTCCTGATGACTGGCATATAACGTGTTTTAGCTTTTTGAATGACATGATATTGGAAGGTGACGATTCAGTTCGATATGGACGGCAGAGATATAATTACTTTTCGTTTCCTTCCAAAATACATAGTTTTTGTATTTCCCAATCAAACCATGAGTGTACTGCTCATATTTTCGTGCTAGACGTGCGTGTACAGTGTAGTTTGAAGTGTGTGTAAATGTATAATGTATACACATTCAGGGCCGATCACGCCGGATGATGTTCACAGGCTTCAATATCTGTTAATGTTTTGTTTTAAATTCGATTTCTACATCTACAAATTCACTGGCATTGCCAAAACTATGAAATAATAGCAATGATGTTTCCCCTCCCGCCCATGGACCCTAGCAAACTTTGCAATTCATAGTGTACTCGCCTTCGCCTCGTACATTATGTTGTGCAGTATTTGCTTTCGTCCATGAAGGCCAGGGAGGGGATTCATAATTACTTTAGTATATCCTGCTGTACAATTTAGGCAACATTGCGAAAGGCCAGTACTGGAGTGTTGCATAATTATCTACACTGATAGTGTGGGAGACGCCGCCCTCTACTGGTCATGTTTATTTGTGCCATACTTACATTTGAGGCCAGAAGTCGTGGGCAGCTGTCTCCGTTTCTTCCCCATCCTGCCCTCCCTTAGTGAAGAATGCGGGTGCATTATGTTGGGTTTTTTATTATTAGTTCAACAACCAAGTTAGACCTATGCATCTTTTGGTTTAAGCATAACAAGGTCATGTCTTCTGCATGTCACATAAAAATGCACAGTTCTGTATTTGCGAGACTTCTCTACTTTGTACGTTAGCTTTTCTACTGTGTTTATTATTCTCCTTTAAGGCCTGCAAGACTTTCCAGTTACCTTCATTAAAACATTACAGGCTATTCCCTACTGACTGCCAAGCTCGTGTCCTTGTCAATTATTTCCCTTCATAATTACACTATATATTATTAACTTTTTCTGCAGTATGGCGATACACCATTGCACTCTGCAGTACGGGACGGTGAAGAGAAGACGACAAAATTACTGCTGGAATACAAAGCTTCCGTAGACATACAGAACCATGTAAGTGAATACGGTATCTATTCCCATGAAATAGTACAATGTGACACTATTAGGCTTCAGCTGAAACTTTAATCATTAAAATTATTAAATTTAGCAACAAGAAACCCGCTCTGAAACCAAGACACCCCGTCTCCATCGCAACCCACCGGGACGGACCTCTTTGCTCATTCCCGTGATTTTGTGGGCGTACTCGTGTAGATGAAACTATAACGGGTTTGCAAAAACCGAGTAATGATTATATAACGAAACTCATAAATAGTGATAAGTATGATTTTAGCAATGTATTTGTTCAAATTGGTAAACACGATGGGTTGGCCGGGGACTTGATACCCGGGATCAAGTTAATACCATTCACCTTTGACATTCACGGGCGGGATCGAATGTTTATGTTTTTTGTAAATTACGGTCACGATTAGTGTGCACAGGAGGTTGTAAACAGTCCAATATGTTGACATGCAAACAACAGATTATGCGTAACTGAATATAACTGCTGGACCAATACACTGAGAAACAACGTTTCTTGAAGTCCGCGATGCTTGTAGCAATAACAGGTTTACTTCAAAAGCAATGAAAAAGGCACAGTCAATCCACGATGCCGCTGCAACTGACATTATTACGTTCCGAATTAGGCTTACCTGGGGCCCAGGCGCGTGCTGCAACTGTTCAATTATTGCAGCTAAACGATAGCGTAGACGTCCTGCCATTGCCAAGATACTTTGCTATCTCCGATCGCTTCTTCTACAGAACTACTAAAAACCCTCTCAGTTCGCCAAGAAAAATAATTATGATTTGAAATCGTTGAAACAATCGGAAATTAACACCGTGGTGCATTAATCTATATTTATAAAAATAATAAACTGAGACATCGCTGATCATGAGTGTTAGTTCAACAATTAACTTAGACCTGAATTAAACGTACATTGACACTATCCTATTTTTAACAACCAGCTACCTTTCAATCTTGATATTGTCTGTTTTTAAAGAAGTGCGACAGATTTGTACATTGAGCAGCTCACCCGGCCCAAGAGATATCCCGTACCGCCATAAAAACCATATCCACTCACAAAATGTGGCAAAATTATGAAATGCCTTTGTAATCATTTACGTCAAATCGCTTAGCAGAAGAAGCTAATCGGTTTGTTTGTTGTTTTTCATATCGTGCATCATTTTACTGAGTGTAAAATTGGGATTTATTCTCTAAGTTTAATCAGCGACACATGATGTGGTGAACAATGCATCTAGTTTAGAGGCTGTTTAGCAATGACATCAGGATTACCCCGCCTAAAACAGTATTTTGTTACCTTAACGCTGGTACCCGGAGCCACATGCACATGTCCCCACGTGTCCAAATCTCACCTTCTATAGCCAAGATGTTAAACTAATATTTTACATTGCTAAATGAATGAAAACCATGACTCTATTCTATCACCATTCCATTGACTTTTATGTTAGTTCATGGAAGACATTATTTATTTGTCTGAACTTCCATCGCTCTATAAAACTCAGATAATTTGTGAAATTGAATGTAATCTTTGCTTTGCTGATGTTATCTTATTTTGAAGATGAAAAAGTGTTTCCTTCTTTCAGTTCATGCATTTGACGTAGAATAATCTTTATTGTCATATGTATTTTCGTCGTCTTAGAATCATAATAAATATCTTCCATAGAACGTTTATCTGTCCTTGGCAACAAAATACATATAAATGAAACCGTCGAAATGATATGAATTCACGTTTATTCACATTAATCTTCCGAAAAAGCACAATTTCAGTCAGCTAAAACTTCATACAACAAATTATGTTGAAAACGCATATACGGACGCTTTATTTATTCATCGTATACAAAGTATAATCCACGACACGTAATTGACAGTAAGCCCATACGTTCTTTGAGCAACGTAAGTATCTTTCAATTTCCAAAAGTTTATTCTTCTTGTTGCAAGGCGCCCTCACCGATAAAGCTTGCTATCGCAACATTCGAATGAACAAGTCCCGATTTAGTTAGTTTTTTAGTTTTTTAGTTTTTTTATTATTAGTTCAACAACCAAGTTAGACCTATGCATCTTTTGGTTTAAGCATAACAAGGTCATGTCTTCTGCATGTCACATAAAAATGCACAGTTCTGTATTTGCGAGACTTCTCTACTTTGTACGTTAGCTTTTCTACTGTGTTTATTATTCTCCTTTAAGGCCTGCAAGACTTTCCAGTTACCTTCATTAAAACATTACAGGCTATTCCCTACTGACTGCCAAGCTCGTGTCCTTGTCAATTATTTCCCTTCATAATTACACTATATATTATTAACTTTTTCTGCAGGATGGCAAAACACCATTGCACTATGCAGCACAGTACGGCAACGAGAAGACGACCAAATTACTGCTGGAATACAAAGCTTCCGTAGACATACAGAACCATGTAAGTGAATACGGTATCTATTCCCATGAAATAGTACAATGTGACACTATTAGGCTTCAGCTGAAACTTTAATCATTAAAATTATTAAATTTAGCAACAAGAAACCCGCTCTGAAACCAAGACACCCCGTCTCCATCGCAACCCACCGGGACGGACCTCTTTGCTCATTCCCGTGATTTTGTGGGCGTACTCGTGTAGATGAAACTATAACGGGTTTGCAAAAACCGAGTAATGATTATATAACGAAACTCATAAATAGTGATAAGTATGATTTTAGCAATGTATTTGTTCAAATTGGTAAACACGATGGGTTGGCCAGGGACTTGATACCCGGGATCAAGTTAATACCATTCACCTTTGACATTCACGGGCGGGATCGAATGTTTATGTTTTTTGTAAATTACGGTCACGATTAGTGCGCACAGGAGGTTGTAAACAGTCCAATATGTTGACATGCAAACAACAGATTATGCGTAACTGAATATAACTGCTGGACCAATACACTGAGAAACAACGTTTCATGAAGCTCGCGATTGTTGTAGCAATAACAGGTGTACTTCAAAAGCAATTACAAAGGCACAGTCAATCCACGATGCCACTGCAACTGACGTTATTACGTTCCGAATTAGGCTTACCTGGGGCCCAGGCGCGTGCTGCAACTGTTCAATTATTGCAGCTAAACGATAGGCGTCCTGCCATTGCCAAGATACTTTGCTATCTCCGATCGCTTCTTCTACAGAACTATTAAAAACCCTCTCAGTTCGCCAAGAAAAAATAATTACGGTTTGAAATCGTTGAAATAATCGGAAATTAACACCGTGGTGCATTAATCTATATTTATAAAAATAATAAACTGAGACATCACTGATCATGAGTGAACTGAATTAAACGTACATTGACACTATCCTATTTTTAACAACCAGCTTCCTTTCAATCTTGATATTGTCTGTTTTTAAAGAAGTGCGACAGATTTGTACACTGAGCAGCTCACCCGGCCCAAGAGATATCCCCTACCGCCATAAAAACCATATGCACTCACAAAATGGGCAAAATTATGAAATGCCTTTGTAATCATTTACGTCAAATCGCTTAGCAGAAGAAGCTAATCTGTTTGTTTGTTTGTTTTTCATATCGTGCATCATTTTACTGAGTGTACAATTGGGCTTTATTCTCTAAGTTTAATCAGCGACACATGATGTGGTGAACAATGCATCTAGTTTAGAGGCTGTTTAGCAATGACATCAGGATTACCCCGCCTAAAACAGTATTTTGTTACCTTAACGCTGGTACCCGGAGCCACATGCACATGTCCCCACGTGTCCAAATCTCACCTTCTATAGCCAAGATGTTAAACTAATATTTTACATTGCTAAATGAATGAAAACCATGACTCTATTCTATCACCATTCCATTGACGTTTATGTTAGTTCGTGGAAGACATCATTTATTTGTCTGAACTTCCATCGCTCTATAAAACTCAGATAATTTGTGAAATAGAATGTAATCTTTGCTTTGCTGATGTTATCTTATTTTGAAGCCCGTGAACTTAATGTTTTTTTTCTGAAATTGTTTTCACAAAAAATCATGTAGGTAAAAGCATTCAAAATAAGCGAACATAAACAGGGGAGAGTCACATAATGTCTCTCTCAAATCGCTTACTAGCACTGCATTTTCGGAGATAATTTTTATACTGACACATTGCAAAATTATTATTACTGAATGTTGTTAGAACATTTAGCAATAATTGGGTAATATGCCGGAGGGGGAACTCTAGTTTCGTAAATATGAGAGATCTGCTTTGTCAAATTAGCGTAAACGTGTTACTATTACTATGTTGTGTGATATGTTAATTCTCATAAGATATGCTCGCTTTTTCTTTAAATTTCTGTATTCCCATATCGTTCAAATATCGCATGACTGAAACATTTGACAGCATATTGCATCGGTGAGTCTTTATTGCTTACTAGCCTGACTGTGAATGACACTCTGTTTAACAATTTATTCCAATTGATTCTATACTGTAGAAATAACGGACTACGCGCTGACCACTAACGTTTATTTATGGGCAAGGGCAAATGGAAAGCCAAAAATTACGAGCGAGGCTTGCGAAGCCCATTAATTTGGCTCTGCTCTCGCCCGCGCCCATAAATAAACGTTAATAGTCACTCGGAGTCTGTTATTT
Organism: Ptychodera flava; assembly: GCF_041260155.1. Taxonomy (NCBI): domain Eukaryota; kingdom Metazoa; phylum Hemichordata; class Enteropneusta; family Ptychoderidae; genus Ptychodera; species Ptychodera flava. Next base: position 998,428 of record NW_027248358.1, on the reverse strand, counting down.
CAATTATATTATCAACAAACCCCAAAAAACCGTCAATTTCCCGTGCGAACGATAACGGGGCCCCAGAACCTGTCAATGAGTAGTGCGCGCTGCAAAAATTTTGCAAATCCGGAGATTTTTTGAAAAAAAAGCGTCTAAACTTAGCCCACAAGTGCTCCATTTTATTTTGTGGTTGATTATGATCTTTGTACAAATCACAATTTTCGTTTTAGCCGTAAAGTTAATATGTTTACGATATTATTCATATTCACGGGCATGAAAACACGCCATTGCTGTGTATTTGTGGGCAGTCACGTGGGTCAGCTCGACCAATAAAAATGCGACGGGCAGGGCATGGTAAAATAATTTTAATTCATTCTTTCCCCCTATTTTGCACAAAAGAGATTTTACAAATTCATTTAGATCTCTAACTTAAAGTTCTGCATCGAAACATTAACCCAGCTATTGACTATTAAATCTGTTTACGATACAATGCTTCACGTAAGCTTACAGTCGTTACAATCACTCGACTGGTATGACACGATAATCACCGCGTCCCCTCTGATAAAGTTCCGAACATGTTAGTTATCTTTGACGTCGTTTCATTTCCTCCAAATCAACCACTGTGCCGGGAAATCATTTTATCATTGGCTTATGTCAACCAGCATTGATTCAAAATTCACATTAACATGATCTGGTATCATTTATTGCAAAAGGTAATAAGAATATCCATTAGCACATGGTTCAAACTATTTCGGGTTTGGTCAGTAATTTTTTTTCAAATTCTTAAGTAGTTACAGTACAAATCGAATGACATCAGAGGAAAGAATTTTGCAGTGATATCGGTCCCATATCAGAGGCTTTGTTTTCAAAGAAATTTACCTAAATTTTATAGCAAACTTTTATGGGCTTAACAATTTTCTTTAGTAATTGTTTCTAATGTAACTTCTTATTTTAATTTTAGCCATATTTGTGTTATGTTCCAAGATGATAAATACTGTCAAAACGTATATCAAATATCAAACCATTTTTCTGATCTACGGCAGCTCCCCACCGGCAGTCCACATCAAACATATTTTGTGGCTCATCTTCACACCAGTCTGTGGAGCATATAATTTTCACAAGTTCGTACTTCGGAGAAGCTTCTTCAAAATTGTAAAAATGCAATCGGTATAAATAAAACGGAAATCTGAGCGTCTGTCAACGATGATAATGAAAATTATCCAATATTGTGACTTCATCGTATTCATCACTTTATCATGATACGATAACATGGGAATTCGACGATATTTCGGACATTTTGACAGTCGGTGTTGGCTTTTAAAGATATATTTTGAAAAACTTTAGAAATTTGTTCGTTTGTTGGCATTTGGAAACATACAAGATGAAAGAAATTTCACGGTTGGAAAAAATATTTTCAGTAGTGGTGGTATTTCTTGTGTTAGTTTGACCGATTCTTTGTTACAGCCCTATTTTCTCGCTCATCTCATGTTCGCTGTCGTGTTGAATGTGCGTTCTCGTTAGTTTCCAGTTATTCCGATGGCTTCGTAAAGCCGCATGTAAATTAAGGACATCGAGTCGCCTACAACGTCATCATAGCTGCATTTACGCGCACTATACGACGTGCGCGTCCGCTGAATGGGACCGTGCTCGCTGTTAAAAATTACACCGTGAAAACAATTGGAACTATTTTGTGATTATAAGATGAACAGTAAAAGTCACAGAATATGCTCTCTAAGAGAGGGTTTCTCAAAGCATTTAGTAATTATCAATTTTTCTAGTGAAAATATCAAAACTGTAATTATCGAACTAAATGTTAAAGTAGTATAAAAAAATCTGTATTTAAAGCCACTGCTATTCAAAAATTGTAAATTTATCCTTTTTGACAATGTTTAAATGATATTTCATCTCATACAAGAATCTACAGTTCTACGTGTCTGTCATGCATTATGGGAAATAAACAGGGGTCACGGGGTCATTCGTTCCATTTCAGCACTCTGTGCAGATGACAAGCGATCTTTACTAAGCAGTTGCACCACGGACAGAGGAAGCAAACTTCCTTTGTTTTTCGGGGACATTCAGCTGCACTGCGGATAGCATTAGGCCTATGACCCCATTATGTTTTATTAACCAATAAATTATGTTTCTACGTTGCTACCCCCTGCATAATAAAGGTATTTCAACAACAAAAATGTTTTATTCTCGTCCATGTTTGAAGTTATCCGGTGTCATAGTGTCGGGGCCTAGCTGTAAGTGAACAGCAAGTTAAAATCACCTCGAAAACTGTTTCGACGATGACAATGTATTATAATTTAACAGTGAACGAAAACCTTACATGGGCGTAGACGAAATTATGCAATCATATCTTAATTTAGGCCTAACTTTTAATTTCAATGCTCGACCTTAGCTAGTTTGTGTTTACTATATAACAGTAAGTTGTTTGATCAGAACGGGCCATCAGTCAAACTTTCACTTAAGAAATTTCTTAAATTTACATTTATAAACTGAATTGAAACTAAACTTGAAATTTACTCGATTATTTAGTTTGCGAGCATTTCTTTCTCACAAATAAAAACGTACGGAACGGTGACGTAGCTGTAGGTCCATAGCTTTGGTGTTTTCAGACGGGATTCCTGCCTTTTTACGGGCTGGTTTTGACTTTTTGACTTTTTGTGATGGCGGGGTTAAAATCGTAAAAGTCAAAACCAGCCCGTAAAAAGGCAGGAATCCCGTCTGAAAACACCACAGCTTTGGACCCATAGCTAACGGTTACGGTGTTAAAAATACGAAGTGAGATTTTCGGTTATTTTATGCAAATATTTTGGTTAAACATGATAAAAATTACATACGTGTGAGTTTCGAATGTGATATGAATGTTTTTATCAGTGTGGTTAAAAACCCCGAAAAAACAAGGAAGTTTGCTTCCTCTGTCCATGGCGTAACTGCGCAGAAGAGATCGCTTGTCATCTGCACAGAGTGCTGAAATGGGACGAATAACCCCGTGACCCATGTTGTTTCCCATAATGCATGACGGACGCGAAGAACTGTGGATTCGTGTATTGATACACTTTCTCGAAAATGTCAAGATTAGAGGTCAAACTTGATCATTGCTGTATTGTTTAGAGGATCTGGATGCATTTGAAAGATTCGGGATCATATCTGATTGGTTCTTTACTATTTCAAACAATGTTTAGGGGTCATATCTAAGTGGTCCCTTAAAAAGATTGAGGGACACATCAGGGTGGTCCCCGAAAGTTTCAAGGACTCGTGTGGATGGTCCCTCAAAGTTTCAAGGTCACATTAGGATTGTCCTTGAAAGATTCAGGGACACCTCAGGTTGGTCCCTGAAAGTTTCAAGGAGATCCGGGTGAAGCTTGAAAGTTTCAAGGTCACATCAGAGTGGTCTCTAAAAGATCTAAGTACATATCAGGGTGGTCCCTGAATGCTTCAAGGACTCGTCTTGGCGGTCTTTGAAAATTCCACGATCAAATTATGATAGTCCTCGAAAGATTGAGGGACACCTTAATTGGTCCCTGAAAGATTCAAGGACTCATAGACGTAGTCATGTTCATGCTACGATCACAGTTGCTAACATCATTGTCGAGATCGGGAACAGCACTGTCACTCCGCAAAGGACCTTGGTAATATACATCAAATTTCATCGGCGATATCCAGTATTCAGTTGCTTTCCATTTAGCCCTGTCATTAAATAATTGGGGTAATGGACGTCCTACATTCAGAATCGGTTACCTTTCCCGACGAAGGAATTAGTGCAGTGGACAAAATTCATTCGAACGTCGCGTCGTTAAAGGTATGGCAATCGATCCCAGGGCCTAGGAGTGGCACATGTAAAACAGTGTGTATCTTTGCGTCAGAGGCGGAATAAACTATTGAGTATATCTATTTACCCGGGAAATCTTAATCCCGACTGCTATGTGTGTACGCAACATACAGCATAGAGCCAGTCGACGTTAGGGACACACAAAAAAACACGAGGAGCAAACAGGTAGAGGTTTTGAACACAATCAATGTGTAACTTCACCAATGTCTGTAACTCCGCTCTTTGAACATAGCTCGTAACAAGGAACAGTGGAAAGCACGTGGGACGTGTTGACCTATAACAGCCACTCATGTAGTTTGTGCACAGTGAAGATTTTGCAGATCAACAACTTTGACGGAAAATGGACCGACCTTTCCTACCGTAATTTTTACCTCCTTCGATTCAGCACAAAATTTTCGTATGGACTATTGATACGGGATTACAGTCGTTACGTGGTGGCAAATCCTAGTCGTATTGATGACTATACTGCGTAAACAGTCACTAAATAAACTTTGCACGCATTTACGAGCACTGAACATTTTTACCGTTTTTAATCTAAAGCCGTCCGTATACGCGTATGACGGTGGCTAAAACAACACAAGGAATCTGGCGTACATTATTACTGAATTACTTTGTCCAAAAAATTTGAGTTAAAACACCCAAATGCCGAACGATGATCATACAGAACTTTGCAGGTTTCTGGACTAAACGACCCCAAACCGACCGGACCTCAGTCAACTATGCCGGGCCCGACATCTACTCTATCAGCGTCAACTCAACCTTTCATTCTAGACAACTTTTCCCCACACACTGGGAATATACTAAATTTACCTCAAAAAAAATCAACTGTGTATCGTATGGAAAACATTTTACCGGGGCAACGGGGCAAACCATAAAACCAACAAACTCCAACAGAAACAGTGGAATGATCATTAGTGTGCAAGGTCACTGTGTTATATGTCACAGTAAAAATTTCTAGCTTTGAAATTTCTAGACGGTACAAAAGACGGGGCAGAATAAGAAAAGATTACGACCAATGTGTAACTGCCGATGTCACAGCTGACTCTATAACTTTCAGGGGCGTACATTGGTACAGAACGTAATGTTGATATCAAGGTAGTTCTGCGTCCAGTGATAAATACCAAATATACCACGGCTGTTGATTTGAGCTGCTGCCTTAGATCTAAAATTTTCAACACAAAGACATAATATCAATAATTTTGCGAGATTATAAGAGCCCACTGTCTTCTCGCCTAATAGCTGCGATCAAGATTATTATGATAGAAGCAATTGACTGCCGAACACTTTGATCTTCTTATACACAATGCGTAAACATGGGTTATTCCTGTTGAGAAATACGACAGCAAATATCGCAATGTGAATTTCTTACTATCTTCCTCGCAATGATTTTTGCACCCTAGTCTGTTTTATCACGGCCACTGGACCATTTCTTACGATTTTTACTAACAAAGAATCAGTTCACACTAATGGTGGGAACACATTGCAAAGACGTTCACAAAATTTTCATCAAAAGAAAGATTACCGTAATCCTCGTTTCAAAGATGTAGGAAATGTATAATTGGTTGTTTATCTTAAAAATTCCCGAGCTGCAGCCAATGGAGAATCAAAAGACTTCAAATAAAAGAGAAAAAACATAGAAAAAATATCGATATCCAAGCAATGTAAAAAACAGTAGTTTTGATAGGGTCAATTTATTGTATATTATAAATAATCCTAAGGCCACTCGGAACAGCACAAGATTATGATCTCAGTTGTTCGAATACTACACTCACACTGAAGGGTAAAAATTGGAACTCAGATCGTTATATACTGCTTCCGCCAAGCGAACCCGCTTAGGCTAAAGACGATAAAATTACCTTACATGTAATTATTGTTGCTAGTTTCTGTAAATTTTGCCGACTATTCGTTAGTAGTTGTCAAATTTCTTGATATCGATATCGGGAAAGTAAAGTCAGTTACAGACAATCGAGGAAGTACAGAAGAGTATATTAATCAGCGAATTAAATGAATCCTGGGTTACTATAAAACTGAAAAAAGGTAATTTTGCGCCCTGGTCCGGAAAGGAAAGTTGATAAAGATTTCAAAGACACGTCAGATAACATTAGAGCAATTTCGTCAAAAAACAAGCTCAGAAAAACGTATAGAGAAGAACGGCATCACGGCGATCTTCAGACCTTTCATGTTTCAGTCTGAACGGTCACCATTTGATGCTATAATCTATGGCAAGTGTCTCTTTTTGGACAACTCCAACAGAGATGAATGGATCGCGATTTAGTTTCATTGCCCCGACCTGACCGCCGGGAAATAATGCAGCTCGTGGGCACCTGTATAATCGTCGCATGAACGTATCCAATGGCCGGCCACTGCATTGGCCTTTGACCGTGCATCGCCAGCAAACAACGGTTTTGGACGTCACGAGAGCAATTTTTCGCCGTCTGTGAGCGGTTGAGTGATTTGGGTAGGCCATGGAGCTACTACGTTGGTAGCTCCATGTGTAGGCATAGATCGGAATCGAGTTGATTTCGGCTGGAAGTAGTTAGAAAAGTTGTTCTTCGTGCTCGATCGAAAATGAGTCCATGTAAAATGAGTCCATGAGTCCAAAATGAGTCCGTGTTACCGTTGGTCAAGTATTTTGCTCAGTATATAGTAAGAATCGTTTATTCATTGTTGACGTCGTAATCGATCCGATGTACACAACAAATGTTTGATCGTTTGCACCTTTGCGCGTCACCTCGTGATTGGCAGCTGTTTGAGCGCTTTCATCTATTGTTTTTGGACGCTCCACAGCATCGAAGCAGTTTTGGCATCAAAAAGCAACTAAAATAGGAAAAAATGAGAGAATTTCGCCGACAAGGTGATTCCACAAGTATTCACAAAAAGTAATATGTTGGAACAGTGCTTTAATTTACACCATGGTGCTTGAAAGCTCCAGATTTTCGGGAGCATTCGTTGACGCTGCTACCATATGCCACTCATGTTGGATTATGAATGCCCAGGGAGATAGGGGGTATTTATAGGCTCCCCTGCCTTTAACACAATCGACTTGAAACAATGCAGAGTCACACAACAATGTGACCCGTGACCTTTATTATGTTAATTAGCAAGAACCATATTATTTGGTGTACGTTTTCGGTGTCTCGCTTAACGAGAAAAGCATCATTGACTACATCTCCAAATTCATCATGAAAACTGTAAATACAAGCAAAGTATTTTAAACGGTGGGAAAACTTTACAGCATAAAAGAGCAACATGTACCTTACCGGAACCTTACACAATCGCGCGATGCGCCCTAGGTGTCCCTGTATATTAAAATGGAATATGCCATCATGCAAATGTTTACTGTTAAGACCCGCGTCGCGTCGGCTCGCGACAGCATACTTCAACAAGCGAGTACATTGCCCTAATCGTCAAAAGGCTCGTTTAAATCGACTGAAGGTTCAGCCACTGCCCAGTTCGTCATATTTATGCCAGGGAGAACATGCCTTTTAGATTTCGTCGCATGATTAATACGCAAAGATGTGTTTCGGCGCCGGCCGTCCTGTCACACATCGGAGTCATGAGGACGCCGGGTTAAGCCATTACATAATTTTAACTTCGAGGTGCTGGATAATGACGCTTATGTGCAGGAAATTGGACCAAATCTTTCCAGTGATTCCTCTGCCTGTCAGTTTTACCAAGTAATGCTCGTGAATGCACAAGCTGATGAGCGAAGGTCACATCAGAATAGTCCTTGAAAGAATTAGGGTCTCATATGGGTGGTCCCTGAAAGTTTCAAGGACTCATCTGGGTGGTCCCTGAAAGTTTCAAGGGCTCATCTGCACAAACAACTTTCCTATAGCCGTATAACTTTCTATAGGGGGGAGGTTAATGAGCAATGACGTCATATTTTTGAAGAGCGCCGCCATCGGCTCAATTGCGGACAGGTTTTGCTTGTCTTGGAATAACGCTCGATTCTGAATCAACAACTGGCTGAAAACATTCTGCACATGCGCAAATCGCAAGACAGAAAGACAACCTTGTAAACAGTGAAAACCCGATGGAATTCTGTCATTTCTTTCGTAAGTTACATGTTTTTGAAAATCGCTCTCAAAAATTTGAGATTTTCCGAAGTTTTCTGGGCATTTTTTCTGTCCTTTTTAGAGGACCTGCAGAAGATGAATGAGATTTTTCATGGGGAAACCGCTAATTTTCCCAGTGACCTGAATACATCACCTAACATTTCCACCCACAACCAAGTCGGGAACGCGACTGCAAATATATGGAACGGTTTTTTATGCATAGCCTATTTTCCGTCTTTTGACAAATAGGATTGTCTTGTTTGACCTAGAAAATGGAGGAGGTGAGCGGTGATAGACCCTCTGAGGAGAAGCATATCTCCATGCTGACACGTCTATGCCGTGTGTGTGGCACACAAGACCTAAAAAAGCCTGCAAATGTCAACTTATATGCCAATGAACTCATGAAGGTGTGCCAGAGCCACAACAATGTTGATCACGTTCGTCCAGGCCTTTCCGATCCCCCCCCCCCCCCTCGGTCATGGCAGTACGTACGTACGCGTACGGCAAATCGTCGGCATATGACCACAAAATTACCTCTGAAAACTTTCACGCTGCACAATTCGATGACCCTGTGCTGGGAAGTAGTTATCCGACTGCTGCAGTCTTTTTGTTGAGGATTCCATTTGTTCTCTATTGCCTTTATCAATGGGACAACGCGAAATGTTTTGCCGTCGCTAGCCATTGTTTACGTATTGATTTTGAAATTCACTGGATATTGTGGGGTCAAGTCAGGTCGTAAGCCATGTGCGCATGAGCTCCACATTTACCCAGGAGCCTCGGCGAAAAGTTATACGGCCATAAGGCTCTATGGGGAAAGTTGTTTGTGATCTGGGTGGTCCCTGAAAGTTTCAAGGACTCATCTGGGTGGTCCCTGAAAGTTTCAAGGTCACACCAGGATAGTCCTTGAAAGATTCAGGGTCACATCTGGGTGGTCCCTAAAAGTTTCAAGGACTCATCTGGGTGGTCCCTGAAAGTTTCAAGGACTTATCTGGGTGGTCTCTGAAAGTTTCAAGGACTCATCTGGGTGATCCCTGAAAGTTTCAATGTCACATCAGGATAGTCCTTGAAAGATTCAGGGTCACATCTGGGTGGTCCCTAAAAGTTTCAAGGACTCATCTGGGTGGTCCCTGAAAGTTTCAAGGTCACACAAGGATAGTCCTTGAAAGATTTAGGGTCACATCTGGGTGGTCCCTAAAAGTTTCAAGGACTCATCTGGGTGGTCCCTGAAAGTTTCAAGGTCAAGTCAGTGTGGTCTCTAAAAGATTTAGGGTCTCCTCGGAGTGGTCCCTGAAAGCTGCAAAGACATCTCTGCACAGTCCCTAAAAATTCCAGACAAAAACTGTTGGTTCCTGCCGTTAATATTGTAAGGTTTCAACAGACAGATGATATTGATTACATTTCTTTGCATCTACCAAAAATAGTTCATTTTTAATAGAAGGGCTGAAATAATTCAGTGATTTTGTAAAATTTTCAACCATTAATTTGCACACTCACAGGAAAATGGTAGTTTAATCAATTTACCAGGTGTCATTTCCTTGTATATGAAATAAATAAATGTACAAGACATTTTCTTAACGTCTACCAAATCATTTGAAAGAGAGATCACCAAAAATTCATACACTACAGCAGAACTGATTTGGGTAGAGGTAGGAGGCCATTATCCCATCGAAAATTTAAAATTTTATCATGCATCGTTTGGTGAGAACAGTAAATGCCTACAAATCAACCTTGGAAAGGGAATTTGTATTTTGACTTAAACTAAACAAAATCGACAAATCAGTTACGTTAAATAGCTTCTCCTTTCCTCAGCTTGCGAAAAGCTAGACAAAAATGTAAAATTTGTTCGAGATATATTTGATGATTGTGCAATTATCAATAATTTATGAAATTTGCCCCCGTCTTCACACAAAAACACTGTTAGATTGATGATTTTTAAATAGATTATAACAAAATGCTCAAGATCCTATAATCACAAAATAGTTCAAATTGTGTTCGCGGTCTTATGATGGGAACCTGTATTCACACAACTTGATGTCAGAGCTTTTAGCATGAAAGCGGACGTTGTTAGTGATGATTGAATGATCATGTTATCTTCGAAATGTAAGTTTAAATGATTGAATGTCGATATATTAACAAAGTAATTAGAAATCCCGACACAATAATTTGAGCTACAACCAAACCAAGGAGGTCTAAAACGAGCACATCTGACTTTGTGAACATGTCGGCCACATATACTATCCATACAAAAACACATATTTTTAACATGAAGAAGGTTTTACTCGAAAATGAGTCGCAAACTATTTGTTAGAATCTGTTGAAAACGGATTTCGCCTGTTTCAAATATCTGTCCATCATTCAGGGACGCGCAGAGGTGTAAAAACTCAAACATTTGCAATAAGAATGGGGTGAATTACACTACATAAATAGAGTAACTAGAGTACGCGATGGGATAGCTTACGGCTAGATGAGAACCTACAGCGATACTTCCACAAGAACGACAGCTGAAAGAACTAACCCTTGCCATGTCATTAGGAAAATGCCATCAAAACAAACTGATTCCTTATGCCGTGTTATAAAAACACTTGTCATTTTTTTCAAATATAATTTTATTCTATCAGTATAAATTTGACTACCAACCGAAGTTGTGTCTTTCTCGATCGCTATTAATTCGACCAAATAACCTAGCCTTTAAAACGACTCTAAGTAGGTAAATGAACGATACTTTAAGGCAACGAAACCAGTAGCGTTACAATTACGTCGAACCACGGTCAGTCCAGACAAAAAGCCAGGAAGGTAGAACCGCGAAAGGGTTGTTAGTAAACGGCTTTCAGAATGGTTTTCATTGAGTCACATGAACATTTTTGATGAATAGGAAACGTTCTGTGCTTTAGAAATACGCATGAAGTTCCAATGTGAAGTATAGCGTAACAATCCTTTAGTCTCTGACATTGAAATTAGTATTTTCACCTTAATATCGAAAGAATTTAGTATATTACTCACATGCTTTCTTTCTCGTCGTGTAAATCAACAGAATTCTTTCCATCCCCTGTCGATTGGATTAAATGAATCTTTTCTGTTTGAATTGAGCACATTATTTTCATCAATAATATTCCTTCCTAATTTGTCCGATATCACATGTCCTAAACCACATGCTACACTGTAAAGTTAAGTGGTCAAGGATAGAACACCAATTAAACGCCTTCTTGTAACATTTTTGAACGCGTCTAGACGTTCAGAAATTTAACACTACGTGTTCAGCCAACGTTCAATTTTTGAACATAGGTGTGCAGAATTTGAACGCTGCGTGTTCATAGACATGATATTGAACACAATGGTGTTCCATATCTGAACACACGTTGCACATAAAGTGTGTTCCAAAATTGAACGCATTTACGCGTTGAGAGAGCTGTAACACTATTTTAACGCATGGACGCCGTTCAACAATAAGTGTGTTAAAGGCTAGAACACATGATTCGTGCTTGTTGAACACCTTTAATTTTGGGCGTTCACGGGGTGTTCAAGTCTTGAAATAACATTACAGACCACTGATATCCAGTAAAATGATTTTGTTCTAAATATACGCAAAACATTTCTAGAGTAAATACAACAATTTACTCTAGAATTGGGCAAATAAACATAGCCACTTTGTATGTAAAGTTTCCCAGAGGGAAATAGCAACGGTGTTAACACCCTCCAATCAAATGCATAAGCAATAAAATATAACCATAAACACTGTAGATCGTTTTTTAAAAAAACATGAACAAAGTACTGAAAAAACAGGTTTTACTTAAATATTGTGGATTACGGTTTATGTTCATACTTGTTAAAACGTACAAAAATCGTCTGAAAAAGCTCAAATTTGGCATACTTATTGTGTTGAAAACACGTATATGTATGAAATGCATACTCCATTTTTGTACGATGGTTTCCTAAAGACATTTCCTATTGTATAGACAATTGTAAATTTTGAAAAAAAAAGTTAGTCAAGGCTTCTCTTGTGCACATGCTACATATTTGTCAACACTTAAGTAAACAGAATATGTCAAGTTGTCAACGTGTCACAGTAAGGCACATTATGCAGAAAATGGGAAAGTGGGTCCTTGGCAGTGTAAAACCTATTTCCTTGTCCAACAAAGTCCTTGATAAACAAAAAGGTTTGTTTGTTTGTAATACCTTTCAATAGACCCTGAAATAAATCTGTGACATTTTAAAAATCTATTTCTCAGAAATTTAAAATATATTCGTAAAGACCTTTCAAATTCTGGTGTACCCTGGTATTAATTTTTATACAATTTTTTTTTACCAAAAGTGGTAAAAATCACCCTTAAAATGAAAAAAAAAGATTTCATCATAACTTGAATATATCACATCCTGGTAATCCATAATGTCTTAAAAATGTCTGAAATGTCTTCAAATGTCTTAAAAATATAAAGTTGCAAATTTCTGCATAATTTGAACAATTTGAAAAAGGCTATGTAGAGATCTACGTCCTAAATATCAAAGCTGTTTAATTAGTAGTTTTGAAGGAGATTTTTTAAAGGTTTTTTCGACCAACTATGACAAAAATTGTCATGAAATATAACAATTTGAATATTTCATCACAACTAGCACAAATTTTACGAAGGTCATTCTTAGGGACATGTTTACCAAATATTGAAGACGTCAGTAAAAGAGAAGAAGATTTTTGCCAAAAAATAGCAAAATTAGCCTCAAAAATATAAATTTGCATATTTCATCATAATTTGAACATATCTGATTAGGGTTATCCCTGGGGACCTGTAATCAAAATATTAAAGGATTCGTACAGGCTGTTTTGAAGAAAAACCTTTTGATGTACAAATTTGAGGACAATGCTACACATCCATCTATTTAGCTGACGACAAAGCTAACAACAAGTTGCTAAGTACAAGAGTTGAAGAGACAAGTTGAGCTACAATACAAAATAATCTTAGGTTTGGTAGCAGGCTATGATCAACTAAATGTTACAGGGGCATAAGCTTTCAAAGACGTGAAGTCTCCTTCATCAGATGCAAGTGGGAATGAAAAAATAGAAGCAGAAAGTGACAGAAAATTCAGAGTGAACATTTCAGAAAATTCAGTAATTCAGAGTGGACATTTTTACTCTGAATGTTCTGTCGCTTTCAGCTTTAATTTTTCATTCCACCCTTGCATCTGATAAGGGAGACTACACGTCTGTGAAAGCTTTTTCTCCGGCAACATTTAGTTGATCATAGCATGCTACCAAAGCTTAGATTAATTCAGAACAAAAATACAGAAACTTATCAAAATTCAGTTACTGACCCTTGGTAGTTTAAATCTACATTATAGATGAACTGAGGTTCTCAAGCTTGTTTCAAAACAGCAACCTGTACACTCATTTTCTTCATTATCTGTACCACCAGCTTCTGTAACAACTCTTCGATTTTCAGTTAAATCCAACTTTTCACGTCCTGAAAATAATGCAACAATAGGTAATATGGTGAGATGAGACTTTAAATGAAAGACAAGGGGCTGATTAGGTTAAGGAAAAAGTTAGACTTTCATATACAATGCCTCTCTTCAATACTGTGACAAAATATTTGCTGCTTCTTGTCATCAACTTATTAAAATAAAAAAGCCAAACTCTCATCTGCTGAAACAATACATTGTATACTCTGCGATGTTTAATTGATGTTTTACATGCGATTGTGTCTACTAAAAGACATGTGTTAGCTGTGATTACGCAGCGGTACTATGCAAGGCGTATCGATCGCGCTCAGGTCAAGGGTTATCGCTACAGTTGTGTTGCGATGACCCTTGACCCGAGTGAGATCGATCAATAGGCCATGGCCAAAAGTACCACTGCGTATTCACAGTTAGTTGTTGGTATACCAGCCACTGAAAGAAAAAAAGTTTCTTCACGTAGTTAAACTATTTCAAGGTAGAATGCAATTAATTTCAAAGGATAATAATACAGATGCTTAAAATTCCAATACCTTTTACTATTTTGGAGAGGAAACTTACCCTTTCTGGTCTTTCTTCCGCACGATCACGACTTAAGGTGCGCTTACAAGAAAAAATGTCGCAACTTCCGTTTTGATGAATCATGAGACAGGAAAGGCACCAAACTTGAACACCAAGTGTTTAAAAATAGAACACCTCTTGCACGCGGATGTTCAAATTAAAACGTTCATGGTGGTTTTCTGATTTTCTTTTCAAATTTTCAAAATTTCAACGCGTTATAAACATGTAAAATTATTTTGTATTATTCCTTTTTTAGAAAACAAAAAACATGCTTTCAGCAATTGTAGACCGGAAATATTTTTCACTTAGTGTGAAATTCGTTACACCAAAATCCTTGTTCGTTTGCAGGACAGCGAGGCAGTAGTAAATTTAATACAACCATTGTAAAGTAAAAAGCAAAAAAGATTGTTAATTGTTTCTCATTTTTGTACAATTTCTGTGATGCTGAGTTAAATTTGAACTCTTGGAGGAGATGGTAGTTAACACATAGTGTTCGGGTTTAGAACATCATTGTTGATAATATGAACACTAGTGTTAACAATATGAACACTAGCCGTTCAAATTTGAACACCGACATGTATATTTTGAACGCGTAAAGACGCGTCTAGCGTCCGCTATTTTTACAGCGTTCTTGTTCATTGCAAAGGTAGACAGACCTTTCCCGTGCACTACAAGAAACAGTTGGCGATATATTTTGCAAAACGGCCAAAAAAAGGTTGAATAAAGAAAACCTATGTGTTAGTCAGTACGGCCGAGGCAAAACCGGCGTTCACACAGACTTTGGACAGAAAACGAAATCGGGGATGTCAAGAAAGGCGATGACGTATTTTCTAAAATAAAGCGCTTTGTCTGGTTATGCTAGTCAATTCTTATTTTTGTTGGTCAATCAAAGTATTTTCGTATCCAATATTCGGTCCTAATTTGACCGATGCAATATCCTAACCTAAACTATCTCTGTTTGACCTCATTAACAAGCAAAGACTTGGTCGGTGGGAAAAAGTGCATGCATAGTTGACGAGAAGTTTTGCGAAACGTTAAAAAAATATTGGAAGCACGGCCATACTCTTCAAGTTGGGAGAAATATTGATATCATAGTCTTTCCAACAAAAACGTTAATGCCTTGAGGATGCCATAGGTGGAGAATCGGTTGAATACAACAAAAAACTTATCGGACATCATATTTTTACATGTCAATTTTTGATAACGCAGCTCATCTATTGTACTGTCAGGGGAAGTGAACTGCACGCGTTGTTTATGTAATCACTCAACATCGGGCCTCGCCTTGTATGCTGGAACTCGGAGTTCACGACGATTTGAAGTGGGATTCGATTGAACGTAAACCGTCAAACTGCCGGCAACGGTATTCTTCCGTCACTCCACTGATTGACTCTCCTTTGATACTTGTAAATCTATAAATATATATAACTTCAGTCAGCCGGGATTACATTACCGCCATGCTGCACCATGCAAATTCACATTCAGCGAACATTGCAATTTTCGGGAAACACATAGTTCTGACGGCTAACCAAAGCAACTAGGATTAAGAGAGTAGCCCACCGGCCATTTATGTCCCGCCCTCAGTATGATAGGAAGCAAACATATCGCTAGCTGCAGTGCAGTTCCTTTTCTGCAACAAATTAACCTCTTGATTGTACCGTTGTCGGCAATGGCCTTGATCAGGGGAGCAAAGAGATTACATCGGCAACGCTCAATGCAAATCATAACGTACACACTCATTATGCATAACCGTGCCCAATAACCACCAACTTAACACTGTGTTAAGCACGACCCCTTTCTATTTCGAACCGTGCTTGAAAACATTTACTGGCCTATATAAATGCAGATAGGTTAACTTCAGTAAAATCAAACATTACTAACACGTGTTAAATCATA
Source organism: Ptychodera flava (assembly GCF_041260155.1). NCBI lineage: Eukaryota > Metazoa > Hemichordata > Enteropneusta > Ptychoderidae > Ptychodera > Ptychodera flava. The sequence goes on along the minus strand of NW_027248358.1, from coordinate 982,654 downwards.
CCGTCACACATGGAATTAATCGACACAAATGTAGAATGAACTTTACATCTCATTAAATTTGAAATCGCGATGATATTATTATTATTAATAATAATCTTTATTTAAACTTGATAACTCCACAGGTGAAACACTTCTTTTCATAGAGGTCGAATAGACAAAAGAAAAACATTTTACAGCGCCAACTTGAAAACAACAACAACAACAAAAACAAACATAGAAGTACAAATAATACAAGAGGCATCAGACAAGTAAATAAAACACAGAAAGTTGTTGCAAGATGTCTTAAAAATAGTCAGTGACTCGGAGTCCCTGTTTGATATTGGTATTGTTATTTTAAATGAATACTGCCTTTCAAAAACTGTAGAGATTCGAATGTGCATCGTACATGCTCTATAACCCATCATCTCGTTTTTTTAACAATTTGAAAATACACTTGGCATTGCGGCCATATATTGATCATCCCGACACCAGTAGATCAACGCAGTGATTGTGTTATCTCGTATAGTAAACAGTGAGGTATAACCACATCAATACTACGGGCAAATTGTCTTCCAATTGTTCAGTACAGCGCCGCCACGGTTATAATCGCTGCCATTCCGATTGTCAATAGCAACATATCAAGATTGCGTTGCCCAGGAGAGAGGTTTCGATATCGGAAAACTGAATATAGGAGACAAAATGTAGAACATTGTAATCTTGTGGGTTTTTTGGTAGATATGCTTCCTAAGATATGTCGGAATTTTTAGAATACAGCTAGGAGTGATTACAGCCAATATACAGTGTCGGATCTAGAACGCGGCTTGACGTTATTGACCCAATTGTTCTTGGGTTAAGGCAACCGATTGACCCCTTAAAAGTGCATTAGTATAAAATTGTGATAACATGATCTTGCAAGCAAATAACAGGGGAGACACAAAGTAAACAATTTGATATGATTGATGGTTGATGAACAGTGTTTAACGAACGTCTGAGATGGAAATTCCCCTTTGTGATTCCCTATAGTGTTAGCCGCTCCCTCTCTGTACGCTGATTGACATGTTACAACCAAATACTAATGTAGCAACATTGATGTCTAAGGTCTGTGATTGACTTAGTATTTATTTTATAACATTTGGTAGATTCATTGTTAATCAAGATCTACACGTTCGTTCAAAATTTTTCATTCAAACAGACTATTGCACTCCTGCAGACTGAAGGCAGACAATCCCTATCTCGTGAACATACACTGCATTGCACTGCCATCGTTAGCGCTAGTTACTAGTCAGGCTGCCATTGCAATATATATCCCGATGATGTTCATAAAAAAATACTGTGACTGAATTGTACTACTATTTTAGTCTTTCAACTTTAAGTACAACACTTTGCAGTGCATACACAATTTTCTTGATCTTAAAATCGAAATCAGGAAAATTCACGCCGTAAGATGTTTTTTTTTAAGTGTATTGGATGCCTTGTACCATACATTTAGCTAGGATGCATTGGTGAAGTACAGTTCTACGACAGGGAATCGAGATCCAGCAGCTTGGGGTTCTAGAAAAATCTCACAAACTATGTAGTCTTCGCTACTATGCTTTTTAATAGATGTTATTGCTCCACTACCGGCATTAACTCACTCGTATTTTCCAAAACAAGATATAGATATTGCTACAATACTTTAAGAAGTAGATGCTGTGAAATGCCAGTTAGAAACTGCAAAATCTGAAAATTGTCATTGCTTGAAGCTATTTTTTTTTTCTTTCTTGACGAAAACATCGTCAGGTATACATGGATTGAATGGACATTAAAATAGTGACTCTAGGAAACAAAAAACAAAATTTAAAAGTCACGTTGGCTTTATCAACATCTTACTTGAATAATTAAATAAGAGATTCAGACAGACTCGGGAGGGCGCTGTATTCATTCCAATATGACCCACACAGAAAATGAATAGGTCGGACCAGTCACACCTCTCTTCATCATACTGTTCTCCATGTTTGTCTCGTCAATTTATCTATCGCACGCTTTAGCTCCCTTTTCCAGATTCTCGAATGTAATTGGTCAAAATTGGCTGTTCTGGCCATCTTGACCACCCCTTTAAAATGGCTGCGTAAGGGACTTGGAAAGCATCATTATAATTAAAAGTCTCATTAGCAGTCTAGCGACATACAGGAAAACATGACACATTGCAAGTAAAATTATTGAACGCGGCTGCACACATCGGCTATTAAATTATATCTCGAGTCTTGTAGTTTAATGTCTTGTGGTATGGTATGATTGTGTAATTGTTTAGTGACTACTTAAGTGAAGTATATTCATGCTGCGCATTATGTTGTGTGTCGGCGTCTTTGGTGTTAGAAATTAGTCATGGCGAAACGACGCCGGGTAGGTTATGTCCGATGCACTGTGATTCTTTGGACACCTTCGTTTCGGAACCCTGAGTAGTTCCTTTATCAGTCGCTTGAGTTTATAGGTTTGTTTGGTTCTTGTTTGATTGCTTTCCTCAAATAACAGTGTTGTTAGAATATATTATGTTTTTATTTGTTAGAGAGGAAGCTCACAAGGATGATTTTCACATATGTGCTACCTTTGTAGTCCCTTACCCCGGAAAAGCTATTTTCGCCATTTGTAAATCTCGCGATTTTTTACAAAAACCGATAATAATAGTACAAGATGTTACAGTTTAGGGCTTCATCGACTCCATTCCAGGCTTGGAAGTTGCATCAGGCTATATGAAAGGGACCATATTCCGATGGATATGGCATTGTCCACTCACCCACGCTCAAACCACGCTGTGCTTATTTACATAACTATTGTTTATACTGAGTATCCTTCCATAAATGATGAATCACTGATAATAAACTGTCCACTGTCAGATTTTGTGTTGCTGATACTACTAACCATCGAATCTACCACAAGCTTTCCGTATGGCAATGGAGTTAAGTGATAGTTCAGACTGTATTCCTATAACCATGTATTCCCGAAGCTTGTGGTAGATTCGGTGGTTAGTAGTAAACGGATATAGGCAGTGATTTTCAGAACGGTAAGCAGAATTTCGAAACATTTCAACCGTCAACGGAGCTGTTAAAAAGGAACATGGCCGCTATCGTAGTGAATGACGTCACACCAATCTTCATGGTCCTGAATCTCAAATAAATGCGAAAGGCTCTGAAAATCATATAGAGTAAAACAAGTGTGTGGACTGATAAATAGTGATGGGGTCCCGCTGGTTCATTTTTCTCTGGCGCATTTCAGAATGATCAAATAAAAACTGAAATTGACCCATAGTTTAATGTAGGGGGCACATGAATATTCTTATTATTTTTCTTTTGAAACAGATAAATCAAAATTATTGCAACAAATTGAATGAATTTTGTCGCGATGTGTGTTTTATTTACGCGGATTACTTTGATTTAATGAGTAAAGCGGCCTGTCACCCAGGAGATACTTTCATTCATTAACCCCGTGAAGTTGAAATTTTGATACTTCGAATGGTATATCCACTGATCAGACATACGGAATCGGTCACGTGAACATGTCAATCATGAAAGTACTCTCGCAATTTACCGATGCCAAGGCAAGTCGGCCATCAGCAGAAATAGTTTTCATCGCGCTAGCGACGGATAGCCATAGTATCCAGGGTTATTTAGAATATTTACAAATACATTTATGAAGTTAATGCAACAACACGATCGAAACAGTCATTCCATTCTCAGAGAAGCATTGACTTTTGAAAATACCACACAAGTTTACGACCTTGGTGAGCGCAAAAGATTCCGTTCGATGACAGACATAGTACATCATTGGAATGATTGTTGCACCATCACAACGCTGCCGTCACCGGTCTATGCCTGTGTCAACTCATTAATCCCGATCTCGGTCGTCAAAGTTTTCGTCTAACGGACTTTGATGTTTGCAGTGACATATATCTCGCCCGTAGATACATCATACTTGTATTACTTGACGGAAACTCTGTTCTATCGTGAGTGTTGTGTGAGTCGACTTTCGAAATACATCAGATTCCACAGTGCTGCTGTTACTATTCAGTCTTTCAAAAGAGGTGTTGTGGTTCTTGAACTCGCCTTGGCTTGCTGAGAGGTACCTGGGGATCTTCAGTGTATTGACTACACGAGACGTTCAGAACTCGTCGGTACTACATAGACTTTATTTTTTCTGTAGACAAGCTAGACAGTTGCCATTGCCCCAGATACGCTTCTCTCGTAGTCTAAATGTCTTGGTCCGCTGTGCTCGTCTCTCTTAAGCAACTATCTATTCGAGCAACTACTTTAAACAGCTATTTTTCCTGTATTGTTTATGAGATTTTAAAAGTTATCTTGAAGGCGTGGCTTTGATTATACGATAAACATAGATTACAGATAAAATGATACATCCAATCTTAAACATCAATACTGGTCTTGATCTTAAATTGATGGGTTTCCATTAATATGCAAACGTAATTGACTACCTTCAAAATTCTTAATATAATTCAAATATATCCAGACTTCTGTAAACAACCTTGTAAAACGTAATAGCGTTATTATGCGTTTGTCTCAAATATGATTTGTATGCATATCGACTTATAATTGAGATCTTGTTGTTTTAATTAACCATTTCTACTGGTATCAATGACCGCTAGGCTCATTAACCTTCTTGTTGGGTAAACCATCTCCGTAACACTGCACTGCAGAGTAAAAATTACAGCTCGATAGCTGTGGGTACATAGCTGTGGTGGCTATAGATGGGATTCCCTCCTTTTTCTTTTTTTTTTTTTAGTTTTACGGTCTAGTTTTGACTTTTACGACTTTTAGCCACCACAGCTATGGGAACTTCCTTGGACAGCAAATACGGTGTAATATTTAATAAATTTCTAAAATTCTTGAAAATTTACGCTAATCCAATTATTCTAATTTGGTTCCGTTCGTGTTTATTGTAAAATATTAATGGCGACATGAAAAACATCATATTATGCAAATTTATATGACGTTTCTTGTCGGCAACAGTAATACACTAAGACATATCTTTAAATGGGAATTCCAGCTGATTTGATTGTGTATAGCGCCTTTGGAAAATCGCATAAATTAGAATGAGCGTCGCATACAATCTAACCTAAAGTATATTTTTATAAAGAAGTTGTTCATAATCTCAGGATTGATGCCTCAGTAAAATACAATTTACAGATCAGCAATTAAGATTATCCAGACACGATTAGATCAGCACAGTGATTGTATTACATCATTTAGTAAACAATCATGAGATCACATCAATCAAAATGTTACCGGTATTGTAGATAGAGGCACTCTCATTGATATTTTCAAGAATTGTTGAGCATGGTAACTTTATACATTTTCGATATCAAACATGGTTGTGACGAAAACCTTAAAAAGAGTAGTCACTGCCGTGGTTTCTTATGCGATATCATTGAGTCATAGCACCATGAAGAATATGTCTATATTTTTCCGCAGAGTGGACAAACTCCTCTTCACTTGGCAGTGGTATATCACCGTGATGTCATTACAAGATTGCTGTTGGAATATAAAGCACGCACTGACGTTCAAGATACGGTATGTGTGAAGTGCACTTGACCATATTGATTATAATTTACGTAACTCGTACATGTATCGTCATAACCATACAGCTTCCTGTAGATCGGAATTTAATACTCAAGTTATTATATGTAAAAGACAATGTCATCATTCATAACAACTGATTATAAACGCACTGGTGGCGTGAAATCAGAGGTAGCATTGTTATATAAAAGTATATTTTAATTAATAACACGGAGAATTTTACAAATACACCCCTTAACATAAAATATGCTTATAATGAAATCGCATTACTTTGCCATAAACTAAGTTAATCTCATCAAAATGAAATATTGCTGATGTAAATAAATGTACTGTTGGCACGAAATATTTGTATGTTTTTTTATAAACCCATGCCCATCGCTTTATCCCAGTGACGTTTCCCGTAAAATATCAGCCATGACATTTCACAGTAAACGTCGAGATATCCACGATAAACGTCATAGGTTCCCAAATTACACTTACAATTTGATGGTAAACAACATAAACTGACAAAATGGCTGCCGCTCTCCACATGCGAAGCGATTTCGCTGATATGAAAATTGCAGGACTCTGAGGGAAACGGAATTTCGGGTTGCTAATACGAAAATAATATCCTGTCATGTCAGGTTTTTCTGTTAAAGTTCTTATATTGCTTTAAACAGGCTCTTGCAAACATTCTGCCCTTTGCACCGCACAGCCTACTTCCGAACAGGTAGCGAGCGCACGGTGTGACAGTGATGTCGCGTGCGCGACAACTGTTTACATGGCTACTCTCAATGTAAACAAGCAAAATGGCAGTCCTTCTCCGTGCCGTACAACGATCGAGCTCGATCGTTATTTCGAAATATAGGAGAGTTTTACAGCAAAGAACATGTTTTTGATCGAACACATATGTAATGGTACATTGCACATCAAAAGTTTCCCCTCAACGACGATATTTGAATCCCGATGTTTTTCTTCTTAAGGTTCATTAAGATATGGAGGTTTGTTGATGTTGATTTCTTAGTATAAATTATGAGTGAAACCTGTTCAAACAAATATTTCTATATTAATATGCTCTAGGCGAAATAATTTAAAGTAAAGCCTCAAAATTTTAGGTATTTCATATCACTAGTAAAATCGTAGGCATGGCTATATGGTAAATCGGTTACTACTAAATATCTCCAGTCCTTGCATTCTTTGTGCTGTGTCAGGCACTCAACTTCGTCTCGTGTCTGACGCAGCACAAATAACACTCATGCTGATACGACACAGAAACAGGCGATATTGAGTTATAACCTGTAAATATCTTTATTACACCTCACATAATACCCCAAAGTCGTGATTGCTTAGACCGAGTCACGTGGTATAGGAAAAAAGTGATATAAAATATTTTTAGTGACTCTTGCTCGTTGCGATGGAATATAGCCTAATTAGGACGGTTTACGCTGCAGTGCATATTTTCTTTGCCTAACAAATTGTCGTTCTCAGTGAGTTGCGTAATGCAAGGAAATCGTGCAGATATTACTTATGGACTGGACAAAATTTACAGGGGGGGGGGAGGGTTCGAAACACCGCTACATCAAAAATAGTGACCCTTAGGGCTTCATCAACTCCATATATTTTGAACAATGGGAAAAAGTTCCAGGCTTGGAACTTGCATTGTCCACTTACCCATGCTAAAACCACGCTGTGCTTATTTACATATCTATTGTTTATACTGAGTATCCTTGCATAAATGATGAATCACTAATAATAAACTGTCCATTGTCAGATTTTGTGTTGCTGTTTACTACTAACCATCGAATCTACCAAAAGCTCTCTCCGTTTAGCATGGAGTGAAGTGATAGTTCAGACTATATTCCTATAATCATATATTCCCGAAGCTTGTGATAGATTCGGTGGTTAGTAGTAAACGGATATAGGCAGTGATTTTAGAACGGTAAGCAGAATTTCGAAACATTTCAATCGTCAGCGGAGCTGTTAAAAAGGAACATGGCCGCCATCGTAGTGAATGACATCACGCAAATCTTCATGGTCCTGTATCTCAAATAAAAGCAAAAGGCTCTGAAAATCATATAGAGTAAAACAGGTGTGTGTAGACTGATAATAGTGATGGGGTCCTGCTGGTTCATTGTTCTCTGGCGCATTTCAGAATGATCAATAAAAACTGAAATTGACCCATAGTTTAATTTAGGGGGCACATAAACATTATTCTTATTTTTGCTTTTGAAGCAGATGGATCAAAATTGTTACAACAAATTGCATGAATTTTCGTCGCGATTTGTGTTTTATTTACACGGATAACTTTGATTTAATGAGTAAAGTGGCCTCTCACCCAGGAGATACTTTCATTCATTAATCCCGTGAAGTTGAAATTTTGATACTTTGAATGGTATCTCCACTGATCAGACATACGGATTCGGTCACGTGAACATGTCAATCATGAAAGTACTCTCGCAATTTACCGATGCCAAGGAAAGTCGCCATCATCAGAAATAGCTTACTGCGCTAGTGATGGATAGCCATAGTATCCAGGGTTATTAGAATATTTACAAATAGATTTATGAAGCCAACGCAACAAGACGATCGAAACAGTTATTCTCATTCTCAGAGATGCCTCGGCTTTTGAATATATCACACAAGTTTACGACCTTGGCGAGCGCGAAAGATTCCGTTCGATGACAGACATAGTACATCATTGGAATGATTGTAGCACTATCACAACGCTGCCGTCACCGGTCTATGCCAGTATCACTCGTCAATCCCGATCTCGGTCGTCAATGTTTTCGTCTAACGGACTTTGATGTTTGCAGTGACATAAATCTCGCCCGTAGATTACTTGACGGAAACTCTGTTCAGTCATGAGTGTTGTGTGAGTCGACTTTCGAATTACATCGGATTCCACAGTGCTGCTGTTACTATTCATTCTACCAAAAGCGGTGATGTGGTTCTTGAACTCGCCTTGGCTTGCTGAGAGGTACCTGTGGATCTTCAGTGTATTGACTACACGAGACGTTCAGAGTTCATTGGTACTACATAGACTTACATTCTCTGTAGACAAGCTTGACAGTTGCCATCGCCCAAGATACGCTTCTCCCCATAATCTAAATGTCTTGGGTCCGCTGTGTTCCTCTCTCTTAAGCAACTATCCATTCGAGCAACTATCTTCAAACAGCTATCTTTTCTGTATTGTTTGTGGGATTTTATACGGTATCTTGAAGGCGTGGCTTTGATCATACAATAGACATAGATTACAGATAAAATGATACATCCAATATTAAACATCAATACAGGTTTTGATCTTAAATTGACGGGTTTCCATAAATATGAAAACGTAATTTACTACCCTCATAATTCTTAAAGCCATTTCTGGCGATCCGTGGGATCGCCTTTGTTCTTGTCTGTTAGAGGATTATTGAGGTGTGATAGCTTTTTGTTTTCCATTGAAATTAAAATCTTGTTGGTAAATTTTCTGATGAGACGATCTGGCGACAATGAATGCCTTTACTATAATTCAAATATATTCCAGACTTCTGTAAACAACCGCGTAAAACGTAATTAGCGTTATTGTGCGTTTGTCTCAATACGGTTTGTATGCATATAGACTTATAATTTAAATCTCGTTGTTTTAATTAACCATTTTTACTGGTATCAATGACCGCTAGCTCATTAACCTTCTTGTAGGATAAACCATCTCCGTAACATGGCACTGAACAGTAAAGATTACAGCTCGATAGCTGTGCGTACATAGCTGTGGTGGCTACAGATGGGATTCCTTGCTTTTACGGTCTAGTTTTGACTTTTTACGACTTTTAGCCACCACAGCTATGGGAACTTCCATGAACAGCAGATACGGTGTAATATTTAATAAATTTCTAAAATTCTTGAAAATTTACGCTAATCCAATTATTCTAATTTGGTTCCGTTCGTGTTTATTGTAAAATATTAATGGCGACATGAAAAAACATCATATTATGCAAATTTATATAACGTTACCAGTCGGCATGACCCTGTAATACACTTAGCCACCTCTTTTAATGGGAATATTCCAGCTGATTTTATTGTATATAGCGCCTTTGGGAAATCGCATAAAATAGAATGAGCGTCGCATACAATCTAACCTAAAGTATAATTGTATAAAGAAGTTGTTCATAATCTCAGGATTAATGCTTCTGTAATACAATTTACAGATCAGCAATTAAGATTATCCAGACACGATTAGATATGCCAAATGATTGCATTACATCATTTAGTAAACAATCATGAGATCACATCAATCAAAATGTTACCGGTATTGTAGATAGAGGCACTGTCATTGATATTTTCGAGAATTGTTAAGCATTGTAACTTTATACATTTTCGATATCAAACATAGAAATTTGACGGAAACCCTAAAAAGGTTAGTCACTAGCCGTGGTTTCTTATACGATATCATTGAGTCATCGCAACATGAAGAATATGTCTATATTTTTCTGCAGAGTGGACAAACTCCTCTTCACTTGGCAGCGGCACATTTCATTGATGTCATTACAAGATTGCTGTTGGAATATAAAGCACCCACTGAAGTTCAAGATAAGGTATATGTGAAGTGCACTTGACCATATTGATTATAATGTACGTAAATCGTACATGTATCGTCGTAGCCATACAGCTTCCTGTAGATCGGAATTCAATACTCAAGTTCTTATATGTAAAGACAATATCATCATTTATAACAACTGATTATAAACGCACTGGAGGCGTGAAATCAGAAGCAGCATTGTTATATAAAAGTTTATTTAATTACTAACACAGAGAATTTCACGAATACACCCCTTAACATAAATTATGCTTATAATGTATTAGCATAACTTTGCCATAAACTAAGTTAATCTCATCAAAATGAAATATTGCTGATGTAAATAAATGTACTGCCGGCACGAAATTTTGTGTGTTTTTTTTTTATAAACCCATGCCCATCGCTTTATCCCAGTGACGAACGTAAACAAACAAAATGGCTGCCGCTCTCCACCTGTGAAGCGATTTCGCCGATATAAAAATTACAGGACTCCGAGGAATACGTAATTTCAGGTTGCTAATACGAAAACAATTTGCTGTCATGAAATGTTTTCCCTTGGTTTTTCTGTTAAAAATCGTGTATTGCTTTAAACAGGCTCTTGCAAACATTCTGCCCTTTGCACCGCACAGCCTACTTCCGAACAGGTAGCGAGCGCACGGCGTGACAGCGATGTCGCGTGCGCGACAACTGTTTACATGGCTACTCTCAATGTAAACAAGCAAAATGGCAGTCCTTCTCCGTGCCGTACAACGATCGAGCTCGATCGTTATTTCGAAATATAGGAGAGTTTTACAGCAAAGAACAGGTTTTTGTCGAACACAAATATAATGGTACATTGCAAATCAAAAGTTTCCCTTCCTCGAAAATATTTGAATCCCGATGTCTTTCTTCTTAAGGTTCATTAGATGTGGTTTGTTGACGTTGATTTCTCAGTATAAATTATGTATGAAACCTGTTCAAACAAATATTTCTATATTTATGTGCGCTATGCGTAATAATGTAAAGTAAAGCCTCAAATTTCAGGTATTTCGTATCATTAGTAAAATTGTAGGCATGAGTATATGGTAAATCGGTTACTACCAAATTTCGCCTGTTCTTGCATAAAGTTTGTACTGCGTCAGTCTGACGCAGCACAAATGACACTCATGCTGATACGACACAGGAACAGGCGATATTGTATAATAACCTGTAAATATCTTTATTACATCTCACATATTTCCCCAGAGTCGTGATTGGCTAAGACCGAGTCACGTGGTAAAGAAAAAAAGTGATATGAAATATTTTTGAGTGACTCTTGCTCGTTTCGATGAAATTTAGCCCGGTTAGGGCGGTTTACGCTACTGTGCATATTTTCTGCGCCAAACACATTGTCGTTCACAGTGAGTTGCGTAATGCAAGGAAGTCGTGCAGATATTACTTAGGGACTGGACACAAATAACAGGGGGCGGTATTTTTTAAAACACCGCTACATCAAAAATAGTGACCCTCTTATAGTTCATGCACAAAATAAGTGACCCTCCCCTTTATCAATGCATGAAATAAATGACCCTCCCCTGTTCCTCAATACCCCCCAACAAACCCGCAATGTGTTCAAGACCCCCCTACTGACTTGGTTTACTTTTGAAATCCCCTCCCAAAAGGAAGGCAAAATGTGGCTGATATAACGCTTTGTACAAAAATATCAAATCATATGTGTGTGATAATTCATGTAAATGTACTTTGCTTGAAGTGGTAGGTAAAAAGTGCATGCGTGTACTGAAAATGTAATTTTTAGATTTCATCGATAATGGTGATTCATTATACATGGTAGTTGACTATAAGCAGTATAAGAAAACTATGAACGTGTATTTTCCAATATAAACCTAACAATACCTGTTCAACATCTATAGATGTTTAATAACTGATATAAATATACTTGATTAGCATGGGTTGTTTACAAGTGCACATGTAAACGAAATATTTGATTTTGAATTTCACTCAAAATGTTGATTCTATACATGGAGAGTATGACAAAACTGTAAAAAAAAAATATTTCACAATTAATAATATGACCTTTTTTGCATATATAGACCCTGAATAATTTACATAATTGTACTTGATTAGAAGAGGGTGGTAAAACGTGCACCTGTGTACAAGAACTTTGTTTCTGGAATTTGCATAAATAGTTGATCCATTATACATTGTAGTCTATGACGAAAGTAAGAATAATTTTTTTAGAATACAAAACTTGGTAAATCTTTCTATTTATGTACACTCGATTATTAGTATAAATGTTCGTGATTAGACTAGAGTGGTTTCAAGTCAATGGTTGTGCAAGAAATTTCATTTTGGCTTATCACTGCAATGTTGATTCACTATACATGGCAGTCTATGATGGCACTATGAATATTTTTTCAAATACAAAACTAGGTAACTTTGTGCATTTATGCACACCTAATTATTAGTATTGATGTTAATGATTAGACTAGAGTGGTTTCAAGTCCATGGTTGTGCAAGAAATTTGATTTTGGAATTTCATCGAAATGTTGATTCACTATACATTGTAGGCTATGAGGAAACTACAAATAACTCATAGGTTATCTGATCCTAAATTGTTATTCAAAAGTTGTTGGACCTGAAGCTTCCAGTTGTTATTGATGACATTTTGCACTATTCTGAATAGTTTGTATTCTGTCAATGTCCTCAAAAAATAAAAAATGTACATACAGCGACATGAACATTTGACATTTACCTATACCCAATGTATTGCCACGGGAGAATGATATCAAATAAGTGATCTCCCAAACTGTTATTGAAAGAGTCATTATAGGGACAGTTATACACAACAGAGAAGTTGGATAAGTAGAATTCATGACAACTTAAATCAATGTGACTGCTTGGATCATCAATACATTGTTTTTATATACCCTTAACTTGCGTCAGAAGGGCGAGCCGAAAATGGAAATGGCAGATAATAAAAATGGCATGAGGTATTTTTTCTTTTTTCAGTATTCCATATTCTTCAATTCGTGCACATGCAATTTCAGCTTTGATGCATTAAAAAGGTGACCCTCCCCCATAGGAATACACAAAATTTTATGACCCTTCAAAAATGCTTGCGCGAAAATTGCGATCCACCCCAAAGAACACCGGCAAAAACCCACGTAATTTGTGTCCATCCTTTAAGAACGACATGCTGTGTTATCGCAGGCCCAGTCACGTGATATTTTAATTCAAATGGACAGTAAGTAGACGAGAGCTGCATGCAACGAACAACGCTGTCTCTGTTTTCAGACATTATTTACAAGCAAGTTATCGTATGGCAACCGGGAGTCTGAGCATGTCACAGCGGCGATGCTCAACTCTGCTCTGACAACATTCTACGCCGAAGTACTACGCAGAAGGGTGAAATGTACGCAAAGAAACAACTACAGTCGCTTCGCTAAGGCATCAAGCGTTTCTACTGCCAACCACCACTGCGCTGCAACTTTGAACTGGTTAATGATTATGGTTTCACTACTAGTCGGAGGATGTTCACTGCCGTATCTAAGCAGCTGAAGAGCCAGGGAAAGGGAATTCAAACGTCGTGCATAAGACGGCAATACTTCCGGGCGATCTCGAGAAACTCTCCGCCTATTTCCCGTGCTCCGATGTTGACGCTTCTGTACTGCTCCACAAAGTGTGCTTCAATATCATGCTTTCTTTTTGCCGCCGTGGGATAGAGGGTCAACAGAACCTCTGCGCCGAAAATTTCCAACTAAACGCGGTAGATTGCGGTAGCAAATAGAATACGTTATTCAAGTCGAAAGTGAAGTCATCAAGCGGACGATGACAGTGTATCGGTTGGTGTCATGTAGCAGCGAAGCCGGGTTTAACAATCGCCATAAAATGAGTGTTAGCCGCCATTGTAATAAGGATAGTATTAGTGGCTACGCGAGAGATACTTCAATCCAGAAAAAGCAAACAGAGGCGCTCGCTACTGCAACCCTGGAAACAGCAATCTCTGACCAATGCCCGAGCTGCAGCACTTCTAGCTACTTCACTTCTAGCCAATCATTCAACTCTACCATCCGTGCAACACCCCCCTCACCCCAGTCACTTTCCAACTTCAACTCCTGTACCATTGTCACCACTGATGTCTCAGGCTTTATCCCAAGAAAACTGCGAGGACAGAAGGAAAGATCCACAATCTCCGCGCATAAACATTGACATTCGGAGATCAGCAGCTGCATCAATTTTTTTTCCAACGCGACGATAACAGGTGGACAATTTAATATTTCCTTTGGACAGAAGCAGTAAGTCATGAATTGCATAGGAAGCAATGTATGAACCGGGATGATTTAACAATGCAACTTTCTCCACAGTGCTTGATTTTAAATTTTCCAACCCTTAAAACTATAGCAAATTTAATATATCTTTTTACTGAGCTATGACTGATATTTATCTATCGTATTTAAATGTTATTGTTTCGAAAAGAAACTGTTTTCAACGGAGATACCTACAGTAACTGTTTTATAAATGATATACATATTTAAATTTCGAAACGGTTCAAAGCAGTTGATTTGTTAGGTTCATTTAATTCAAAATTCTACCGACATTTCGAATGCTTACTAATTTGTATTTTGTTACAATGCAGTAGGCGTATGTATATATGGCTGTCGGCCTATTTCTCCTTGCAAGTGAAATTAAATAAATTAAAGTTACAAGACAAGTTGCAAGTGTCAGTGTTATCAATCATGTATGTTTAAGTGTTTGTTTGGTGTAATAAAGTAAATAACACATGATAGCGAGGGCAATATTACGATTTATTGCCCTCCCTTGGTCTGGAGCCCTTGACGGTCATATTAATAATGCTCGCCCTCGCGAACATTTATTATGATTTAAATGCCTCTGGAATGTTCGAGTAGACTTTGAATAAGAATATGATTTAATTTTGAGTCTCCAGATTACAAACCCTGTAATTAGGCAGTGGTCCATTTTCTCACTCCGTCAAAGGCAACAGCTCTACATGTACAGCTTCAGGCTACAAGACACCGGTGGCTGTACGATACCCTTGGGCATTGTATGAATTAATACCAGGATGTTAAAGGGATAAAATATTTCGTCTACTCTCTTTCTTCCCTGGAACGAGTCATTTCATATTTTCAGAAACGTTGAATGCCAGATTTCAAAAAATGCATTTACTTTAATTATTATTGTATCTTAGCTTTGTGTTCTCATCTGGTCGCACACGAGAAGTTATGCATATAAATTATGCATATTAAGATGCCTCGGTCGTTCAACTACAAACAAATGAGTTTTCTAGGTTTCATTGCCATGTCATTGTGCATATCATCAACCCCTTGATTTGTTTGAGTTTTGTTTAGTTTTGTTTCGTATTTATTGTAGAGTACCTGTTATTGTTCATAATGCAAGGACGTATGACCCGTGTTTAATTTTTAATCAAACCAGTCACTGAACATCTTTGTTTCGTCTTTATTCAGAGTGGACGCACTCCTCTCGATTTTGCTTATGACGAAACGGAAATCATTATTAAAAGTAAGTTTACTTTCATGCTTTTAGACGCAGCATTCATTATTCCCATTTTCGTTCAAGATGTTAAAACTGATACTGTCAACCACAGCTATGACAAAAATAGAGTTATTGGAATTTGTTTTTGCATATAAGTACATACACCGCATTAGTTTAAGTACAAGCACGTGTGAAACAGTTTTCAATCCAAAAATGGCTTGATAGCATTCTCTATCGATAGAATATTGTGAAGCAACATTCGAGAACAATAAATATCCAAAGGTGGGGTTTTCGTTATGGAGTAGAGTTTGGCAGAGTTTTGAAACGTTTAGCACGTAACAAGAGTATACTTACGATGTTGTTGTAAAATAGTTATATTGACCAATAAGTACAAACGAAGTTTTCGGTGGCGCAATTGAAATTATTTATTTGAGTCGGAAATCTATGTATCCCTTGATATATCCTCCATAATATATATACACGTACTCTCCATATTTCACAATTGTTTCTCTTATGATCAGGCTGCAAAGAAAAAAGCAGAGTTTAGCGCATTGATGCAAGAACCGGGAATCAAAAGAAACAGTAGCAAGGTGAATGTGTGTGGCTTTGGCGGCGTTGGAAAAACCACTCTTATGAACGCTTTACAACGGGTAAGAGAGAGAGAGAAAAAAAGAGATATGTGTGTGCTGTGTGTACAATGTAATTACTATATGCTATCTCTAGGTGAAGTGATAAAATTGTGGGGTGTTTTAAAGGGCGGTGGGCTAGAAGGCTTCCATTATAAGCGAGTTGCTTGAATTCCTATTAACATTGCACAAAGTGCACCTCTGTGTGATCAAAATAAGCAGCAAGATCCTTCAAATGCACACAGACCAGCGTAATTTTACCGCTTATCTAATGTTTTGCCTAAGATATTTATTCCTTATCCGAGCAACCAGCTATTAACGAATTGTACGAGCCATACACACCATGAGTGTGACTTTTAAACGATTACATCAATGGCAATGGGGTTTCTGTTCAATCCTAAATAAAAACATTCTGTGGTTTGATTGCGTTCGATTTTATTTGACAAAATGAGAAATAATTTACCTTTTCCGTCCATCATACTGTGTCTCACATAACAGCGAAATAGAGCATCACTAATTTTGCAATTATTGATAATAATTCGCAAATAATGCAAGGAACTTGTTGGATCTCAGGTTTTTTCTTGCTCAACTAGCAATTGGTTTTGTATCCATGGTAAAGGTCATCAAGAAGAAATCTTTGTGATACATGCTTGAATTGTGTAAATGACCCTTTTACACGATAAATAGTAACGTATTTTAAGGCTCGCGCTTTAAAGTTTGAAACATCGGACACATATATTTTGTTTCAGTATTATTTGTTCCTGCCTTAAACCTTTCCGAACTTCAATACACATTAATACCGTAAGTTCAGAAGAGATTAATAACGTGTCCATTCTGTCTGTTTCTTGTATAACTCACCAGGACTTAGTTGCAGCAAAATTTACTCATAGAAAAGAGGAGAAAGCGCCTCCTGCAGACAAATCACGCATATACCAACACCTGGAATTGACGTTAACATTATCCATATACCAAAAGCCGGTAAATACATCGCTTGGGATTATGCTGGACAACCAGAATACTATGTTACTCATAATATGTTCTTGAGGGCGGACGAGGCAGTGTTCATAATGGTTTTCAAGATAATGGATGAGATCAATGATTTTCGTGGTAAACTTACTGAAAAGGTAAATTGACGAAAGTTAACGGTATCTCAACAGTGCAAATTCTAAAGTAAAGATCTTAATATCCATGAATTTATATTTCTATAACAGTTTACTGAAAAAAACAAGTTCAACATTCAAAGCAAATTCTTGATATTTCCATTAGTTGCTGACATGGCCGAGATTCATCAAGTCTAGAATAACAGGTGTCCATAGTAGTGAAAGCAAACCGACAGTAATTTTAGTGGCAAGTGGGGCTGATAATCTGGAAGAATCTCGACGCCATCGTGGTGAGTACAATGCAAAATATTACATATCTTTCCTTTATATGAATATGAAATTAGTATGAAAGACTGGTTGTATGTAAAACATGAGAAAGGTAATATTTTGAATGTTGTACGATATTTCAGCAGTACCAGGAATAATTATAGTGATACGTTTACATGAAAGTTAACGCTATCATGTTTGATTTGGCACACATAGAGTACTTTGCCATAGCTACTTTCAAAACAGCGGTGTATCCATTGAGAATTATCTTAGTTGATGGCAGCGTCTCACTCACTTCGGAGATATTTAAGCAGACTTGATATTCATTGGATCATAGGCGAAATCTGAGGAATCAACGTTAAAACGGAATTGGCAGTTTGATTCGACGTAGTGGTTGATTCAATAATTGCTTATTTTTGAAGCTTTTATGTGAATAGTTGGTTTGCCTTTCGCCATCGAAGTCCCACACTTATTTAAACACTATGTTTACGGGGAGATGTAGAATTATAAAAGATAAATTTATATTATATTTTAACTTGAAGCAATCAAGGTCGTTGAAGACATACTGGAACAAATTCATAGAATGTTTGGGGAATACTTCAATGTAGTGGATGAAACTTTTCTACTTAATTGTCACGATTCCCAACATAAGGACATGGGAAGACTTCGAAAATGTCTGTCACGTGCAAAGGTAAATATGAACGTTACAAGTTTAACCGAATATTGTTAACGAATTTGAGAAAAAGTGATCTGTAATTAAAGGGACAAAGTCGGCCATTTTTCATGAATTTGTTTGATGCGAGATACTACTTATATTGTTTGACATGTCAAAAGATACTGAATGAATTGATGACCATGCATATATTAGACCCCGGTTTAAGACACGATACATGAAACCATCCCGAAATAATTAATGGTCATGACCATTAATTCATTTTCACAATAGTTTCATTTAATTTGTCTGAAACCAGGGTCTAATATATGCATGGTCACCCGATTATTCAGGATCTTTAACATGTAAAACAATGTAAGTAGTATCGTGGTTCAAACAAAATTCATGAAAAAAAACATGAAGACTGTGGTTTTAATAACAGAGTATCATCGTCGATTGTTTATAAATCGACTACTTGAATCTAAACAACATATTATTATCTTTATCTTGCCATATATTTTGTTTAGGGTAAAAATTTACCGATATGATTTTTTATATGATTTTCGATTTAAGGCAAGAAAATTTGCTTTCGAAAGCAATCAAATGGTGTAACGATTCGAAACAAAATATGGATGCCTTCTTATCGAAATAGAGCCGTCATTCTTAGACAATACTTACTCTGAGAGTTATAGTGCATGTAGTGTTTGTATCTTCTGTTCTGCAGGAAATCTGTTTTTTATAATTCACCTGTTGAATTATGTGTACATAATTTCTGTGCAGGACATGAAGACGCAAATATGTTATTGCTGTCAGCTTATTGTGATATCAATTGATTATTCCTGTTCAGAAAGAAATGCGTGCACCATTAAAGTGTAATGAAGAATATACTAAATCTCAAATATGACCATTTGCATTGCTAGCGAGAAGAACAAATACCTAAACTTTGTGCGAAGATTTTAGACAAGAAGAACAAATGGAAAATCAACAAGAAGTTTCCAATATTGTATTGGTCTGAATATGTAGAACAAGTGAAGATAATAGATCATGTAGTTAACGATGACTTCCTAAGAACGGCTACATCATATCTTGATAACATCGGCGAGGTACAGACTTATTGAAATCTAAATATTCTTTTCGTTGTGATAAGAATTGTCTACAGAATTTATGCTTCCATTAATTATTCGGTCGTGTTGTTGCACTATAGTTGAATGTGAAAGCACCATGACAACATATATGATATGTGAATACTGCTTGGCAATCATGTTCCAATCTGTAATTTTGCCAATCATTCACGCTTACAAGAATTAAGCCATCCACTCTGACGACCATTGTCCTTGGAAAAATAGTCTTATCTGAGCACCCGAGAAAGAAAAATGAGAATGCCGAGCTCTAATTTCATCAATAGTCGGAGCTCGAAATATATCCTTTTCTTGAAGAAAAATAACTGAGAGTGTGTTTCTCTCGATATTGTGATATTTTTTTCCACGTGTTCAATGATTCTTGGGTGTTTCAGATACAATATTTTAACTGCCCGTGCGTTACGTTGAACATTCAAAACTGTCTTTTTAGTAACACGAGTATATTATCTGAAAGTTGTTATGGTAATCACGAATTTCGATAAACATAAACACATTATCAAATGCATTATCTTTTCATTACTTACCTTATATTCGCAGCTTCTTTTCATCAAAAATCCAAACGGTGACGACATCATTGTCCTCAATATCCAGTGGCTGTGCTCCAGAGTCTTGGACCAATGCTAGCTACTGACATTTTCCTTCAATACAGCAAGAAGTTACCGAAGAATAAGAAGTTGTATTATAGTCGACGTGAAATAGACGAGGTGTTCAGTGACTTTGCCGATACCGATTTACTTTCACAGCTTTTAAAAATATTCGAGCTTGTCTTTGAAGCCGACCACAGCCCTACAGAATCCGTTGGCGACATAATGTACATCGCTCCTGCGTTGTTAGATGAAGATATGCCAGAATCACAGTGGAGAATGGATCAAACAAAACAAATTTACTTCGGTCGAAGAATTCAGTGTCGAGATGAAACAGATAGCTTCTCACCCGGATTGTTTCCACGACTACAGACCAGACTTTACAATCATTTCCGTGACCTAGGTCAGACTCCCAGTGGAATATGGAAGAATGGTATCAAAGTTTGCCATGTGGTTGAATGTTTGGTGTACATAACCAGGGGCTGGAGAGCCATTCACATCTGCGTCAGGGCAAATGATGAAAAACACATCGGAGATTGCCACAAATTACTGGAAATGGTGAGTGATGATATCAATGATGTCTTAGATATCTGCTGTCCTGGTAGTGATATAGAGAGCCATGTCCTCAGCGCACATTCATTGAAGACTCATATCGATGCAGAAAAGGCTAAATTCTACCCGATGAAGAAGATTGTGGAAGCAGAGATGAAAGGTGTCAACGTCTATGACGATGAACGAGGCGATGAAGAGGCAGCTACAGATTTGCTTTGCGCCGGATATGATACCACACTGCTTCGTAGCCATGGATACAAATGTGACGTCAAGTGGATGGTGTACGACACGTTGAAGAAATTCTGCATAATAATGGATGTAAAGAGAGAAATGTCGGGTGACTACAGGGCAATGGCAGATCTAATGGGTATTGCACATACTGAAGTACTAGGATGGGAAAGCAAGTCTATGTCGATGTCGATGACAAAGCACATTTTATCAGAATGGTCCAAACGATGGGAAGAGCGAAAGAGAAATGGAGGATCACGAACTGAGGGCGACATTATGTATGAGAGTACCTTCAGTAATTTGATGAAGATCCTAAATGATGAAAGCTGCCGTGTAGAGCTAGCTAGAAATGAGATAGTCGACATGTTTCAGCGACTTGGAGTTTCAACAGGGAACCACAACGTCACAGAAAGGGCCTGTCGTGATATCTAAATATCTAACCTTGACAGGCAAAGTGCTTAAATCAATTTATAATATTTTGGCAGATGACTTCCAGTATACGAAAAGATTTTGTTATAAATCTTAAGAATTGAAAACAGTGTCCGTTCAAAATTGTTTTTGTTTTTGCCTTAGTGTGTCGTACAAAGGTTTAAAAAAATGTTTCTATTGTCACCATAAGTTTCTTGAGCTGTTAGAGGTATGGTAGATTGGTGTTGTGTTCAATTATACTTCCAACTGTAGTGTAGCAAGTCTGTAACCTAACACATCTGAGGCCTTTAAACGTTTGTTAGACTACAGTTGCGTTCAATAACATTTTAATGTAAACGATTTATCATATAGACATGAAAAATCGCAATATCACCAATATTATACTGGTTTTAGACTGCGTTTAATCATCTTACTGCAATCAACAATGAATATTCCAATATTGTATTTGCAGTGTTCGATTACTTGCCGAGTTGCTTGGATAAAGACATTAAGAATTTCCATGCCGAAACATTGTCTGAAAACTGTCAGTTACCTTGGTGACTAAAGCGTAATAAAATATGTCTTAATTGAATTTTGTAGTTTTAATTTTTCCAATGTTTAAGGTCGACAGAAGTTATTGTGCAAGGGTCTGAATTTAAATACCCACATTACTGGGGAGAAATAAAGACTGAAACATTCACAACTGCCTTTCATAAGGCTCAGTCAAAGTCAATAACGTCAGAAGGATGTGGTTATTTACTACTTTCATTCCCAATTATTGTTAGATCTTCCAGTGTCCTGTACTCTATATAAATAGTTATGTATCGCATAAATTTAAACTGTGTGTACGTAAAACTAAGTTTAGACGTGTGTGTTATATTAGATACTTATGCTCTGAAATTGGCATATTAAGTTTAACCTGTTATCGGTTAATCAGCGTCATTGATGTCACTGGTGCAAGCCCATAAATGTTATTTTTTATGTTATAGACAAATGAATGACTAATAGATAGTTTTATAGATTTTATTCCAACAATATATTTCACATTTTACGCAAGAAAGTCATTTCAGATCTTGTACAGTTCAAAAATCGTTCTGCAACGGAAAATCAAAGTTGAAACACGTTATCGTATGTACCAACATAAGCAATGTTTAGAAATGTATGTAAAGAAGACGGCAAAGGCATTGGGCATGAAATCAAATAAAATATATTAAAATACAATATTAAGTGTCATCGCATTTCTACTTCCTCCATAGAGAGCTGCCTACATGTCCTTCCATATGGGTGAGTAGGTGTTCTGTTGTATTCGTAATTCGTAATTCGTAATTCGTAATAAAGGTATATTCTACCAATCTTTGGTGTTTTGGTCTTAGCAATGCCCTTGACAATCTTCCGTAAACGTTTTATTACCATGCTGCATCTATTATCTCAAGAGTTTGATCGCCTAATGCGCCAAAGTAAGCAAGAGTAAATTACTAATTTGGGGACGCTGTCACCAGATTATCACCGGATAACAGAAGTTATACCTTGCTGGTGCTTTCGTGTTGACTTTGTCAAAGTTAATCCGGTGATAATCTGGTGACAGCGTCCAGAGATTTGTAATTTATCCTTGTTGCTTTGGCACATTCTCGCGAGCCAGAGCAATAATTTCCGCTACGCTGACCTACGCAAAAATCAAGCTCTGGCAGATTACGGTAGGAAACCGCGGAAGTGTGAATGGGGTTAATTAATTATTCATGAGAATATATCATCAGAGTTAGCCAATCACGAATCTGTTTTACAAAGTCAGTCGGGTCGTAAACCACAGACAAAGTCCTCGTTGTCTGTGTGTACACGGTCGAACTTTCAGGCTCTGAGATCCTCTGGTTCCGTTGCATAAATCAAAATTTTGACAGTTTTTCTGTCATAATCTAGAGCAGTGGCGACACCATGATGATACTATGGCTTCGGTATTGGACACAAGAACGTCGGCCTGCAGCGAACCCGGCCCGGTCCCACTTCAACGTTGTTCCCGTACGCGTATATACGTGTACGCACCCGGCTGAACTGCAAACCCATGGAACAAACTAAACCTCTTGGTTTGATTCCGTTGTTAGCGTAACTTTTGTGATGAATTAATGAAACATAATCGGACTTGAACAACTGTGCAATTTGCCGAGGACTGTGATTTCGGCTGTAGAGTCGATCGGGAGCCCAGCGTGCATTTGTATTGCGGAGTAGATGCACTTGCTCGAATGAAAGGGCCACATGTGTACCTACAACACGATAAGAAAGCTTTCAGTGTGAACCTAAATGATGTGAACCTAAATGAAGTGATAGATACATAAACGTTTATACATAACTTGTAGTAAAGGAAATTTATGATCAATAGTTTTGACCAACGGGTTTTACACAGCGGTGTTGTTCTATGCTTGGTCGGCAACTGCACACAGCGAGGCGTGGGGCCGCCGGCTGGTCAAGTTATGCGATACCCTTCGATATAACGCTCGTGAAACACGATGGGGACAGCCTGCCTGGTAGCATACAGACTTGCCACCGCTGGTCCTCGTGTAAAGAAACCCGTCTTTTCCTTGTAAAATAATTATCAATGACGTCTGTTTAGTGTGGATACAGCGGTTGAGTCCAAAAACATTACACATTTACTCATTGCGCGTTCTTCATCGTGGTGAGCGGTGGTGAGCACCAAGATCAACCGCGTTGTTTTGTATTTCTAATTACAATAATTTATGCGCGTTTATGAGACCTACTTTCTGACTGGCTCCGTTCAGCCAGCGCTGGAAACCAGCGATAGATCTGCGAATCTCTGCGTAATCAACCACGGTCTCTTAACCGGTAGCGCTGAGCTGTTACCGTAAAGAGGCGCGTTGTTTACGACGATGCTTTGGCACTTTAGCTAATCAAACGCATCAGAGAATAGACGCAACACACTGACAAAACTTCGCATAGGATTGTTAAACGACAAATACATGACACTGGACGGAGAAAAAGAAATCGTTACAAAACCAGTACAAACATAAGACTAAGACACCAAAGTTTTGCAGTATTCTTTATTGGCAATACATATCATAGGCAAACAAATTAAAATATATTAAACAATAGCAAGAAAAACCCTGTGCTGAGTCCAAGACACACCTACCCCTTCCCTTTGAACGGACATTTTATGCAGCCCCTATGCTTCGTCCCTTACGTCAGAACTGCTTGATGAAGAAGGGCCGTCACATTGATATGACACCTATACTTAAGAAGTTTCATTGCTTTCTAGTACAAGAACGAAATCCCAATGCGTTTTAACGTACTTTATCTGATTTGTAAAATTGTCCATCTAAGTGATTTTGTCCCGAAACACTTATCAAATTTAGACTAGTAACAATTCGTCACCCAGTACAAAATAAGTGTGGGAGTTTCGGGGTGAGACTAAATCCTTTTCTCTGTCAAGGATTGTGAGAAACAACGTTCTAGAACATTCGGTGCCATAGCTTTTAGCGCGCCCTACCCCCTCCCCCGAGCTTTAGATGAAATACGTTTTTTGTAAGAAGCTTAAGACTTGAAACATTTTATCATCAAGGAATGCTACCACTGAATTCTGCTTTTTTCATTTTATCATTTAGAGTGAGATTTTTCAATACTTCCTTTGCTGTTTTAGGTTCATTTCTTCTTCAGCTTTCTTGTTTGTTTGTTTTTTTCGACTGGTTTTAATTACACTTTTGCATCGAAATTAATTGTATGATTTCCGATTTTTTTTTTATCTCTACCTGATTAAATGTTATGTACAGACACTGAGACAAGGTGTGAAGTGATCTTTAAAAAATAAATTGTTGTTTGTATTTCTTTTTGTAGTTCTTGCATTGAAAACACAAACACGGCAAGATATACATGTAAGTAGTGATTTATGCCGCATCAGAGCCTCGTGTAATTGCACTCATGAAGATAGATAGCATGTTTATTTGATACAGTCTTGGAGTAGCACGGTATACCCTTCGTAGGGTCCACTTGCATTGGATGAAAGTGATCTTCAACTCAATCCCTGTGTTTGAGATGTCAGACACATCCTGTATGATATTTCAAATTAAAAGTGCCTTAACCGAGTTTTCGGTAAAAATCACGGTTATGGACCAATTATATATTCTACTTTTAGCAGGCTGTTTAATAATATAAAACTCAGCTACTATGACAATCTTTTTATGACGTTCGCCTTTCTGAATATTCGGGTAGTTCGTCAATGAAATTATGCCATTGATACGATAAAAATATGTTAAGTTGTTTTCGTACGATCAATTTGAATGCCAACTACCTGTGCCGGCGGTTCAGCATACAGTCCTCTCTCTAGCAATAATCTTTCAGAGTAAGGCGAGCCAATATTGCGGCACCAAGGGATAGAGAGCGTACTCTATAGTTGTCCTTAATGGTCAATGCACTATCAAACACTGAAACAACATGGTTAACTTTGTCAGTAGGTTCACTGGCATAAATCACAGTACTGTGCGTTGTTTGCTATGTGTTGATTTATAAGCTTGTACATTGAGCCGGTGGATTGTAGTACATATGGAATAAACACTACTACACTACACACAGTACTGAAAGATGTGTGAGTCACAGAGTATCACAAGATAACGTGTCCTTTACTGCAATGCAGGACCGCAAAAAGTTAGATGAGCCATGTGCCACTGCAGAAATAGTTTGTTATGTAATAATTAACCGATCAAAACCATGGATGGATAACACGCAATTTTGTTTCCACACATAGCGTCAAACATTCCAAAGTCAATGTTTCTTTACCTCTACCTTGGGGTCAACATTCTATCGGAAGTATCATAACATATTCCTTGTATTCGTATACAACTTCTCTAGAAGTAACTTTATCAAACAAACGACTATATGCCTTTAATGTTTACAACTTGCAATGAGATCGTTCATGATTCTTTAATTTCCACTTTACAATGAAGCAAGATAAAGCAAAGAGTTTCATTCTCAGATATTTTCATTTTTTGTCGCTTAACAACATATATAGACGACAATATAAATATAAGACGATATCTAAACCTGAACTAGCAGGCTCAAGACCGGTATTTAGTTGCCAAAGGCCACCAGCGTAGCGTCAAGCTAATTTTCCTATTAAAAACTTTCGGCGGAACATTAATGTTGACAAGTGTTCGAACAATGCCATCTTGAGTACTGAGTCTGCCTTATTTTTGGTATGGCCAAGTCTTTTAAAATTTTGAGTTTTGCGATAAAAATGGCGCCCTCAGTGGTGTTTGCATAGATTCGTGCTTATCAAAAATAAATGGGGGGGGGGTAATAAAGCAAAGGGAAATATGGGGTATTAAAGTATAGTGTAATATATAAAGTATGGCTGTTTCTCTGATTTGTATCAATTTTGTACGGGCGGTAAAAAATTGTACGCTACTGTCACGATAAGAAAGCAACACAAGATTTCGGCAACGGAGCAGCGTCATGTAAATATCAATGATGAAGAAATTGACCGATTCTTCGCAAATCAAAGCCGAAAAAAACAGTTAAAGCCCCAAACACAGCATTTAAGCAGTTCCTAACCTTTTTGCGATCAGGTCGCATTCAGGTGAGTTTTATTTGTTACTACCATAATTCTTGGATTAACACTATGCCAAGTTTTTCATCGGAGTTCCACAGAGCGATAGCAGTAAGTATGAACCCGATACCTTGTACAAAGGAGGCATTGATCGTTATAACTTTCAGAGAAAGGCTACCAATATAAACTTGAGGCGCGCTTAGACTGAAGCTTTGGAGCCTGAAGTCGGATGGCTGATGAATTAATATCGAGCCGTCGAGCCGTTGACTGACGATAACATTAAACTTATGCGAGAAAGGAATGCTCTTTAACAACTGTCAAAAATTGTGTCTTACAAAAAGTCTGACGGAATGACACCAATTTCCTTGATTTTCGAACCTGTGATGTAACGTTATATTTTGTTGGGCGACGTATTTCTAAAAACAACTACAGTGGCTCGCGAGTATCTCGAGTTTTCCGAACGCGACGACAAAATCAGGAGCGGTCAATATGGCAACGTTCGTCTGTACGCACCGAAAATGTTCGCTGTAGAAGGCATGAGTATTTTTCCGATTGAAACGTACAAAATAGCATGACATAAGGATTATCGCCTTGATGACATGTGCGAATTATTCTGCGTTCCGCGTGGCCATAAACAACAACCCTACCTCTCAGATATGGTACAAACGGCAACTGATCAGAAAAAAACTGGTTAAAACCATCACCGATGGAGCTGGAATAAAGGAACGCAAAACTAACCACTAAGCACAATGTAACCACAATGAAACTTTGTACAAACATTTCGGCAGCAAAGAATTAACACTTTTTTCCCAAGATTTATGAATATATTCACATTTGGAGAAAATAATTGCAGGCATTGTCTCTGATCCTTCCGTCATGATCTTGTTAATCTAAAAAAAGTCAACACTTCATAATTTTTTATCATACAACTAATGTTGTTGGGAATACTGTAGACAGCGGTAACAAGACACGATCAACTTGAATGAGGATTATATTTAAGCAATAGCCCACGCCAAGCGATGGCCGAAATGACCACGAGATTTTGACAAGTCCACCACATATTTGCATGAACGATATTTAGTGCGTATTTGTCTTAAAATGTTTAATATCGAGTACATTAGTGGCTGAAGTTGTTTGCTGCTATAATATCAAAATGAGAAATCCAAATTCTAGCGTGAAGCTCGACCCCCTTCCTAACTTACTATATTGCGAATATAGAACAACTTGACTTATCAGATTGCAGTATTTGCGCCGTCATTATACTGGTATGATAACACACAACTTATAAGTGTTTATTTCAATGAAGGACGTCCCACACAATAACGTTGTCGTTATGCTTTTGTTACATTGATAAGTTGCCTGTCTAAAGCCAAGGTTTTCGCACGTTACAAGCGAAATGCAGTATAGGGAAGTTCTATTCACCTAAACATGGCGGCTTTTAAGTATCGCCATAATCTTTGAAATTACTGGTTTTAACCAATTAGCACAAGGGAGGCCAAAATTTTGAGTTGCTCAAGAATGAAAACATTTCTGCTTGGAAGTGATATCTGTCGAACGCTGCAAAGAGGTGAAGTCATAGTTTTGAACGGAGAATCAACAGGTAGTATCTAGTTCCAATAACTCTATGTTGTACGTGTAATGCTATTTCGATGAAGCAACCTGTAGCTATTTTATTGCTGTTTAGATTTAAACGCTATGCCAAATTTTTTGAATATGCTGTCATTACGTATAGAGACCATTACCATTGTAAAACAGTTGATCCCAGCGAGGTAATGCAAAACGTTCATATGTATAAAGCAAGCTCTATTTTACAGTTTGTATCCTTTAAAGATACAAAAACATAGCAAAATAATACAAAATCAAAATATCATCGATTGGAAGAAAGCCAGCTCTTGTTACTCTGCATTCAGTTGTGCATAAATACCCGAACACGTTGCCAACCTGCCTGACTCTAATCGTATTGCATTCTGACCAGCTGCATTCACAAATACCTCCAACGGGGGTATTTGAAATATCAAGAGTTTGTTTTGGCGTTTGAACGGAGTCGGGACTGAAAAGGGGTACTCAAAACGAAACAGCCTCTGATTGGTATGAAATATTTGTTTGGTTGTCTCTTAAATAAAAAGTGAGAAACAAATTAAATATGGGAATAAAGCATTCTCTGTTGTGTGTTTATTGTTAACACATGCACAATCATACAAGCACTTTCTCACACCTGCAGGTATCAACGTAAATTCCATGGAACTGCTCCAGCGTCTTGTTCTATGTGTTGTATCCATGGAAAATTAGTTGAAATTACATTCATGTTAGGACTAAAATTCATTTGTCATCAATAACAATAATTTCGGTCTTAACACATATACAGAGTATTTGCATGCTGTGGGGCGTAGAATAAGAAATTGTAGTCGATACACGGAGCGCAACGTACGGAAAAAAAATTGACCGAAAGGTACAGCTATTTTGTTAATTA
This sequence comes from Ptychodera flava, assembly GCF_041260155.1. Taxonomy (NCBI): domain Eukaryota; kingdom Metazoa; phylum Hemichordata; class Enteropneusta; family Ptychoderidae; genus Ptychodera; species Ptychodera flava. The sequence goes on along the minus strand of NW_027248358.1, from coordinate 953,513 downwards.
CTTAGTTACTCAAGTATTTATAATTAATTATATTCAGTTTTCCTGACAATTAAGGGAAGTAATCATGTTTTTAAATATTTCTTACGTGATTGCTGTTTGTATGTTTAACAAACGAAGTTTTCCTGAAAGAGAAAATATGTCCAACAGCACCTCATCGAGAGAGAGAGAGAGAGAGAGAGAGAGAGAGAGAGAGAGAGAGAGAGAGAGAGAGAGAGAGAGAGAGAGAGAGAGAACGCCTTATTTGATGACATTCAAATCGTACCCAAATTACTGCAAGTATGCTACCATGGATTTCAATGCTTTTTGCCAATGATTATCAAAAGTCAGGAGCAGCAAGATCTTTACTTGAATATCAATCGTGTAATAACAGTATATGTAACCAGTAAATATTGACATTCAGGGGGATGTAAACCGCCGTAAATGTGATTGACATAAATTAGACAAACAAAAATCAACGTGGTCGATGATCATACAGTACAACACTTACAGTTACTAAAAGCTAAAAGCCATGATTCTTCAATTTGTTCAACCTTTTTTGTCGGCAATCGATAATTGTCGGTATTTTATTGTTGTGTATTTGACACAGTGAGTGTATTTCTCTTTCTGCAAATGAAAGATCTGTCATTCGTATGTAATTATTATAATAATGCATTTTTGTTTATCAAAAATACTTCTAGATCTTACCGCTGAACCTTCAATCAGTACAGTCTTGTCTTAGACTAACAGCATATGTTTAACATTGGCTACCGAGCTTAATTAATCTTGGTGCACTACAGAAGATCCACTTATCCATACAAAGGACACAGAGGCAGAAGACAGAAATGAAGACCCGTGTTCATGCCACCTACGTGGCTTAGTCATCGCACGTACACTGTAATACATGTATACTTCTATCTGACAAACGACAAAGACACGCTTTTCTACGGCTAATGTCAGGTTGAAACCGTCATAGTCCGGTGGGTTTTTTATTGTTTCCCCTAGGAACGTATAAACAATAGCATATCCCGTTTATACGCATTTCTGCACATCATGATTTGAGTGTTCATGGCTTCCCCTTACACTTTGACAGGCACTTTGAATTGCGAATCATGACCTGGTGTGTCTAAAGAAACCGCGAGATTTAAAGATCAATAAAAAATGCCTCATCATATTTTCATTTGTATGAATATAGCAACTTCTCAGGGTTTTAACTTGGCCATCATCAATAATTTCCACAAAAGACGTCAATGATAAATTCACTCAGCCTTTCGCCCATAGACAGAGCACCATGGAATTGTATCGCCGTTTTAGGAGTGACTTTGATCGTATGTTAATATTTTGCTCACCGTGAAATACATGTTATATACGGTGAGAAATCTCTTTTGCGCATGTCTCAACCAGAATTTGATTGGTTCATTTCGTCCCTCTCTCCCGCCCTCACTATCGCCCGCACTTCGGTTGTCAGGGATGTCACTTTAGCCACGCACTTGTAGATTTCAGGCACCCTTACAACTGAGCTAACCACTCACCTTCTCAACACAATTGTACCAGTGATCAAAACATAACTAAATAGAAAACAGGTCAGACACTAACAGAAGTCAGGACAAGCATGGTCATTGTAAGACAATAGTACGCTTAAGTGTCCGATGACTGCCGACATACAACGTGACAGACAGAGGATATCGTGAATGAATGCTGATTTGGTAATCTGTAGTGTTTTATTTCGTTTTAGTTTATTGTAAGTGGCATTTCAAAGATGATTTCGATATGTAATGCCTCATAATCAGCGAACTCTGACCCAGGTAATTTAATCGATATATCGAACAGTAATTCACATCCCATGGTCAGACACCACAACGATTCATTGGGAGAAATCGATTGACTTTATAGTGTATACTGTGTTTAGAATTATCCAAATTTAAAAACAGTTTCAGTCGAAATCTCAGGTACAATCGACAAATATTTATGAGTCGCTAAACAAAGGGCAAGAGTGTGGTATGCAGCATGTGTTGGTATTTGACAATCCTGTGTCTAAAGGCATAGACACTAGTCTTCTCAGTCGATTGGAAGACTACTGTCAATGCTATAAAGCCAGCAGCATTTGTTTCTCTGGATATGTTTAACATTGCATGTAGCTGACACACATCATAACTACAGCGTGATCATAATAAACTATAATGCTATTCATTTACACAATTATTTTCTCGTGAATGACAGATGTGTAGTGTCAGCCGACATCGGGCGTTAGAATGCAAGGCAAAGCTGATCTGGGTTGGTTATGGGCTATACATTGCCTTCAAAGTGTTTAGTACAGTTGTGTATTCAGGGTAACGGTGCTCTCGCAGTCAACATTTCTTCTAAGTTTTTAGCTCACGTATGTAAACACGTGGGCTAATGTCATAGCGATGTCTGTCTGTCTGTCCGTGTGTGTGTGTGTGTGTAGTGTGTGTGTGTGTGTGTGTGTCTGTCTGTCTGTCTGTCTGTTAACACGATAACTCAAAAACACCTGAACGGATTCAAGTCAGATTTGGTACACAGGTACCATATGCTACTTGCAAGAACTGATTAGATTTTGGTTAGTGTGGCTTGCATATTAATGAAGTTATGCAATATCGTTTTTTTTTCCGTACAATGGTTTCCCTATGGAGACGGTAATGACAGTGTAGACATATATCAAGAAATACTGCACAAAATTTCATGAAACTTTTCAAAGATGACAATCTCAGAACATTATGATGATACTGTGAGTGTCATGTCAATTACCTTCTCATTTGCATATTTAATGAACTTTTGTTATTAGTGAGTGAACTCTGAAATTCCTGCACCAAACTTGATGATACTTGCAACAAATATTGATCTGATATATATCTAATTATACTTAGAAGCATTGGGCAATGTCAAGTTAATAAATAGGTCATTTGCATATTTTATGAAGTTTTGTAATTAGTCATATAACTCCGATATAACTTCACCAAATGTCATGAAATCTGCTGCAGATACTGATCCGACTGATGTTTAACTGTAGTGTAAAGCATTAGTAGTGTGAAATAATTAAGGGTTCATTTGCATATTTAATGAACTTTGTAATTAGGTATATAACTCTGAAATTACGGCACCCAAGTCTTTGAAATTGGGTACAGATATTGTTTTGATAATATCTAATTGTACTGAGAAGCATTTGGCAGTGTCAAGTTAACAAATAGGTCATTTGCATATTTTATGAAGTTTTGTAATTAGTGATAATACTCCAAAATAACTGCACCAAATGTGATGAAATCTGCTGCAGATACTGATCCGACAAATATCTATTTGTGTGTGTAGAGCATTTACTTGTGTGAAGTTAATTAAGGCTTATTTGCATATTTAATGAACTTTGTAATCAGTGATATTACTCCAAAATTACAGCGTTAAATTTGATGAAACTGCTACAGATGTTGATCTGATAAATATTCAATTGTACTGAGAAGCATTGAACAGTGTCAAGTTAATAATTAGCTCATTTGCATATTTCATGAAGTTTTATAGTTTGTCATATAACTCCAAAATAACTGCATCAAATATGATGAAAACTGCTGCATATACTGATCCGCCAGATATCTAACTGTGATGTAAAGCATTTAGTAGTGTAAGTTAATTAAAGGTTCATTTGCATATTTAATAAACTTTGTAATTAGGTATATGACTCTGAAATTACGGCACCAAATTTTGTGAAACGCACTACAGATTTGATCTGATAAATATTAACTGTGTTATGGATCATTGAACAGTGTCAAGTTAATTTAGGGATTATTTGCATATTCAATGAATTTTGTAATTAGTGACATTACGCTAAAATTACAGCATTAAATTAAATAAAACGTGCTACAAATGTTGATCGGATGGATATCTAATTGTCCCATAAGAATTGAGCAGTATCAAGTTAATTAACAGCTCATTTGCATATTAAATAAAGTTTTGTAATTAGTGAGTAAACTCTGAGAGTACTGTGCGACGATGATAAAAACCTGCTTCATATAGTGATAACATATATCTTATTGTTCTGTGAAGCGTACTACTATTAATGAACCAGTTGTAAAACACGTGAGCATATTCAGTTCATGTCTGGTTTTTGTTTTTTTGTTGATTTATTTCACGGTGATGCCAAACATCGCATTGTAAGCATATCTGTGTTTGTGATGATTCGGCCACACGTGTCCAAGTTTTATGTCTAGTTTTCCTAGAGGCTTTTTGAAAGTTTTCATTATTGAAATTTTGTCTAGAAATTAATCCTATAGTAGTGTTGTTCGGCAAGAAATTATTGGTTTGGTTTTTTTTGAACAGAGGTTTGTTGATAATAACCAGGACGCACGGCCGTTTTGTGAGCACCCATTAAAGGTATACAGTCATCTGCAATCTAAACATGCCCATAAATGGTCAAAAGGGGCGTTCCTTTGTAATAAAATGCCCTTGTGAGGGCGCTGTTTTTAAAAAGCGGCCGCCCGCTTACAATCTTTGATCGGTTAGATTTTCTCTTTCCATGGTAACTGTGGCAAAATGGGAACAGGTGACAGTATACCTTTAACTATACATATGTCGTTACTTGTGTTTTCTAAACGAGTGTCATTTTTCCTCTAGTGTGTGGTCGCCGCCAACGTCAACTACTGAACGCATCTAGCCCATGAGCAGTCTACGAGCGCATGACGTGCTGGGATAAATAACAACGTTTACTGATCATCTGATTCATGGTGGAATGATATGAATCTCTCATCTATTATGTCTCACAGTATGTCAGAGAGAAGATTGCCAACGAGTTCCAAGCCATGAGAAGGTAATGGTCGACTCTTGAATGAATTCACAATCACAAAATATACCTGTCAACGTCTTGAAGCCGACGACCTTTAGAACAAGGAAGGTTTATTCGCACCGCAGCGGCGTGGGTAAGGAATTTCTTGCGAATAAGAAATCTGAATTTCCTATTTGCACTGCTGCGGTGCGGATAGGGAATTCAAGTTTTTTTGTTTTTTGTTTTTCTGGCACCCTAGCGTGTGCCTAGCCTTGATGTACCAAAGCTTGGCAATTGCTATTAACCCAGATGCATAAGTTCCCTGTTTTTCCATAATCCTTAATGCGTATTTGACACGTAAAACTGGTTGTAAAGGTACAAGGACGCGCATTTATTCTCCTTAGAACATACTAAACTTCATGTAGTTTTGATCAAACTAAATTCAGCGAGTTGCGGTCATATTCTCTTCTGTACTTTGAGAAACTTCAGAGCATGCACTACTTATCGCTATATCATTGTTTGACATTTAATTATATTATTTCAGTCAGCATAATGGTTTTCCTTCTCAAAGTGTTTCTCATGTAACATTTGACAGGTGATTCATTAAATGGATGTTATGATAAAGCGATTATCTAATGAATATATGGAGTGGTTGGTAATGCAAGTTGATAATTACCGGCATTCTATTCAGGCATACAGACCCTGATCACATGATGAAGCAGAATTCCCTTCAAATAGGGATCATTTATGTTGGCAAACTATTTTTTTTGAAATTGACCAGCAAAACTTAATTCTGCTTTTTAGCATATAAATTAAGAAAGATATATTGAATTTTGCCTGGTGTTTGCATCATTAGACAAGTTCATTTTATAGTTATCACCGACATAACTTGTCGTGCTTTAGCTGTTTTGGTCATAGTACATTTGAATTTTACGTATTCAAAAGAAATAGGGGAAGCATGTTTGAATAATGCCTCTAAGCAACAATTTTAGACAAAATCGCAGCAGGTAAACGTTAATGAAGCCATGATATGTTATTTTTAACACATCAATGTACTTCCTGTAGCTAATATAATAATAATGGTTTATTGTAAACACTCAAAAGGTGACCGACGGTCAAAAAGTATGAGTTACAGGGAAATAAAAAGAAGTATTACATCTAAAAACACTTACTGAATAATATAAAATAAAATAAATTATTGCGTGTAAAAACACTGACAGAGTAAAATAAAATAAAACAAAGTATTACATCTAAAAACGCTGACTGATAAAATGCAGAGAGATAAATGCGTTGTTAAATAAGGAGACAGAGCATTACAGAATCATGATGACTGATTGTTCAATGTAATACAATGTACAATGGGGCTATTTTCTATTCTTGTGGTCCTACATTTAAGGGTTAATCTATTCTTATGTCGGGTCTCGTAACCATGTGAATGGATATTTTGCACTAAGTGATGTAGCTTGTGGTGTTCATTTGTTACTTCAGATATTAATCTCTGTCAAGCTTGTAACCCTTTTCACTTCTATCTGAGGATTGCAGGATGCATGAAACTTAATTAAAAGATTTAGTTACTTTATACTTGAAGTAATCTGTTTATATGAGAGAGAGAGAGACTTTGTATATAAATTTAATATGTATGTTTGGTAGTACACACTTATAAGGCTTAGAAAAAGCAGTGTACCATGATGAAAACGATGTCTTACAATCAGATAGAATCTGACTGATCGCAAGAGTCTGACTGTATGGCCCCACACTGATGTACTACTGAGTCAATCACTGCATGATACATCTTATTGCGATGGTTGACAGTTTTTTGGATATATCAGGTGGGCTTATATTTAAAAGAAGAAGAAGGACGATAGTGACGACCAGCGGACTTTTGATGGCCAATATGGATTTAGATCGAAAAGGCAACCGCCGCAGTTCGATAGATTTGTATCGAATTTAAAAAATAAGGGCAAAGTCTTTGACATTTCGTGGTCAATAATTGATAAAGCATTGAGCTACTTTAACATCAGCAAGCGCTGTAATCTTTGTATATCAGAAAAGCTGCACATTATCAATGCCGACAAATCTACACTTTTAAACAGACGCTCTTAGTTGGTTTCAAAATGTCGTCACCAAAACAAATATTATTTATCGAATTTTAACACAACCTACAAATAGTATGGTTCATCCCAATCATATGTTAGAGTGTCAAGCTTGTAATCCTTTCACTTCTAAAAAAGCTATCTGAGGATTGCAGGATGCATGAAACTTGAATAAAATATTTAGTTACTTTGTACTTGAAGTAATTTGTTTATGAGAGAGAGAGAGAGAGAGAGAGAGAGAGAGAGAGAGAGAGAGAGAGAGAGAGAGAGAGAGAGAGAGAGAGAGAGAGAGAGCACTATGCTTTTTAAGAGCGACTGTCGGACCGTGAATATAGTTAAAACGATGAAACGACACTCTAATCTCATTGCGTTTCAGTCAACCTGAAAACCTGCATTGCTGCTGAAATAATATATAATAATAATAATAAGATTCAGATTGCCAAACATGTGGTTGCATTATGTACAGCGATGGGTTGAAATCTTACTGCGACCTACAATCTCCAATCTAGAAAACACTGATATGACGCTACTGAAGGGACACATATTGTTCTTTAGTAGAGATTTATCAATGCCTAATTAATTTATTGGCTGGTTCATATGGTAGTCGTCATTAATGCACAATAGTGCTCTGTTCGATAATGATGTGTTCATCGTTTGTCATAGCATTGGTGTATCCAAGAGCGAGGCAAGGCCCTGGGAGTAGAGTACTCCTGATATTTCCTTACGTTGGTGTGTCGCCCGAGTCAGTGAAAATATCTGTCCATGTATATTCAAAAATATGACCCATTGTAAGGAATTTGTTTGACAAAGTGGGGAATTCGCACCTTTGATCTGTAGCAAGTGAAGCGATTTTTTTCCATAAAAGTTACCCATTAGGGCGGTACATACCCGTACACCTTTACCCATTAGGGTGGTACATACCCGTACACCTTTACCCATTAGGAGGTACATACCCGTACACCTTTACCCATTAGGGCGGTACATACCCGTACACCTTTACCCATTAGGGCGGTACATGCCCGTACACCTTTACCCATTAGGGCGGTACATACCCGTACACCTTTACCCATTAGGGCGGTACATACCCGTACACCTTTACCCATTAGGGCGGTACATACCCGTACACCTTTACCCATGAGGGCGGTATATACTCCTACACCTTTCTATGGCAGTATCCGGGACATTGCTATCCTCCTGTAATGTTCTGTAAATGGAATGCTAGCCATTTGCTATTCTTTAATAAACATTGATCGATTCAAGAGAATGGGGTAACGAAATTGGCAACACTTTGGAAGTCAATTAAACCAGTGTTTAAGGTAGAGTGCGCCTCGAAAGTAAAAGACTTAAATTTTTGCTCAAACTTTCCCGAATGAAACTTTTAAAAATTAGTTCTTTTACCGAATCAACAAAAAAATCCGGGGTCACCATGCAAATTTTGGAACTAGCGAAACAAATAACCCAACATTTTGCGATATTTGAAATTCAGCATGACTATTCACGTGTAATCTCTATGGGGAAAACTAAATTTTGGATTAAAAAAAAAACTAAGACAGAGAAAGGTTTTATTTCTCTAGCTTTATTTCTCCAGCTTTAAAATGAGCCCCTACAAGTGATAGATCAGAAACGACATGTAGTTTGATAAGACATTCGATGTTATTAAATATTATTATTGAACCCATTAAGTGGTAGATTAGAAAATAATTGTAGAAATTTGAGAGTCCAACTATCTGTCACCGAGGCGGGTTCTACCCTAAGCAGTGATTCGGAAACGGGTTGACTGACAGGTGCAAGATTAAATAACATCGACTGTCTTATCAAACTTCATATCGTTTTTGCTTGTTGTTTGTCTGAGTAAACTATGGCACAATGCTCGTCAAATGCATACACCAATATTTTAAAACAATCCTAAACCGACAACAGTACTGTAGCTATCACTCAACGTTGCTACTATTACATCAACACAGGTAGTACGTACATATACGTATTTGCCTAAATTTGAGCAAGCAAAGTTGATACATCAATATTTTCATAGCCTGTGACAAAAAATTATGAAATTAGAAACTTTGAAAGAAACGTCAACACTCCAGGAAATACACAGGGACACAAGCACTTCTCAGGTACAACCAACTTCTGGTCGCGTTGTTTTATTGCAAGGGCGCCACCAGTGTTGCAACATGCATGTAATCTTCGGTCTTCCGAGCTCTGCGTCGTCTGGCATGAATGGACCCGTGGCCCGGGCGATTGCTATTTACTTAGAATTTTAAAAACCAACAGTTCAAAAGAGAGCATTTCGAATCATATATCCAGGGAAGTCATACCAAGAATCTATTACAAATAAATGCAACACATTGCATCAGAGAAGAGAAAAGCTATGTCATTAAATCAACCCAGTCTCCGTCAGAAAGACTCGTCACTCCAAACAATGCGCTACTCCTAGGTGTCTTACAAAAATGTTTACGAATAGTTTCATCCCTACGCTCTTGAAAATTATCAAAGATAACTTTCTTTTTCATATGTATGCGCTTTTAGAACCACCTCTTGTCTTTTTATGACTTTTAACCGAGCAATTTTAATGTGCACCTTTTAAAATGTGTAATTTGTTTTAATTGTAAGAATTCAACATGTCTGTACTTGTATGGAATCTGGTTGCAAAAAGTCAAATGAATAAAAATTTATATATATAATATTTTTTTTCTGTTGAAAATTCGTAGTCTCACCCTGTTTTTAGTTCATTTCTGCTATTTTGTAATGTGTGTATCTTAAGAGGTTGTCAGTCATTTGCCCATCAAATGCGATTTGCTTGCTTGCTATTGATAATATATATGTAACATGCCTCCAGCATAATGGCATATTGATGTCAGGCGGAGTTTAGAATGTAAATTGATTTGTGCTGTCAGATAAGAAACTCAGACAATACGTTAAGATTCTGTTTTGTACAGTTTTATAAGTACAGATTTGAACACAAACGACATTCAATGCAAAAGTAAGACGTTGACCATTGAATACATGTCACACACTGGTTGGGGTAATGTCAAGCGGCAAGCTTTGTTTGAGCCTTGAATAGGATGTTTTTTTTTTGCTATTCAGTGCGTAGGTGTATACCTGGGATCAGGGATCAACATTTGATTTTCTAATAGTCATACTACAGCTCACGAGAACCTGGTACGATGATACCAGTTACGTTTTTCTTCAGTCATCTTGTCGTAGAAGATGGCATGACCGGACGTAGACGAGACAAAGTACACACAAGGACAGTTCTCTATGCATGACCGACATGACATTATCGAGCTTAGCCTACAATTATGAAAGAAATTTATGTGAAATATTAAAAATTCGCAATAAGTACCGAATTATGTAAATTAGTAAACTTTCATCTGTAAAATGTATAGAGATTGAGTCGAAACGATCATATATACAATCTGTGAACAAGTAAACACATGCCTCATTTTAGGGTCATGCAAGATCACCCCATTGTTCCAGTTTTCAATCGAATGTGATTTTTTTGTGGTATTCGTTATTCAAAGATTAGGAAAGTGAGTTTAAACTTAAATTCAAATTTTGCCTAAGGCTGAATCCCTTTACGTCGGTCGAGAGTTTTGTTTCTTGCTTGAGTTCTCAAACACACAAACATCATCTAACATTGAGCCACTGATATAAATAGATTAAGTTCCAATAGTGTTAAAATTTAAGCAAACAACAAGTTAAAATTCTGTTTTGTTCAGTTTTATAAGTACAGATTTCAAGACAAACGTCATAAACACGATTGGAACTAATTTTGGATAATTGAATGGTGAAGTAATATCAATTTAATCTACAATAGTAGTCTCATCTGCGTTTTTGTTTTTACATTACACACTTGTGTTTATGAGTAATTTGTATTATTGCAACATTCAACTATCTTGAACCTAAAATTTGTGAGAAAGTTTAAAAATAAAAATCCAATATTGTCTCAAATTAGTTCCAATCGTGTTCATACAACTCACCCAGGGTAGACGTCGACCATTGAATGCATGTCACGCACTGGTTGAGCTTTTTTTGCGCTTTCAATAAAATGAATTTCACAAGTCTCTTCTATTTCGCTATTCACTGCGTAGGTGTATACCTGTGACGTCGTAGCTATTCAGTGCGTATGTGTATACTTATGAGGTAAAATTCAATACACGTCTGAAACAACCAAGCAGTTATTGTTTATGGTCAGTTGAGGTCAACTACTTTAAGAGACCATAGGGCGTTGCTGTTTACAAACCCCATAACATCGTCTATTATCAGGGATCAACGTTTGATTTTCTAATAGTCATACTACAGCTCACGAGAACCTGGTACGATGATACCAGTTTCTCCTCATTCATCTTTCATAGAAGATGGCATGACAGGACGTAGACGAGACAAAATGTGCACAGCGTCAGTTCTCTATGCATGACCGACATGCCTCAATGATCTTAGTAGTGTATGTGCACAGCCTGCCTACAATGATGAAAGACGTCCATGTAAATACCGAGAATTTATAACTCTACCGTAAAGAAATAAGATCGAGTCGTAAAGTTCAAACATAAAATCAGTGTACAAGTAAACACATGGCTCACATTAGGGTCATGTTAGGTCATCCCTTTGTTCGAGTTCTCAATGGAATGTGAATTGTTTATCGCAGATTCTGGTATTCACTATTCAAATCTAGGGGTAAATGTATAGCTAAATTAAAAATTTATGTTAGGCTGAATACTTTCCGTCGGGGTTTTTTTTATTTGGATTTTGAACTACAAAAAACCGTCTATAATTGGATGCATAAACCAATAGAGGCCAAAAGGGCAGATTTAACTTATTTTTTGAGACATAAACAAATACAAACAAACAAACAAAACAACACAACACAACACATGATCATATTTCCTTTTCAGACGAGTCAATCCTCAATCCGTGCCAAGACCAAACTTTTGCATGTTATGTCCCCTGGTTGGTGATCGGCTGTTAATTTTTAGACTTCTAAATACATTTGCGATTACCGTTAGCGCATTTTAGCCTAAGTAGCATTTCATGAAAATTGCTGTCCACATGTAAGCATAGTCTTGCCAATTAATATCAGTGCGCTGTACAGATAAACAAATACCAGTGAAATAAATAAAGTTTGGGCTATTCCTAACAAAATTTCACTTTGTTGATTTAGTAGTCAGTGGTGACGGTGAGGGCCTGCAGGCCATTGCTACGCTTCGCCATCATCACGTGTCATTGCTTGTTTTGAAAGTAAAAGACTTAACGCATGCGTGTTTAACTGCTCAGAAGAAGGACATTCCAGGTGAGTGGTCATTCTATTTCCTTATTAAAATCGTTCTAGACAAATGTTGCGGAATATGTCATAATTGTGCACATGCACCTGTATGTAATGTTAAGTTTAACGCACCCTCATATTCCGTTTATCTATAATCTCGTAACGTTATTAATAGACCTTTGGTATGTTGATAAAAAACTGCTCTCTCTATTTGCACTGAATTTTCCCATGCGTGTGTTCATAGTGTATGTTTTACTTTGGAAATCAGTGTTTCATCGATCTCAGTATTGCCATGTTGATAGAGGTGTTTTCCCTGTTTGTTCAGAATTTTCGAAACAATGTAAGCACAACGTATTTTAAGTTTGTTTTAAAAAAAGATCCAATGGTGAACTTTGACCTACGTTTTACATATCTGAGTCCTACATTACAACAAGGTAGGGATCTTCTAATATCTTAGCGTATAACGACAGCCCAGCATGTTTGCTGCGACCTTCAAAACCACGGAATAGAACCATCAACTTCGAGTTTTATTCTTTTTGCATTGTCACACAGACTACGCATAAATGTCTGTCAGTGTAAGTTTGTTTCTTTTGTGAAATTACGTTCGCAGTATTTTGAAACTCTTTTTAGAAAGAAGCCCGATGAGAACATGGCAAATTAAATAGATTTAACTAGCTGGAATCCAAATATTTCATTCGGTAGTTTTTATGAGAAGGGAGTCTTGGGAACACTGACTGCTAAAGGATTTTATTTTAAAATGGCAGAGTAGACATAAAACTCTGAACGGTTCAGTGAAGCCACCGATCTTTGAATACATGTCCCAGGCTAGGGTCACACTAAGTGACCTACTTTGTTACTGGTTTCAATACAAGGCGCATGAATAATTGCAGCGCTTCTTTGTTCCGTTGTCCGATGCTTAAAGTGTATGTATTGACTTAAAGCGTCATTTTTAGCGACCCAACACCATTTGTTGATTGTTGACAAGGATCAGCTGTCATTTATTCACGCTTTATATATATTTTCGGAATCGAATTTTGTGAGGTGTCTCGCGTTGGATTATATGGCATAAAATGATAAAGTTTAGGTGAACTTGATGTTATTGCGACCAAAAGAAAAGAAAAATATGTATCCTGACGCAGATAAATCTAAATTAAGCTAATCTAAATTAATTTTATCAGTGCATACATCATTTCGTAGGACTCTGTTTCTAGTGAATAAAGTTGGTCGGCGGCTGAGAGTAGTGTTAGCTTCGTTATGTATGTAATTCATGAGGTACGAATTGTTATAAGTTAATATTTGTGTTCAGAGTCCGCAGTTAGTCCATTTATTAAAATCTTTGGATATACAGTCGCTGCATAGGCTCCGTCAAATTATTCCTGTGTCGATTGATACAGAGGCGTTACGGTGACATTGTTTTTTGAATTTATGAAATTCCCAAATTAGATATTGGCAAGATATGCTTCTCGATTCATTATATGGTGAAATGGGCTGCCAGCAACGATATCGATGTTAACAAAATAGTATATCTTAATTGTAGCCAAGTGAATACAAATGGCATTTCATCAGGTAGATATTCACAACAAAAGTCAATAGTAGATGTTGACTTCTAAAGATTTTGTAGAAATTACAACTTCGCCTCACTTTGGCTGCCATATCTTGTAAGCGGTTAACATTTCTTCCTAGTTTGGAATGAATACGTCTAGGGTAGACTTCACGCACCGGTGCATAATGACATCATTTGACTCATCAAAAGTTAAAAGATGTTCAGATCACTAGAATAGCGACAGTTCGTGTATTATTGTTGTCAACCATAGAACTGTTCCCACACCATCACTGTAACAAGGGCTGATATATATTGAAAGGGCTCAGTAAACCGCAGAGTTGAAATTTTCCATCTTTTTTTGAAGAAAATGATTTTTCAAATTTTACAGAAAATAAAGATCAACGACACTATTCCTATTATAAGTTTCTTGTGTAATACAGCTTCTCATGCATGATCTTTTGTCAGAGTTTTTAAATAATGACAATATTACAATGACAA